>NC_092860.1:27636640-27844833 GCF_032062135.1 Pyxicephalus adspersus
AAACAGGATGAAGTACCGCAGTGGAACAGGATGAAGAACTCCGCTGAAAAAAACAGGATGAAGTACCGCAGTGGAACAGGATGAAGAAATCTATATATATATATATATATGAGTGAGAGAAATAAATATATTTTTATATACACATATACACACACACACACACACACACACACATATACACAATATAGCCTAGTATTGAGCGAATGTTCGTTCATCGCGCATGCTCAAAACATGCACGATCACTGAACGACCGTACACATGATAGATGGTCAGCGATCGTCGTTCAATCCGATCCGCCGGTCCGGTCGTTCATTTCCAACGACTATCCTCGTTCGTCGGCGTTGTTGGTTACTTTTTTTACGAACGATTTTTGGCCAATCGGTCGTTCGTCGTTCATTTTCAACAATAAAAATTGGTAAAAAGTGTGTACGCAGCTTAAGAGGCATTCTTTCTACAGACCACCATACTAAAGCACTTTAAGCTGTGAATAAAGTAATTATAGAAGGGGTTTCAATGTATAGCTGTTTCCATGTACCAATACAAATTTCCATGTATAGCTGTTCTGGAGTTAACGCACACATTGCTGTCTCTATAGAAAAAAAAACTCACCTACTAGGCCTGAATTATTAAAGCTCTCTGGAGAATATAGACTTTTATGGGTAAACCTGGCTGATCCGGCAACCCTGACTGAATCTGGTCCAGGATTGCAAACATTTGTCAACCAATAAGAAATTATTTTTTTTAGGAAATCCATTCCAGGGTTGCTGGATCACTCAGGTCGACCCATGAAAGTCTATTTTCCCATCTTGGATAAAAAATCAGGTGCACAGGGTCAGCTAATAGACAAATGATCTAGGCCACAATTACACACTCATGTACATGGCTCACAGGGAATGACATATAGTCAAAAAGGTAATCCTATCTGGAAAAAAATACATTTTTAGGTACCAATGATAGAATTTACAAACAATGCAGGTATATTATTTCAACTGTACAACTTGTAAGTGTAATTTGGGCTTATTAGGCTCGTTTTCTGTTTGAGAAATCTGAGCTCTGAAATTGACCAACCTCTAAATTGTTCAAGGATATGGTCCATATCTTTGAACCGGTCAAAAAAAATCTCTGGAAAAGTTAAAGTGTATGTTTAGGCAAAACTTTTTTTTTCTTTTCTTTGCATAGAGTAAAGCTGCGTACACACGGCAAATTTTTCTCGCCCGATAATCGGTATCGGCCAATTATCGGGCGAAAATCTGCCGTGTGTACAGTCGGTCGTCGTCCATCGTCCGACGACCGTCCTGGCGGATCCATGGACGATGGACGACGACCGATCGTAATGAAAGGGAAGGGGAGAGCGTGCAGCAGGGTGCCGCTCCGTCGCTCTCCCCCTCCCCTCTCCATAGAGCATGAACGGTGCTGTATGTACAGCATCGTTCATGCATCGTGCAGTCTTTTCTCGTTGGAAAGGATCGTGAAAGATCCTTTCCAACGAGAAAAATTGCAGGTGTGTACGCAGCTTTAGGAAAGGAGAAAACCTGTCAGTTTGTCTGAACGATAGGGAACAAAAGGACACCACTACAAATGGTAGCGATTTTCCATCTAAGCGACCTGACAAGTATTGCTATGGAAAGATTTTACCTACAATGTATGCGGTTCTCAGCTCGTGTTTTAGCTTTTTGAGCGTGTGCACTGTATGTTAATTTGCTGCTTCCTTTAAAAACAGATTGAAGTCAACAGGTTCGGATAAATCAAATTCCAGGCATAATCATCGCACTCCATCAATTTGCCGAGGTCTGTACAGCCTGAGAACGGTGTGTACCCGAGACATATAATTATTGAAAACAAAATATGGATTTGCCAGAATGAAGTGATGACAATAAGAAAATAAGATGAGTAAATGGAACATCATTTCATATCATAAGCAGCTACAAATATTCTCCCAATTTCTAGAACTTTTTGAGTTTTGTTTGTTAGATTCTCTTCTATATACAAACTCACATGGATTTCATTGAACTGACTCGCACTTTGCTTTATGCACTGGTGTATTTCTCTAAATAAAATATTTGATTACGCTATTACATTATAAGGACATTTTGTGCACAGTATTATAAATGAAACCAAAAACCAAAACCAAAACAGACTGACTTTTCTACAATCAATATATTTAGGTTATTGATTTGTTTTTGTTATTTTTTCAAAAGTAATACTATTTGTAGGTTTAGGACTTGAAACATTTGATACAAATTTTTAGCACCAAATACTTGTACTGAGGGTACATGTCTAATGTTATTATCTTGGGAATTCTGATTGTGATTATTTTGGAGCAGTTTTGCACGTCCATTAACAAACTATATATTACTTTCCTTAACCTCAATCTAAACTCTTGAAGCTAAACCAAGGCTAATTTCAGATTGGCATCTGTTTGGATGGTGCGTGGATTCCCGTTTTCAGGAGTGCTCAACAGCTGAGAGCATTTGCATGTAACTAACTGCAGTCTGCCCTAAAAGCTTCATGGAACGTCACTACAACCAAATCCCTGTACAAAGCTAGATTTCAATTGCTCCAATTCATTTCAAGTATAACTAGGGCTTTGAGGCAGTTGAGGATTGGTTGCCAGCTGTGAAATGCAGTAGTAGTACTGTCAGATAAAACAACTTCTTATATACTGATATTAAACAAACCAGTTCATTTGTATTAGCAAAAGTGTGTTCATTGCAGATCAGTAAGAGTAGGGATATAACAAGCAATCAGTGGCGTTGCTAGCCCTGGGCACCTGCCACAAATCTCTCACCTGGTGCCCCAGGACCAGTGGGTCCATTGCATCTTGTTTGCCTGTGCCTGACCCATATGTTATTTGGGCAACTAAATTTGTTCTGCAAGAACATGAGGGAGCACTCCTAATCGAGGACAAAGTTGGCCAATATATGGCAACATGGAGAAGCGAAAAAAAAAAATGTAAAACCACGCAAGCAGATAGGTCAGTGATTGAATGTGTGTTTGTGCATATACGGTGAACTCTGGATTATTCGGCCTAATTTGGCAGAAGGGCGGGCCAGAATAAAAAAAGACGGATAGGCCGGAGTTCTAGAAATACAGTACTCACTTCCACACGCCAGCACTCCGCACCCGCCAACATCCGACACACAACTGGAGAAGTGAAGCGCAGGCAGCAGGGCGGGAGAAATCCGCGCCCCGGAAGTCTCAACTTGGGACATGAAGTATGTTTGTATAGAGTGGGTACTGCTGTGCTATAAATAAGGGAATACTAGTGAAATTAATCAGTGTGTTGTGCACTCTGTTGTGTATAATCGTGAAGTGTGCATTCAGTATGTTACATACTTTTTGACTCTGTATATGTTACATAACCCTAATAAATGAACAGATTCTAACCAAATAACTTAATATAATGGATTTACAAGGTACGTTGCTGGATACTGAACTACAGTCTCAAATGCTGTAATACAACAATACAACAGAAAAAAGAAGTGATAATTTGTGAACATTAACATTCAGCTTTCCGCTATACAATTGTACTAAAACAAAAAACAAACAAAAAAAAAAACAGGGGCAGGCAGTAATAAAACTAAAAAGAAAAGGCACTTGAATATAAAAAAATAATACATTGTCATAGTTAAAACCAAATATAGCTTTTTAGGTTTGTTTCATTATACATGTAAGTATGTATATGTAGTATACAATACATAGTAAACTAGTATACATAGTAAGTATGTAATTTCAATTGTGTGCTTGATGCTACAGTTTATATTTTATTTCCAACACTGAGGAACACTCTTATCAAATTCCTTATCAAATTTCTTTCTTCTCTTTACAGAATCATTTTGTTATTTAAAGGCTATCTAAACCCAAGAACAAGATAGGATATATTTTGCAACTTACCAGCCCCTAGATGTGTTTGCAATAATTGTCTTTCAGGGCTTTTCACCCAGTTACCCTACTAATACCACGCTTTCTACCCTATAGAGACACTGCTTACTCACATACAGTCATGAAAAAAAGCAAATACTCTCTCCTTTCTTAGGGTAAGTAGCAGCCAGGCACTACTACTCAAATGCACTTGATTTTGCATTTGATTGTCAGTGAGTGTAACCACTTCTATAAAAGTAGAAGTTTGAAAGTTTTCTGGTCTACAGCATTCAGGTGTGTGTTCACACGATACCCTGGAGGAAAGATATTGACAATGATCATACAGAACCTTTTGTTGCTGCACACAAAATCTAGGAAGGGTTTTAAGGCATTTTCCAAACCATGTAAATTCTTTCATTCTACAGTAAGATTATTTACAAGTGGAATACATTCAAAACAGTTGGATGTATTTGGAAAATGTATACAGTGCAATGCACAGGAAAAAATGCAAGAAAAAAAACAAAACAAAAAAAAACAGGACATCTTGAATAAAGTCCTTTAGACAGATAAAACCAAAGTGGAGATAGATGGCCATAATGCACAACACCACCCAGATGAAAACCAAGCACACCATATCAGTTTAGATGCCTCATACCATCTGTCAATCTTGGTGGAGTACAGAACAGTTTCCGCTCTCGTCATCCTGCTTATCATTCATATTATGAGGGGGGAAGTCTTCTGTTGTCTACAAAGAACTGGTAACAATGCCAACTAAAGCAGTGGAGCAGGAGGCACAGTGAACAGGGGTTATAAGCATACCATACTTCTAGGATCAACAAGTATTTTTTGCACTTATCAAGCAAACCTAAAATCATTTCACTTGAATGTTTACTAGATAAAAAGGAAGAAAAAAAATAGTTGTTTGTTACAGGGTATACATTTTCATTTCATGCTCTGAAAAGGTGTGTCACGTAAATATTAAAATTTAAATCTTTACCAAGCAATCCATATTTTGACATGAGGAGAATGACATTATAGCAGTTTATACTCACCTGCTCCCTTTCCGTTGCAGGCACAGTTATCTTTTTCTCGTCCTCATTCCAATCTTAGACCATCTTGATTGCCCAGGCGGGTTGACGTACCTACAGTGGGGAAGCCAGGATGTGTCGGGTATCCTTGCATGCACCGCTGAGCTGGGCATGTGCAGATCAGAAATTCTGATAAAGGGATTGATCAGGCAGATAAAAATATTTATTACCCCAAAAACGACTGGTGTTGGTATCAGTGTTGTAAAAAATAAAGGCCTTTCAAAAAACTTTTATGTCAAAACAAATTTATATTTTAACAGTCCTTATTTTTTAATTCCACATGAACCTGGTATAAGGACTCCAGTATTAGTAGCTTTTGGAGCAAGGTATAGTGTGTATGCAGGGCTCCTGCAATCAAAAGTAAATGCTTTTGAATATCACTAACCCAAACTGCAAACAATGTAACTTAATTAACATTTCCAGAAACTGTAATACAGACCAAAAACTGTACAACGAATGGCAATGCTAGTTACATAAGGACCTGTTGTGAAATCCCATGTTAAGTAATCCTTTCTAACCCATGGATTTGCTAGGTAAAGTGAAACAATTGTTTCCATAATTAAACTCCAAAGCTTTTGTTTGGGTTCCTGCATGTGTTAGTAAATGAAAGTGATCTGGATTGGTTTTCATTTGCATTAGGCAGGACAGAGTTAGTCTTTGTGCAAGTAGGACAGGAAAATTAGTGAAGCTGTACGAATCACAATAGATCAGAGATTCACCTTTCTTTTAATAATGTATGGTCAATACTGACCTCCACCATTCATGTAGCACATGTCCGTTTTAAAATAAAACTAAAATAAAAAAAAAAAAAACATACAAATCTACTGTACATTATATACAATGAATCATAGTTTTTCATTCGGTATGTACATCATTATGCAAAGCTATAGGCAAAACAACATGGTATGCAAGTCACATGATTCCTGTGCGTTTCCCTTGTTGTATACAACAAATAGTAAGTGGTGTGGTTTGAATGGCAGGATAAACTTGTGCCTGCTTCTAAGATTTCACATTTTACCTAGGCTTCTATAAATAACTGTACACAAGGATTACTTGGACTTGTCACCCAGTTTAGGCCAGCATTCAGATTATAATTTACGATCTGTGCACATGGGCTATCTTTCCCTTGGTCTTGGAGTAAGCAGAGCCATAAGACGCATATTGCTTCATCATGAGAGTTCACCAAGGTTTTAAACAGACTGGATCCTCAAAAATAAATGGATACTTAAAAAAATAATTATAAAAGCTTTACAAAGATTACATAATTCTATCTCTTGCTTTATCATTTTAGTAATACGAATATTATACAAATCCTCTTTTAACCCAGCAGTAGCCAAATCCTTATAAGCACCAAATGTTCATACCATAATACAATAGTTTATCCACAAGGACACCTCATACTATAATAACTATGATTATGTTCATTTTAATATTCAATATTTAAGTAGTCTGAAAAAAAGCTTCCTAATTCTCCATGCCTGACAGAGGGGATACTAGAAAAGTCAATTGACTTCCATAACTTAAGTCATTCCTCTATAGTTAAACCTACAATGTATCAGTAGCCTTTGAAACAGAAAATATTGAGCATATACCACCACCATTATGCTTAAATGAAAATCTAGAATTAAAGTATGCAGATTGGTTACAAACATATTAGTATAATTTTAAAGTGTTTATGCAAACTGTGTGAAAGCTGCTGGTAGCAGAGGGGCTATGTTAGCTTCCTGCCTAAAGGAAAACTACATGTCCCATGATTCCTTGCATTGCGTCTCACAGATGTGGCTGTGTACACTTGTAGTTCAAGCTCTCTACAGCACAACAGAGTGCATACAAAGACTTTATTTTGTGCTCACCTGAAAATTACCTTTCCTCTACATCCTGAAACAGCAAAACATGAGAGATAGTTAGGCTCACTTGCGGTCAAGGAGAAAGAATAAACGCCCACCAGCGAAATAAAAACAGTGGAATTAGTGTGGTTTTAACAAAAAGCTTACTGCTCATAGTATTGGGCTGAGCGCAAACAAGTCTTTCCTTTGGGACTCTCAGCAGCACAACAAAAAGATATTAACAGGGATTGGAAATATGTGGGGTATGTAACACCTTCCTTCTAAAACAAAATGACTCAGCTTCTAAAACGTCTAAATAAGGCTTAATAAAAGTCGATGACAAGTAGCTGCCTTGCATATCTGGTTCACTGATAAACCTGCCATTTCTGCCAAATTTACCAAGGCTTGTCTCGCTGAATTTGCCTTCAGCTCTTTGGAAGGACTTTGATCCAGGCTACATAGACATGAATAGCCTTCTTCAACCTACTTGCTAAGGTAACACGAAAAGACTGCACACTTTTAAAAAGGCAGGGAAAAGTTCACCAACATTTGAAGGTTGTAACATTTACTGTCCTCTGCAAAAATACTCCAGCGCTCTTTTGATCAAAACGCAACAAATACTCCTTATAAAATTTTGCGCTTTGACAAAAGGTGGGCAGGATAATGTCCTAATAATGGTGCTAGCATAGGTGAAAAATCAGTAGGAAGCTTTAATACCACCCAAGACTCTGATAAAGTCAAACAGGGTTTACAGTCCTCATAGCCTGCAACTCTAGGGGGTTACTGGAAACAACTACTGCTGTTTTGGGGTACAGTGGAAAGGTCTTCAGGGCCACTATGGTGCTATTATATATCACAAAGGCTTAAGTGAAACAGATCTTTTTTGAAAACTCATAGCAGCTTTGGCAGTGGAGAAAAGACGTGAGCCAGATTAAAGTTCCAATTCTGTGCATTCACTGCCAATGGATGGTTAGCTGAATGCAAGGGAAAAAATAGTTTTAGTGCTCCACGTTTTTTCTGGTTGCCATCAAGTCTGTTTACTGCCAACTCAATCTTTAAACTATTTGATAAAAACCTAAGAGCTCCACTACCAACACCCCCCCCAAGTTTGTCAGTTTTGACTAAAATAGATAAAAGAGTTATTTTTTGAAAAGACAAGACCAAGGAACTAAATGTCCTAAACTGGGTGTAGAATTCGCTGTTCTCAATCCACCCCAAGTCCTGGAAGCCTTCCAGCACTGAAAAGAGGAGTTTTCAGCTGCAACTGTGCCTTTTATCAATCAATTGTCCAAAAAGGAAACATGGTGTAAACATTTTAATGTGAAACTGTCTGCCACTACGCTCAGAATTTTGGTGAAAACCTTTTGGGTAGAATTTAAGCCAAAACGGTATGCTTGGAACTGTAGGTGCCACAATCTTTACAGCCACATTCTCCATAAATCTTCCTGAAATCTGGGTTCTCTCTTCCCCACTCCTTCTTCTCGCCTCTCTATTGGGGAACTTTCTACCATGAAAAAATATTCTACGGTCTTTTCTATTCCCCTTCATCCATTCTAAGGCAACACCACTCTGGATTCTGACATGAATTTTACTTATTTATCCAACTTTGATTATTATAGTAATATAGGGTACTTTCTTTTTGCCTCAATCTGTTCTTTGAGGCAATATCTGTAGTCCCGTACTTAAGCCACAAGGTCCTACAGCTTACCATTATTAATGCTGTCTTAACGGCCATTTTCAGGGTCTCAATGAAAGCATCACAGTAAAAGTCTGCTGTGTCCATCACGGGTAAAAAGATCTATATCAGGCATGTCCTAAGTCCGGCCCTGAGGCCCGTGTTTAGATTTCCACCGACCCGCAGCCTCTGTCATAAGAATAAATAATATGCGGCCCGCCAGCACTGTTGACCACGGTATAAAATACATGTGTACAAAAAACCTATTTTATGTTTCTTTAGTGTTGATCAACAGACTTACAATTATCGGTCCGCTACTCGGCAGGCATAATCGGCTGGACAGGAGTCCAGCACAGGGAATGCCCTACGTCATTATAATGGGCGTGTGCTGTGGGGAACCTGCACGGACCACGGCCACTCTGATTCAAAGAAGGTGCTCTGCACGGAGCACGCACTGACACCAGACTCCATACACGGGGAATCTCTCACGTCACCCTGCTGGGCGTGTGCTGTGCGGGACCCGCGCAGACCACACTTACATTAACCCTGAGTACGTGCTCAATAAATCTGGCCCTCTTTACAAAAAGTTTGGACACCACTGATCTTTATGAATAGGCTGCCACCACATTGAGATGATTTGAAGTCTCAAAAGGGTCTTTAAATTTAAACCCAAGTAAGTAAATTTACAAACCCAACATACTAAAGTATTCACCCTGCAATTCTCTTTCCAGGCCTCAATTTTATCGATTTTTTTAGTCAAAGGCATATTTTTTTTTTTTTAAACATACCAATACCATTCAGGATGTTTCCACTGTTTGGCATAAGCTCCTATTTAGCTTCGGGTCTGGAATGAAATCAGGCCTCCTGGTACGCTCTTTAAACATAGTATCTTCCTGATCAGGGCCTACTATTTTTTTTTCTTACCACCCTAACTGCCTAATGGCTTCATGTTTTGAAAGTGAAACAAGCCAACACCTTCCTTAACATTGGGCTTCGGATCTGAAGAGACCTCTAAATCCTCCAATTCGCCCCACAAGTCTTGAGTATCAGGATTTTGGGGAAAATAAATAGTCGTGGACGGGGGGGACAGTGAACACTAAACCACTGCTCCTTACAAGAAAATAAAAGATAAGTGACTCTTAGAAAAGAAAGAAAATGTCTCTTGCACAGCCTTGTTAACAGAAGACATTACATCCTTTGCCATCTCTTTTTTCGAAGATCCACTAGACCTTTAATACAGATGGGACATTATTTTTTGAACAAGATTCTGTCTTTTTGCATTCATAAGCACAACATTTTGAATTTCCTTTCTTTATGTTCTTCACCCCCTTCCATTCTAGTATCATGGTCTTCTTGAAAAACAACAATCAACCAGACAATACGTACAAAACATGGCCCACTTTATTACATAAAAAAAAAAAAAAAAAAAGTATTGTCTAAAACCAAGTATAGTCATATGATCATACTGCATAAATTCAACCAAAAAAGGAAATATAAAACCACCCTAACCAGGGGTCTCATCTGTATCTAGTAAAAACCAGGAAATTTAAATTGGAACTTTGTGGTGTCATCACATCATGCGTGCTCTGTGTCTGCCAAGATCCCCACACTGTTATGCTGCTATCCCACACAGGCACCTGCCTTCCAGTGAAGTTGCATCAGGCCTGGCCATACTTGGGTGATGCGGTCATACAGGTGCCTAGTGTGATCCCGCCAATATCAGTAGGACACCACTGGAGGGGAGCCGCTTACCTGCTACAAACAAATCTCTGTGGTGCTGGCATAAAAAAGGGCACACTACATTCTATATTTTATTTTTCTAATAGGCGTTTCTTCTTTCTGCATGACTATCGGTAGGCAAAGCTTTTAAGGTTTTGTAAATCTTAGCATGCTGCTAAAAAAAGGTTTATTACCAGGACTTTCAGACAAGAGGAAATAATTACAGCTTGTTATTCAGTGCTTAACCCATATTAAAAAGTCTTCATTCTTATTTGCATTTGCAGTTTTTGCATTGTCACAGTCGGTATCATTTGGAACCCATCTACCTAGATGGGTACAACCTGAATTTGCATAAAAGCTCTGTCACTGACCACAGTACAACATAGCAACAGATCTTTGTTACTGAATGCCGACCTAAAAATATACTTTTCATTCTTCCAGCAGATATGGCCCCAATAAAAATGCTATAAATGGAATGTTAAATACTTCCACCACCAGCTCAAGACTTCCAGTTTGTGTAGCCAACAGTTTTACAAACTCTGATCTACTCATTTCACTTACTTGGCTTCATCTGCTGTGATTCATTAGAGCCTGCCAGAGAGGTCAAATCTCTGCGTGACATTTCTGTTTTAATTAGAAAAGAAACTGGTACATTCAACCTTTATATAAAGTCATGATTTCCAGTTTTACATTGTGTTCCAAGGGTTTGTGGCAGTATTGCAGAGATAAGTTTCTTTAGATCATTAGATCAGGAAAAGTTCTGGCAGCAATGGCAACACTCTGAACTGTCCCACTGGCATGGGGGTATTCTTTGCATTGGGAGAGCAGTTACAATGTATATGTCAGGCGTAACATGTATCCACGGGCAAAATAAAGGAAAAACTTGCAGCAGTTTTTGACACAACCAAGCATTACGTTTTTAACTAATGAACAGATACAACAAAAAGCTTAACAGGTAGCAAAAAAGGAATAAAGGTAGCTCATTGTTAGGCATTACATAAACTATAATGCAGAATGTAAGTGATAAATATTACATCTGTAAATGTATACTAAGCAAGTGATATAAAACCATTATAATACAACCAATTATTTATTTGCTTTAAAATGTCAGATTCATCCTATGATTAAAATATGGTGAAGTCTACTCCTGTTTCCAATTTTACATTTTGCATTGGATACAATGCCATTCAAATTTAACAAAATCCACTAGACATTTGTTTGTGGTTAAAAGCAGTGCTTTCGTTTCTCTCTCATAATGTGTACTTGGAAATACTTTAACTTTAGGGGCCTAAGTCCAGTAGAGGTGTTCACATATTGTTATTGTGGGTTCTGTAATCCATTATAGTGTGACAGCAAGCTGTATGCATTCTGGCATGTCTGTCCACTCACCACCCAAACAGGATAGCAAACCTTATGTCCATCTTATAAAGGTACAAAAGAAAGTTTAAGCAAAGCAATACTAATGCTTTAATGTAAAGTTGTAGAAACATTATGCAGCCAGAAAATTACTTTCCATTAAAGCCCAATCTAAGTCAAAACCTAATAAAAAATACTTTTCTTTACCTCTTACAAGGCCTTGGATTTCATGAACAGGACAGGAAAGCCTATAGTCTTAATCATACTACACTAACAATGTAGAAAAAACCTTCTGCCACGGATGCCACCTATTTTAATGAATATCTGTGGCTCCTAGTAAATATTCGAAGCACAAAGAGGGGGGAGTGGTTATGAGAAAACAAGAAATCACCAGTATTCAAGCAAAGAGCAATGCAGATGTTGGTGCTAGCAACTTACTGCTTTTCCATTCTAAGGATGATGTCTTAAGGAAGCTGCTCTTTCATGCACCTTTCATCATAAGGTGATTACTATTGTGTGTTACTTGCCTCATCTCCTAGATTGTAAGCTCTTCGGGGCAGAGTCCTCTCCTCCTTGGTCACTGTTTGTATCTGTCTTGTCATTTGCAACCGCTTTTTAATATACAGCACTGCGTAATATGTTGGCGCTATATAAATCCTTTTTTAAAATTAATAATATTATTATTATTATTATTATTAATAATAATAATAATAATAAACTAAGAAAGGATAATTTAAGGGGGCAATTAGTATGCTTACATCCCTACTTATGTGGCAAGGTATTGATAACTTGCTAGAGAGGTGTTATTTTCTTAAAGAAACATTTTTCTAATAATGGCATTGGGATCACAATATGTGATATGTTTATTTCCTTTTAAAGCTGAACTAAAGGCAAACAGTTAAACGCACAAATCAGAATAGCTTGGTACGCAGCATATTAATACCTCACCACTACTGTTAGCGTGTTAGAAAGAATTCGACAAACCATATAGGCCCAACGTCCTTAGCTGTACCTTCAAGTTAGGTCAATCATTCTAGATGGATGGCAAATTGATGGAGTCAGATGGGGGAGAACAGCAGGCTCAATACAGACTCCACCAGTCATTGAATACACCTAACCTGTGCTGCACCTTAATTGTCAATTTGTATTATATTATTATAGTATTAAATGGAAGGTGGGCCTGGACTGCTTCTAAGCAGAGTTTGCAAAGTGAAGGAATTTTTTTTGAAGGAATGCTATGGCTCTGGTTAAGCGCAGAGGTGGGACTACCTGCTTCTCCAAGCAGATATTCACCCACCAAAGCATTTTCATATTCTCATAACTACTTTAAAATACCAACCCACTGCATCGGGGCTGATGACTGTTCAGAGGAGTACTTAGACTGGGTGCTGGGATGTTTTTCAGAAGTCACGTACAGTACCCTACCAGCCCTTCTTATTAGTATCGTATTTGACTAAATTCCATAGAAATTAGCAGAGATGTCTTCTTAAATAAAAAATTGAAAGGCTTGATGAGCAGACTAAACTTAAGCTAAAATTTCTTTTTGTAGTGCATCTTAAATTAAACTAAGCAAATATATAGCAGCTGTAAGACGCTACCCAATGCTGTGCATATATCACAACGATGACAGACAGCACATTATTATTCTTGTTGTAGCACTATAAAGTTAATATACAGATGACAGGCAAGATAACAGATCAAATACCCAGCAGACAGTAGAGATATAACCCACTAAAGGGCACAGTGCCAATCCTAGGAGTTTGTAAAGAACACATCTCATGGTGACAACACGCCAACCATTATTGTAGAAATAACCCCGCTTTACAGGGATTAAAAGGAGGCTTCATGCCAGTCGCTGCAATGTAAAGCAAAGCTGTCCAAGTGCCAATAGCAATGCCAGTATTCTATGGCCATTACAGGAACATACTATGTGGATTAAAATACTATGCATATGGTTATAGAATTTCTAATTACCACGTCAGGGACAATATCATCCCATAACATAATAACTACCTTCCTGCATCTGTAAATCAAATCATTACTATGTGCAGAATAATAAGGGGGAACTCCACATAAACAGAAACCCTCACGTTTACTGTTAAGTATTATCCTCCGAAACCATGAACGGTGTTACTGAAAGATTGCCAATTGAAAAGAAAAAATAAAAGGGAAAAAAAAACACTAATGCAGCCATCACATTTAATAACAAGTAAGCTGTAATACATAACATTTTTGTTCTTGGACTTATATATATTTTACCTTTAAACTGAGCTGTATGTGTCTGTAATCATTTCTTACACTAAGGCTAGGTACATATGTGCAATAATTATCGTTAGAAACCGAACGACTAATCAATGGTTATTCACAATTATTTGATTTTATTATTTTGTTATTTTAAATATAATCCACCAATAATGTACACACTAGATACAATCATTTTAAAGATGCAGGAAGTGACATGTCCTGGAGAAAGTGTAATGCACAACAATCCCCGATCACTACACGACTGTACACACAATAGACAGCGAAGGATCGTCGCCCAAACAGATCGGCCAGATCTTTCGTTTTCAGCGACACTGCACGTTCCGTTTATCGGCGTCATTGTGCATTTTATTATTTTTATTAACAATCAAATGATCGGTCGCTAATCGTTCATTTCCAGCGACAATTATTGCACATGTAATACGTAGCTTAACACTCCAGTAGAAAGATTAAATCATAGTTTCAGTGGAAATGGCTGATAAAATGGAAAAGAAAGATAAGTAGATATGTGACTGACCCAAATAAATGGAGTTTATCTTATCTTCTTATCTGAAGATGGTGGGAAGCAAGTGTACGGACAGCACACAGTATGTCAGTCAGCAATGAGGCACCTGAAGAAAAATATCTAAATCTTCTTGAAGACCTCTGGATAATGCAGCTAAACAATATGAATGATTTAATTATGGTCTGGCTGTAAAACATGATTAACTGGGATTTCACTGTTATCCCTTCAAGATGAAGATAGATCCAGGGCAGGACACAAACACACCTGTTCTACAGAATAATGCTGTGGTCGGTCACTTCTTGCACTAACTTACCTAAGAAGTTTAAAAACAGAGGTGTCTAATATTCAAGCAGCTTCTACAAATGTTGACTTAACATATCTAAATGACAAGCTAGAGCTGGAGACAGATTTTTTTCCCACCCATTTTTTGGGGGGGAATTTCACAAGGTCTGTGAGGTAAATGTACTTATTATTATTACTTTACACGTGCATTAATGGTCACTGGATAAACCCCCAAATCTTTCACTGGTTACATATATTAATTTATTGTACAAAACAACAACAGAAACCACACATGCACAAACAGCTGCAAAGATGACTCATTCTGTAGAATTAGCAGTATGTGTCAGCTATATACAGAAAAAAGAAAAAGTGAGGGAGAGAGTGTGATGGATTACCTTGCAACAATGCAAGCTTGCCTATTAGTTTTTAGTACAAAGCTCCTGATGTGCGGAGAGCAATCTAAAGAAATAAAAAAATGCTTGGTGCTAGAAATGTATCCTGAAGTCAAATAGTCATGTAATAAAGATTAAGTCACTGCTCCGACTCATCCACTTGTCTGAGCAAATTTCACCTTAAACCTTCATAAAGATGCTAAACAGTATAGCTGTACCACAATAACATTTAGTTATCTACCTTGCCAGACTAATGCTAATGACTATTGCTGTGTTCTACTAAAGAAAATACATATAAGTGCACTGTCTGTTCACCGCGTAAGTTCTGTTGTCGTATTAAAAGTTCACAAACTATCAATTCCAACCACAGTTATTGAGCATGTGTGCCCAGCTAAAGTTATTTAGTTTAGCAAACAGTGGGCTTTTTACAACAGCAACTTTGAAACAAAGCAAAACATATAGGAAAGAGTCTAAGGACCAAGGGCAGTGGCTCAGTGGTTAGCGCTGACTTTTTTCACTGCTAGGTCCCAGGTTCGAATCTCGGCAAAGGACACTATCTGCATGGAGTTTGCAGGTTTTCCCAGTGTTTGTGTGGGTTTCCTCCCACATTCCAAAAACATGCAGTTGGGTTAATTAGCTTTACCCCAAAACTGGTCTTAGACTGTAATAAAGACATATGACTATGGAAGGGACATTAGATTGTGAGCCCCTTTGAGGGACAGCTAGTGACATTACTATGGACTTTGTACAGCACTGCATAATATATTGGCGCTATATAAATACAATTTATTAATAATAATAATAATAATAATAATAATGACACTTGCACTAAAGAATAAGTAGGAGTAGACCCACGAAAGTTTGCCCTAAAAATGTAACTGTACACACATAAAAAACAGTATCATGGTCGGTACTCAATTCTGTTGTTGTAGCAGAGCTTCAAATCAGTTTTGTTTTCTCTGGTGATTTGAAGCTGAATACATAGTTGTTTCTGGTGCTGACTACAAAATCACATGTGTGTCATGATCACCAACTATAAGGAACTACTGAACTTGGCAATTCCATCGCTGGCTCCCAATACAGCAAACAGTCGGTCACAAGGCAATAAAGTTTAAATAACTGGCAGTTGTTGTGATAGGCATCACCAAGTGCAATGCGTTTTACCTAGCACTAAAATCAATGAGAATGATTCTGTAAAAGAAATTCACCAGTGTGACCTGTGTCTAAAGAGTTCACCTGTTGGCACAACGGTAGAACAACTATGCAATATTTTATGTTTATATAATTTGCCACAAAATCTAAACCTCCGTTTAAGGTCAGTGGAACTGCATGAAACTATTAAGGACATCTTAAACATGTTACCATGCAGACTAGTCAGTCTATCAGGTGTTTCTGCACATTCCCTCATTGACTCCCCAAAATGTGCAGATGCTGTTAGGGATTGATCACACAACAGAATGTTTATTGGTGTGATAGAACATAAGGTAAATAGCATCATTCTTGCATTGGACACCCAACTCTTATTTCTAGACAACTATTTCAACTTTTTGTCAACAGCTACCGGTATGTCTACATTGTGACCTGTAACCACTACTCCTGAAGTTATATGTATTTAGTGACAACAATAAC
Organism: Pyxicephalus adspersus; assembly: GCF_032062135.1. Classification (NCBI taxonomy): domain Eukaryota; kingdom Metazoa; phylum Chordata; class Amphibia; order Anura; family Pyxicephalidae; genus Pyxicephalus; species Pyxicephalus adspersus. The sequence goes on from NC_092860.1 coordinate 27,653,236, forward strand.
TTGTCATAAACACTATGACAAGTATGGCAAAGTAAGTATACAATGAAAAAAAAAACATCAAAAATGTAAGTCAAATAAAAGTCAAAAATATCTTCGAAAATAATGTAAATGCTAATCTCAAATTTTCCCCACCTACTAATATTTTCCACAAAAAGTTTTTAAGATTTTGTAGCTTTAACAAGACAGCAAAGCCTGGTTTTAAAATAGTACAGAAAACAGAAAAAAAAAAAACAGACAAAACTCCCAGACAAGAAAACCGAGTGATCATAATAATGAAATTCAAACAGACGGTTTAATGACTCAATTACCTATGTGCAGCAAACGAGAATAGAAAAATCTGCAATGCAGATAAAGATAATGATGGTTTAAGCTGTTTCAATTGGGAGAATACTACCCAGGTTAAGCTATATAAAGATGGAAGATTTTCATCCCCAAGATGAACATTCAAATTCACCTTTGGCAAAATTTTAGCACAGTAGTCCTCAACCCCTGTTTAGTGATAACTGCTGGAACACTAAACAGTCAAGAAAACTAGTGTTATTTCTTAATGGGAAGGACTGCATGAGTCAAAATTCCCAGAGCAGATGAATCGCTAACTCAAAACAGGTAAATTAAAGGCATCCATAGGGAATTCTAGAGAGCAAAAACAAAAGAGAAAAAGAAAGTGAGAAAGGGAAGAGGGAAAGGTAAGGTTCAAAAGAGTAACAACAAGAACAAACACAGGTTGTATAGGAAAGTAAGCCTTGAGCCCCAACCTCACACGACTCCATACCATAAACCAGAATGGAGGACAGCTATACAATGAGGAGGATGTGATGAGGTTATTAGCTCTTAGGAGAAGCCAAGTTTTGTTTGCATTCAGTAATTGTTTTATAGTAAATACAAGCCCGGCTATGATATGATATAACCTCGGTATGATAAGGTTATATATGATATTTACTCAGCCCAACCCGGGTATAGATGGACACGTTCCTCCAACACAAACCCAGGTTATATTCATACATCAGTCATTCAACAGAGGAGTTTACTTAGAAAGCCAAAGCACAGGTATGCACCATGTGCAAAGCCAATAGTTTGAAGTATTTTTTTTTTTTTTTTTTTTTTTTAGATAGGGATGTATGATGTGGAGAATACATTTTTTTTTCTTGAAAGTTTTATCCCGTAATAGCAGATGTGGCATAATGCATTTCTGTTCGAAAAAGCAAAGTAACGAAAAAGGAAGTTTCTTCTTTTTATTGGGTATAGTCGGTTATGTTTTATACAAAAAGGTCCTTTAGCTCTTTATGTAATGGGTTCAGGAAGAGACATGATCAAACACAGACTTAATAGAAAAGGGTGATAATTGCAAACTTTAGCTGCAAAGTTCCAATTATTCACCATCACATCATATACACTCAATAAATTACCAGATTTATGACTGGTTTACTTTAAATGCATGCAGTTACTAAATAGTGAAGCTATGGTCACTAAACAAAACAGGTTTTTGTTTGGAAACACTGTACATTAAATGTGTAGCCACAGACACAAACAAAAGGATGATCAAGCAAACATACTTGTGACCTTGTTTTCAGACTTTCAACCCAGCAGCAGCCAGCAAGTTTCACTATCACTAATCTGACTTTGGAAATCACATCAGCAAAAGCTTCCTGACATCTGCTGATCCACCCTTTCTCCAGCAACTGCAGCAGAGATGGCTCATCTCCCACACAACAAACAACTTATGCTCACTCTTCTGCTGGCTTACAGTTCACATGTGTTATAAGACTTATCTAAACCAAGGGCTGTATTATGTACAAATGAGTACTGAAGCAATGGTGTCCTAAATCGTGACAGCTTTCAGGTATTAATGCATACATAAAGCGAATACACCCTCCTGTATGCCTAGCACAGTGTTCCCCCTGGAGACATGATATCACAAGGAGATAGACAAGTCTTTCCAGATAAACTGTGCAGAGTGTAGAAGCAGCCAAATAAAACCTGGCTTGTTTCTTACTGAAACCAATATATCAGGAATATAAAGCATGCAAATGCTTGTTAAGCATAACAGCTCACAAGTAGCTTAAAGTGTACCTAAATTCAGAGTAGACAACCCTATTGTATTGTAAGGTAAAAAAAATGATTTTTTAAGTGCAACACTCTTTTTTTAAATAAAAAAAAAAAAGGGTGCGGCACCGCCCCCTAATTCCTGATTGCCTAGGCGATCGAGAATGAATAGAAGCGCAAAGCCTCACGGGATACCTACGTCACGCATCCCGGGAGGCTCTTGGGTGCTCCTTCTGCATGTGAAGAAGGAGCCTTTTCGCGCAAAGAGAAAAATTTGCAGATCTCACAAGTTTTTATTTTCCATCCTACATCACCCAATCTCACACCTGGGTCGGGTGACGTAGGACAAAAAAAACAGGAAGAAGAGGAGAAGATGGCGGCGCCCACAGCGCCAGGTCTGAGACGACGCGGGACCTGATGCAAGACATCCCCGGATGGATCGGACTACCCTGTGGGATTTAAGGTAAGTGGAATTATTTTTTTTTGGCACTTTTCAAATTAGTTTCTCTTTAACACGTGATGATCACCTCTCAAGTCCACCCGAAGCACATTGTCAACCTTATCCTCTCTATTAAGACGTTGTAATGGGTACAAAACATCCTAAAACAATTCACAGATAGCAAGTAAAGCAAAGTATTGTTGTTGCAAAGCTAATCAAACATTACTTCGTCCTAAAAATGTATGAACTAATATAAAGAAATCATGATTTGTTTGGCTGTTCAAAGGTATATTACTAGATAAAAAAAATTTTACAACATATAATTATGCAATTTGCCATGTTATTAATATAAAAGTCTGTTGTAAACCAAATTTTTTATTCTGAAAGCATGTAGACAGGACAAATCACTGGCCTCCTACATGGATAACTTCCAGCTGCCCCCCAACATCTGCAACTATGAGAGGAGCAACCTAACTGTTCATGTTGGACGTTTTTCAATGATCGATGCGGGATCCATAGTGTAATGGCAGTGGTGTATGACGTTGAAAAATTTCAGATATAAGCTGTAGGAGATGTCAACTAAATGTCCCTACTAAAAGTCATAAAACAAGCTGGTTGTAAATTTGAGCCAAATATATCTTCTTATACAGTGTTCTCCCTGGCCCCATTTAGCTGGGCGCACCACCTGACTGTTTCTGGGTGGTTACTGAAAAGTTGGGTCACAGTTCAGGGGCTGCCATTCATCTACAGCTTCTTCTTCTCCCCCTCCCAAAAAAATTCTGGGGAGAATACTGCTATAAATACCAATTTTAGTAAATCAATCCTTTAAACACAAAGTGGTGAGATGAGTGTATTCACAAGAATATCAGGCCAGAAAACATTTTTGCAAAAAAATGTTTTTCCCTATTCTGAAGATGACACAAAACACATTCTAGGGAGAAGTTTCTGGGATATTGCATCCTAATTATAAAACCAGAAAATGACATATGTAGATCTTCCCAGAAACAGGTCCTTTGCCCCAGGCTGTAAACACTACTGGCAAATCTAGAAAGCCTCAAATGTTATGGCACAAAACGTACAAAGAGTACACAGAATATGTTCCACACCTCAGTAATTATGAGTGATACAAATACTTTCATACTGAATCCCAGGTTATGTTATGAGGTGACAGACACTATACAGTGACACCACTAGTAAACCTGCAAAACCAACAAATAACACAATCACCCAACCTTACTGAAAATGAAGAGTTATTCAGCAGTTGTTTACAAGAAAAGCAGCCTGGGAGACCCCCTCTTCCCGTGCCTATAAATGTCACAATCTTCTATGTATAGATGCAGAGACTCACATCATACATTTACAAAAAGCAGCAAAGGACTTTTTAACCTCAGGTCCCTTTCTGCTAACCCAGGGTACGGACTAGCTTTAATTTGACACCAAGAGCAGAAATAATGGCCACAAAGTACGGAGTTTGGTATACAGCTGAAAGTTTGCCTAGCGCTTGTCCCAGTCTGTGTATGTGCAGGTAAGAAGGAAACAAAAGAAAATGAAGTTATACACATACAAAAATAAACAAACTAGGAATCTCATCCAAAAGCAGCCTGGCAGATTTTTTGGCAGGTGAGTTGACAGTCTGGAAGCTTTCAAAATACAGGGGCAATAAAGTGATTAGGCGATAGTGCCACTTAGTACAGCAGCCTTTAAATCCAACACTATGGATATGTTGGTTATGAAGAAACCCAGACAGTCCTAAAACAAGGTTCCTAAGCAATATTATACCCAGGACATTTGCACTAAAGTGTATCGCACTCTTCTTTACAGTGCATTTGGGTGATTGCAATAATACACACCCCAGTGTTCTCCCCAGCCCCTTTTAGCTGGGTGAACCACCCAAGCACTTTTCAACAACCACCCGACTTTTTTGGAGTGGTTACTGATGAGGTGGGTCACAATAAAGGGTCTGTCTACTGTATACAGGGTCTGCCTACTGTATACATGATCTGACCTACTTACAATTCCTTCCCAGCTTAAAAAAAATCTGGGTTGAGCACTGCACCCCCAGCACCCCTTCTTTCATCCAATGTTCTACTATTACAGGAAACGCATTGTGACTCCATGTTGTTTACCAGCATTTTAGTATATTATACAGTACAGAGTATACAAAGAAACAATATAAAACAGGCGTGACTGTAGTAATGTAGCGCTTTCATTTCCCATTAACAGCACATGCTTGCAGGTAGCATCTTCTATGTAAAGCTGAAGAATTCAGTTTGTAAATATTCACAAAGCAGAATAGCTGAAGAGAAATAAGCAAAACAAAGTCTGAAACGTAAACCAAGGACTAGAAAAAGATATGAACATATTTATTTTTATAGACAAGAAGGACAATATATGTTCCACACAAAATATGTTTATTTTGTAAATTAAAAACACAAGATTTGCCACAGTTGTGCTTTCATAAAACAACCATTGTTTTGAAATTATAGATATCAATGTATATTGGTAAAGATGACCCTGAACCATGTGATAAAAACCTAAATATAAAAAGGCAAATTATTGTAAAACCTATACTTTGCGCATCATGGAGAAAGATGCAAATTAATTTTAATTTCAGCCCCTGGCTGCCTATACATACTGCCACTTTACTTCATAGAATCATACCCGTTACATCTGGGTAAAGAGGCCATGTAATCCCCTCTCTTTGTCCCATGTTGTCCCCCTATTTGCTACTTTTAATTTGTAAAGCTAGTTTTGTGATCCAGACACCCCAGCAAAACAGTACAGTCAGGACGTGAACCTTCACTGCAGCAACATAGCTTTGTCACGAATGGAATCCCATCCTGGGAACTGCACGATGATGGGATAGTAGCACTCCAATGTGGTCCTAATTCTGCTAACCTTATCTTTTTCTTCCAACTTTTTTTTTTAAGGATATATGTCAACAGCAGGCCTAGAAACAAACAGTGGTAAATGAGATATGTTTCACCCTTGAACAGCCCCTTAACCATTTTGCACAACTACAATATTGAAATAATGTAATGCAGTGAGACAATAAACAAGTAACTGACAGCACTGAAGAAAATGCTCAGTACAATGTTCCAAAGAAGAACATTTTTAAAAATACTGTAAATAAAGCATTTTTACCAGTATTTATAATACGTAGTGGAGACAAGCCCTCATATTTCTGTATGGAGTTCAGATTGTTTAAAGTAAAAATTTAGCTCTGAATATATGTCAACTTGCTAAACTAGAACCAGAATCCCCCACATAAATAGCCCTCACCATAACAATCTGATCCACGCACAGGATTGCATCATCAGTGAATTCTACATTCCAGAAAGTTACGTGTTCTTTCACAACTTGGGTCTAATTACAGCATGCATATTGGACTGGTCACTCCAAATTCTAATTTTGTTTTATTGTCAATATTTTTCACAGTGGATCGATAAGGCAATGATTGGAAAGCATTTCCGAGACCGTACTAAAGAGACATATTAACAAAAGCTTCCCCTAAGTTATCATATCTACATGTAACACTTTCTGCATGTTATTCACCTGTACAAGTTTCTCTTGTGTAGACAAGCCCTAAAGTATAAATAATAGACAAGCTTTGCAATTGAGCACTTAACTTTTCCTAGAGAAAACCCCTTTGCAGGTTTTCTTTTCAGTTTAAATATCATCTCTAGGTACTTGGTTATTAGCAAAAGGTGGGCTGCTGCCATTGTTGGTATCAACAAGAAAAGTCAGATTTTTATACATGTTTTATGCCGGTGACTTAAAGTATTAATGTAAATAATATTTGGATGGCAGCCAGGCAACTAGGAACAGCAATGACAAACTTCATATATATTACATGACATTTTTAAAAGCAGGACTAAACCAAGAAAAAAATATGAGGGACATACCATGAATTGCATACTAGACATGCCACGTCTGGTATGCAGTAAACCAAACTTATGTCTTTTGTTGGATGTGCACTTAGCTGCGCATGTGCACGTAATGAATATTATATTTTATTGCCTGTGTTTTTTCACTCCGTTACCATCTAGCCATTCCTTGTTCTGTCTTAGTGTAAAGGTGGCCATCTTGGTAAAAAATCAATACTGTCCTATGATGGCTAGTGATCCCATAACTGGGAAGGTGATATATAATTTAGGTGGGACAGGCGATCAGAAGCACAAAGTCTTGCATCTCACACTATAAGCTATGGGGACCAAAGAACAAAAATGCCAAGCCACCGGAAGTTAAGGAGAATTAAGATAAAAAGGTAATTATTTCAGACTACTGCTTTAATGGGGCGACCGCTGTACACATCAGATTTTTTTTTTCTTCAAAAAGCTATATATTGTATCACCAAAACATTTTTTTAAATGTATCCCTAATCAAAAAAGGCAGCAAATATTTACAAACAGCTAATCAGCAGAATAGAAGTAGCAAATCTCCATCAAAGTGGAGGAAGAAGCATGAATGTTTTTTTATACTTAGTAGAACCTCATAAAAAGGACAGCGATATTACAAAAAATGCTAAAGAGGTGTCCTATATGTATGTGGCAATATGGAGTATGTGGCAAAGGGGAGTAGTTTGGAGAGTATGACAGGGGAGGAGGGCTTTAAGTAAGGCAGAAGGTATTGTGTGTAGAAGAGAAATGTGGAATGTATGATGGGGATTAATATATGCAGGAAGCGGGCACTGGGTATGAAACTGATGGTGGAAGTACTAATCTATCCATAATTAAACATAACCAATAAATAAAATATTGTGACAGCCATAGAAAATAGTGATGGTCGGGAAACAATAATTCCCATATAACATAGTGTGCTATAATTCATGGAAACCAGATGTTCAATGCTAGTTTCTGTATCAACTGTTTTGTCTTTAGCAATATGTAGGCAGAAGCATCTCCGATAGGGACTGTTGTACCTGGAATGTTCCTGTAACTTTACTACCAGAACTTGTTATTAAAAATTATTTTTTTTGTATCAGTATCATTACTGCTTCACACAGTGCAGTCAGTTTTACAGGCAGAGAACAGGAATCACATTTTAAGTGTTCCATTCTGTTTCACGGCAGGATTGGGCAGGTCCTACACAAGGCTGTATTGCTTAGTAACAAATGTACTTTGCAAAAAGTTCCAGGAACTAGTTGTCTTGTCTGGCTAGATCGACTAACTAAATTACAAACTCTTTGACACTAAAACGAGCATTTACTTCAATAAATTCAGCTTATTTCACGTATATTTCAAGCGTTTTGCCTGGAGATTCAAATGTATTTTGTTGATTCCCTATACCCTTCTACTATCCAAAAATAATGACCTTCAACCAACCCTGGCTTCAGGATCTTTCACTAAGATTATATGAACGGTCACAGTTGTCCTGGTTCAATACAATATGCAGCTCAGGTGTTCAGGCAATTGCCACAGAACTTGTCACCCAGTTATGAGTAGGTTTGTTTCAGGCTAAAACTACTGATACCAAGAGATTGATTGGATCCAGGCACTTAGCGTTCTTTACAATGAGTTCACCAACGCCAGTCTTCATAGTGGTCAACATACAACATTTTATAAATGCATGTACATTTCAGAAGTGCAAATGTTCACAAAGATGGTAAGCTTTTACAATTTGTTATATTATCTGTCTGTCCAGTGCAGCCCTAAGTCCTCCCAAAATCACTCCATTTCCTCGTAATGGAGCAATGGTGAGTGACCTGTAGGCAGACCCAGCATTGCCTTGCAGAGAGGAACAGCAGGAAGCATGTCTACAGCTATGCAAACACTGACTTTGAAAAAGTATTTTCAGATGCTTCATGCTGCTGGGCTCTGGGCAGTGATATATAGACAGATAATAAAACAAGATCAGAGCTTAAGTTATCAGATGTCTGTTTAAACTCCTGGATTCCTTTAATACTTTTGCTCAAAAAAGCTGACTGTTACCCCACAATCTGGCCTAAACTCTGAAAGAAGCCACAGCCATCTCCCTATCTGTGGGTTGGTTCATACTCCAGGTGAAGCCATTATCTATGACATATTCCAGCACCGGCTATGGATTGGAAAAAAAACACTACGTATGCCAGAGTCCTGCAACACTGTCCTGTGCCTAGGCAAATTCAGCATTTTAAACTATATGGTCTGGATACATAATATAGCTGTTTCCGAAGGACAGCGTGGTTGAAAGTATGTGCATTACCAGGTACAGGTTGTTGCACTTTCTGGTTATCATCTAAAGTTTCTGTTTTAGAAAATGTGCAAGTCCTACCCCTTGTTACTAGTGGCCAGAGAGGGCCTCTTCAAGGTACAGCAGTGTAATAGTAAGCCTGGTAAGAGATAGCAAACAGTTATTTGGAAGGAGGAGGGAGCAGGAGAGGAAGCATGACAAAGTAAAAATTAAGCTGTCACACAGATAAAGTAGCTTTCTTTAATCACTTTACCACCAGGGAAAAAACACCCAACGGTTTCCTCCAATATTTCAATAGTCTTCCTGCAAGATGTTTAAAAAAGATTCTAATAAATAAGGGCCATTGCACTAAGCACACCGCAGAATAAGGGAGGCCACCACATGTCTGTCATTAAAGGATTCACTACTCTACATCTGCAGTTCATATTTACTTGAATTGCAACTATAACCAAAAATGAGCAAGGCCAATACCAATCAGGTGGATAAGTGAATATAAACCATGCATACAATTAGTGGTAAAGACAAAAACCTTTTTTATTGGTCAATGTGCTTGCACACTGTATTTCTTCTCATCTCTGAGTTCAGCCTATGGGATGGTGAATTGTATGTGACCATATCACAAAGTATGAAGAACAATAAATGCCAGGCTTCAATAATTCACATCTCTGCACTACAGTAGAAGCCATGTGTCTTCATGAGGAAGGTTTTGAAGTTACAGAAATTAGGCGGTAAAACTATTTAGGACTCATTCTAGTAACAGGAACCTAAATATATAGGCTGCACAGCTCCAGGATTTTAAATTTCAAAATTGCACACTAATACTAAGTTACACTAGTTAACATTGCTTTAGGAGTTTGCCATGTTCAACTTTAAATTCATCCACCTATTTGGTTATGCTTGGAGGTCATATATGCAGTAAAAGATACGTTCCTCATTTTTTTGTAGTAATGGTGTGGTGAAATCCGTTATAGTTATTGGCTGACTCTACAAAAGCACAGTCTATTTTAGGGTCAGAGAACCGTGTTTATTAAGTTTCTATATTGCTCCACAGCAACCACATGGCACCGTTGTGTGCGTGTATAATATAAATAAATAAATCATCATGTATAAATAATCAAATTACAAACTTTGTTTGGTAAAACACAGCAAAGCAAGTAGCTTTTAGAGTTTAGCATCACCAATGGAAGTCTAATTATTTTTTAATGACGGGATCATAACCTTTTTGAAACCAAAACATTAAGAAACTATGTTGGGTTGGGACGCTCCAGACTGCTGTCATTTCTAGGTGCTGTAAACAGCCAAGCGCCTAGCTGGCATGTGAGATCAAGGTTAATGTTAGCAGATAATTAACATCTTAGAGCATCCGTCAGGAGTCACGTTTATTGGCTCTTGGCCAAGTGATCACTATGATAACAAATTTTAATTATCACAATGTAAACACAGCAGTAGCAAGTTGATGAGGGCAGTGCGTGTGTAGATTGAGAGTGAATGTGTCTATTTCACATAATCTTAGTATGTTGGAAATGAACTGGTTAGGATATTTTAGTGATCGGAAGATCAAGTTAAGCATGTGTTAAGCAAGTACTTAGGACACCCTAGGGTTCCTCCCGAGGTTGCTGGGGTTTCTTGAGCAACGGGCTATTTGTGCCTATCAGGTCAGTTTAACTGACACCAATGATCCTCTAGGCTATTTGTAAGGGGGACAATTCCTCCCACTGACCGGTAATGTGAGAGACATTCTACCTACTCCCCAGGCTGATATACTGTGAGCTGTGGATATAAAGTAATTATAGCCAAGGTTACCTAAGACCTGAAAGTTATTTCAAGGGTTCCTCCATTTTAAAAAGGGTGGAGAAATGCTGACATAGGGCGACCTTACAAGAGAAGAAGAGTGCCCAGTTTCAGTTCTACATATTATTTATAATGAAATAATGCATAATGGTTTTGTAATTTTGTTGGCTAACTGCCCCGATGGACAACCTTACAGTTAGGCGAAGAAAAAAGGCTGTATTGGACCAGGCAAGTGAAACAGTTAATACCACCATATGGAATCATTTAGGGTTTACTATAACCACAATGTTTGAAAGCCAATGAAAACTGTACTAAGTAATTATAAAAAAAAAAAAAAAAAAGTTTAGAAGAGTCTAAAAATTATTGTGGAAACATGGGACACATTTATTGATAACCTCAGATGTTTAATTAACATGATGTCATGTAACTTTTATAATTCTGTATTGCACGTAATACTTTCAATATAATTATGGTTAAAAAAAGGACTAAATTCCCTCCCCCCTTTCCTATTTGAGTATTAATCAGATAAGTGTGCAGGAGGCAACCAAAGAATAGAATCCCCACCATCTCAAACTTTATTAGCCGTGCCCTGTATGTAATGTATACACATTTAGAACACAAACACCTAAGGGGATTGATCAAGATTTGAGATGGGTTCTTTATGAGCCCCTTTGATGTGTCAGTTCCTAATACTGGACAACAGAGAGTTCTTCCTTCAGACACTGAAAAATGAAGCGAAGTATATTTAGCATTGCTGCAGTTCTGACATGCCAATCATTCTAGTAATTCTCTGCAAAGTACAGTGTCAAACTAATGTCTAGTTCTAAAAGACACTCAGGCTTGCATGCAAAAAGAACAATGGCCCATTTAAAGTTAGAACACACATCTACAGAGAATAGGGGTGGACAGATGTGTTTATGAGTTTGAAGCAAATCTAATTTAGAAACCAGCAAGCTCCTTTTGAAGTCAAAGAACATAAGGATAAAAAAAAAAACATTTTCTACGTCAGAATTAGCAGTTATTGTAGATAGGATATTAGAATATATGCAAATCATACAACCTCTGCAAAATATTCTTTTTCCCCTCTTTCAATATGTAAGAGCTCGAAATAACTGGTCACATGCATGTGTGAATATAATCTGTGAACTGTGGCACTGGATTTATCTGAAATGACAATAATCAGGAATTAGCTACAGAGCGCCTTTCAGCTCTTAGACTTAGTGTCTGGTTTTTAGAGACCCAAGGTTTGTTTGTTTGTTAGGTCATCTAGTAATAGATACATTGAGAAGAAAAGGAACAAAAACAATAACTTCCTCATATTTGCAATACACACGTGGGCATACATAGTTAGTATGCCATACCGTGGATACCTGTAACTTGTTACATTCATCAAGTGATAAATACGTTGCTTTGATAGTGGACATACGTTTTGCTGCTTGGTGATATAAGAGCATGTTTGTTGAGCCTGGCTATTCATAATAATTACACTTAAGTTATATATACACACAAATGATAATAATGAACCTGTAATAACACATTATAATTTAGAAAACACTGGACTAACATGTGATTTTACATTTTACAGTAAGGTGTACTTCAGACTGCAAAGTAGACTATAAAGTAGAAAAGCTGCATGCTGCTTTAATAAAGAATGGATGAACAAAATCACAAAGCAGTTGGGGCAGGCAAAACAGTAAACATTTGTAATATAAAATGTGTATTTCGCCAATTCCTAAAGCCAAACAACATAGCAAGGATCGCAATTATTGGAGCCGACTGATAATTCAGTTTACACCCAATATGGCAATATTCTGAGAACAATTCAGTACATGCTAGGCACAGCTTGGATGCCAGGTTTCAACAGCTAAAGACCTCAAAAAGTTTGGTTTGTACACAAATGTACAAACAAGAAAAAAAAACACCACAACAAGTTAAAAAATGTTTTTTCATAAATTAAGCTAAATGAATAGAAATAACCAGTACCATGTTAACAAAAGAGATACAAAGACACACATTTATTATACATTTCAGTCTGTTTGCTTTATAACACAAAAATAACTCAAATCATAATGAATCAAATCTTAACTAGTTGCTTAGGTCCCAAGGAGTATTTTTTTTTTTTTTAATCCATCAGGTCAATTTGATAGAAAAGTGTAGTCTAGGTCAATGTGCTGCAACTTAATAAAGTGTAATGTTTAAGTATAGTTCACCAAATGACAAAACAATTGCAATACCCTAAACTTCCCTGGCATAAAACCCAATTGTGGATTTATCAACAATAATAAATACCAAGAAATTAAACGAAGGAGTCAACAGGAAATTTAAGTCAGTGTTTCCTTGGACAAAAAAACAATGCAAGCAGTAATTTTAATGCATTTGCCCACCTGATTGATTTTTTGATCTGTCCATTCCAGGAAAACTACCAGTAACAAAGAAGGCGGAATTCTTATATAGGAGTCAAATTATTTACAACTGGTAAGGGCAGAAAGTGACCGACCAAACAGCATGCATTTCATTGCCTGCTAAACAGATGCATAATGGTATTGGTACATGTAGTTCCTCAGGAGCTAAAGAGGCCATGTAATACCAAGTCTGTTTACTTGTGTATACAAAGTACATATTGCTTTTGGTTCTAATCTTGAAGCCACACAAGATCGTTTTTTAGTGGCTGTTTATGGACCTGTTGCCCAATTACTGTAATTATTACTTTGGGTATAAACAGCAGTTCCTCATGTAAGCACTAAGAAACACAATAATTAACTTGGCAGGCAGCAAAAGATAATTATGCACACTTAAATCTGCAATCAAAGTCATGTCACAAATCATGGAGACTAAGTTGAAAGCGACAGAACAAGCCCTTCTGGGATACAAGTGAAAATCTTTTATTTAATGGCGTTGTGGTGTGTCTACCACAGAAGCGCAGGAGAGGTGATTGTATTTTTAGGTCACATCCTTTTTCTTATCAAATTCTCCAAAGCTGCTGACATCTGAATACAGGAACTCTTGAGGCAAGAGCATTTCTGCACACCATATACAGTATACAATTCGCCATGGTTTTTCTTCTTAAATTCTTACAATACAGCTCCTCTATAACTGAATTGATTGCATAAATCATGATCTACCTTCCTTCCCTTTGCATTGGGTGATCTAACTGAAAATCACCAGAACCTGGAGCAAAACGCAGACTGTGGTTCCTATTAGATTAGAATGTTCAGCACTTAAAATTTAAAGTTTAGTTTTGTAAAAATTCAAATATTTAAACTTGTAAGTCTATTATAGGGTCAAATAGGTGAGAAAAACAGCCAATAAATAAATCAGTTTTGGAAGTCATAATAAGGTATGACTTAGGGAAGCGGTCCCCAACCAAAGGTCCACAGCTCTTGCCAGTGCACCCCCAGCGGGGTCAGGAGAAGGACCCTGTTTGAGGGGACACATTGGCCAGAGCCGCGGACTATGTTTCCTGTGCAGATCGCAGGCTCAGGGCGGTAGACAGGTTGTGTCTCTGGACATAACGCGCCCACTCTCCCATCGCAGGCTCAGACCTGGGTGGGTTCTGGCATCATGACATCACTATGGGGGAAGTTTCTTCCCCTTTGAGTGACACACGGCTCCCCGAACATGCGCAGTCCAGAGTTCATAAAACTAGTCAAGTCCAAAAAGGTTGGGGACCACCGACTTAGGGGAACCAGGAGAAGCCCAGGGTCTATCATCAGAAGATACTTCACAGAACCACTCAGTCTTCTATGGGTCTTTTATTAAAATTTGTATAGTTGGTGCGTAAAATATGCCTTGTATATTAAGCAAATTACAGCACATGGCAATGATCCAAGTCACCTAAATGCAACCCATATATTAACAGAAATTTTAGTGCTTTGAGAATATGTATTAATGGATTTATTTTTATTATTACTTTATTTTATTACTTTCTACTTTTTCAAAACCTAACATCACTAAAAATACTCTTGATAGAAAGACGGTGATTCGTAGGAAACAACTGCTTCAAATCCCTTAGTTTTCTATATCTGAAATCACAAAGTAAGTGGGTAAACAAGTATCTAGAGAAAAATGAAGTCTGTCATTGCCTAGCTCTCCTTTTGAAAATGCTAAATGCCTGGTTGCCACTTGATTACATTATTACTTTCTGAATCCCCACACCAAGTCATCAGATCACACATTCTGACAACACGCATATTCTCTTTAGTAGATTTAAAGTTTTAAAACCGATGACTCAAAGCTATCTAGCATATTCAAAAGGAGCCCAATATTAGCAACCAAAAAAGTGGTGCATTAACCACCTATACTGCGGATGCCAAGCATCAATTTTTTAGAAAGATCTCTTACTAAATGCAGTTGTTTAAAAGCCAAGTTTATGCTAAGTAAAAAAAAAAAAAGAAAAAAAAAAAAGGGGGAAACACAGAATTGACATGCTGCATTTAACTGAATGATAGCAGCTTACTGTTGACCTGGCATGACACATTTTTCATATTCATACCAGGTTTATGGAGAGCCAAATACACAGTTTTACAATAGGCACCAGTGAATGAAATACATCTTTGGATGCAATGCTAACCTTTTAAGTTAAATGTATAAACAAAGTCAGAATTTAGATAAATGAGCCGTCAGGCACCAGCCGCCCTATAATATAGTTTAACCACCTGTTATTTCTGCCAGTAGATCTATTATGTTTTTACTTTATCAGGATTACAACACTTTTTGTGAAACCAAACAGCAGAGTTGTCACCTTGTAGACAGTGCAGTCTAAGATAAACATGTAGTTTTAAATGAACTTTAAAATCATATAGATAATGCAGTATATGTTACTTTTAACGTAGTTTTCGTTTCTCCCTGTGAGATTTTATTATACAAAATCCAAAAGAACGGAGGCACTAAGAGGAGAAACATGTGATCTCACCACAAACTTGTGAATTATGGGATTTCAATCTCCTTTGTTAGGCCCTGTGTTTTGATGTTCCAGTTCCAGACTGGTTCAATCTTTAAACATATTAAAAGCTCACCCTGAACATGAAGGCATGCTAAAACTACTCACAAAATAAAAAAAGTTTCAAAAATACTGTTGGAACTAGCAGCTACGCAAGATGTTCACCAGTGTAAACTACTTTGATAATCACAAATGTATAAATGTTATGATATTATCTATAGTATCTCCTACACTGTGCTTGGCACCTAATGGGACATCATATACCTCCTAACTGAAGTATTTGACCGGCCATGGCCCTTCCTCAGGCCTAACAATCATAGGTACTCCATACTCTAAGCAAGTAATTTCCAACTAGTGCCCAATCAAGGCAAGTCATTTAGCTTGGAGATGTAAGTAGGAACTGTTTGATGAGCAGAAAACCAACACAGTTTTCCAGCCATCTTGTGACATTTTTATACTTGTTGATTCTACATGTAATTCCAATATTATCCATCTCCTTCAACAAGGCAACCATTCCTCTACAGTTATTCTGAAAAGCTGAGTTCCCACCCTGTGAACATGGACCTAAGGTATGACGCACATACTAAAGCACAACTATACCTAAGCCGTTTTAGGTAACATGATGAAAAGCTGCCAATTGTAGAAACCCCTGCCTGCGTTTTATGGTTTGTACAAAGCCAGGTACCCATCACTTTTACTGGACACCTTGGCCTGCTACAGAATCTGGAATATCAACAAATCAATCGGAAGGGAGGGGGACACAGAAAAACTGCTGTGTTTTTACTTTTGACAGGCTAGAAAGCAGTCAGCAAATTTAACTCAGAGTAATTTAGAAGCTGTATTTGACCTGTTTTGGATAGCCCTGCATTTCCTTGGACTCAGCACATGCTATTGGGAGTGCGTTTGCATGCAGATAGCATGCAAAACAGGTCAAACCCAGCTTTTTGCTGTTGACAAGAACACGTTAACATGTGTGCCCTTATGCTTTTTGTACCCTAGGTCAGCTATCATTTTTCACACCCCCTTTCAAACACACATAGCATACATTATTATTAATAATAATAATAATAAACATGATTGCATAGCACCAAAATATTACGCCATACTGTCCATAAATAGGGGTTGCAAATGACAGACAGATACAGACAGTGACACAGGAGGAGGATAAGACCCTGCCCTGAAGAGCTTACAATCTTGGAGGTGGGGGAAGTATCACACAATAGGATATATTACCAAAGCTATTTTACCAGGGCTTGCAATTCAATACCCTGTTTCCCCTATGATAAGGCACTGTCTTATATTTTTTGAAATGCCAAAATATGCCCTAGGTCCTATTTTCAGGGGGATGTCTTATTTTTCCATGAAGAAGACTACAGTACACATTTATTGTTGAAAATCACTCATGATCACTCATGTGCCATTCATTGTCCCCTTCTGATCACTCATGTGCCATTCATTGTCCCCTTCTGATCACTCATGTGCCATTCATTGTCCCCTTCTGATCACTCATGTGCCATTCATTGTCCCCTTCTGATCACTCATGTGCCATTCATTGCCCCCTTCTGATCACTCATGTGCCATTCATTGTCCCCTTCTGATCACTAAACCACTTTTTTTTTGGCTTCTACGGCCGGGTAACAGACTCCGTTAGGGCAGGGATCAGCAGCTTGCTTGTCCTTCCTGGTGCGGAGTCGCGGGCGCGTTTTGGCCTTTGAAGTTACTTTCAGTTTCGCTCTGCACTGCAGCCAGCATCGAGGAGTCACACAGAGGCACACACTGGCAGGTATCGGTGGGTGTCTTATTTGCGGGGGGTGCTTTATTTTAATTTTTTGAGCAAAAATCGGGGGGTGGCTTATTTGATGGGGATGCCTTATCATCGGGGAAACACGGTAGCAAAAACAATGTCAAGATCATACATACACAAGCATACTTGCGAAGACAACATTAGCACTATACTAAAAAACAGAAACCTCTAGAGTCACAATCAGTACCTCACTGGCACAGACAGAAACACAAAAAGCCACAACTGGTAATAAACTGACCCAAGCTGAAATATGTCTAGAGAGACAACCCAGGCACAATTAATACAGAACTTATATAACCTAAAACTTGCAGAGCCAGTTTAAGCCATCCACAAAAAACAGAAACATGTCTGCCGTGCCAGTTGCCATACTGAGACAATCAATAACATGTCCACACAGCTAATGAGTGCAGTACTTACAGTGCCAAAAACAGATAATGAACCAATACCATACTGACATGGCAAAATCATAGAAATACAATCAGCACAAAAGGAAAATCTACAGTATGCCGACACTAGAGAATTATATTCTTTAGAGGTAGCACACGGCCTTACTGCCAATCTCTCCTTTTGAGTTGGTGCTTTCCTGGGACACAGTCTCAGCCCCATGCCACGGTAACACTTCTCACCAGAGCAGGAAGGCCAAGAACACTTTTAGGTCTTATTGGGCAATATTAACTCTGGCACCTTGCCAACATAAAACTTTAAGGCTAGGGAACAGACAGTGAATTTACATATATCAAGGTCCATAGGTAGATAAATAAGGAATGTAGGATCGAACAGATTACCCTTCTGAAATTTTCTGAAAGTGCTGAAAGTTTTCCCCCTTTCCAGCATTAGTTGGGGGTCAATGTTTTTTTACTCTGTCCCCAAAGGTTGTAACTACTTACTTGTATTTTGTAAGAGGTTTCCCAAGTACTTCCTTTGGGAAAGAGTATATTTAGGCTACGTCTACATGGACCTTTTTGAAATGCTTAAAAAATCCTGTTTCTAAGTGTATATACATGCATTTATAAATAAAAATTCACGTTTAATTTCCCAGATCCCTTGATTCCTCTGGTGGTGTCCTGGATTGGGTCCTGTACCCTCCTGTTATGGCTCTTCGCCTCGGTAAAAGCGCAAGGCACTGCCATATTCTTTCTTGTTCTTCCTGCTTCTGCCTACATCACTTGATCTTGCATGAATGAACGAATGGGATTTCCATACATGGGCCCCCTTAAGTGCTGGGGAAACAGTCCATGTAGACTTAGCCTTATTGAGATATTTTGTATGTTTGTCCTTTCTGTCTTAAACAAATCTCTGGTGTGTTCTACAATATAAGCACGCAAACAAATACACAAACTGTTCTAAACACCAACAGAAGCTTGACAAAAAAAATGATTAATACATTGTTTTAGTTTTTAACCCTGTTGCACGAGGACAAGTACTTCCTATTCTAAAACTGCTACTTTTGCTGCCACCAAGTAGTATTAGCTCTAGTTTAGCTTTAACACCAAAGTTTTAAAAATATAAATTCTTGCCTTATTTGAAACATGAAGCACCCCTGTACTGTAAACAATTATTTTTCCTAAATATTTAAGCCATTCCCAGCCACTTCGATTAAATTGTATGGAAACAGTTTGGAACAACTTTGAGCACCTGTCTGCATTGTGGTTGGCTCGTGAAGCAGTTCTTTGGAGGAGACATGATGCCCCTCTATAGGAAGAACTGCACCGTAATTGCAACAAGTTAACCTGCAGTGTGGCTTGGCACCTCTTGGAAGCACAGCAGCAGTTTCCTATTTACCCAGCAGCGACTGACCGCACAGTTCACAACCTCTAGTGTGAAAGAGTCCTTAGCCTTGATCACCTGGCCAGGATCATTCTCATTGCCCATCTCTGCCCCATGGAAAATGCTCCTCAACGCACATACTAGGATCTTAAATTTCACCATCATTGTAAGATTGAGCACCATTCTGTTGTTGCTGCAGTTCTTCCTTTTTTTTGAATGTATCATTGTGTGTGTGTGTGTGTGTGTGTGTGTGTGTGTGTGTGCGCATGTTGGAAAATGCCACGCATGCACAGATAGAGCCTTGGAAAGACTATTTGTTCTGTAAGATTATTTATCATCTTTTTTAGTCAAGATATGTCACATGGTTAGTAACGAGGGCCTTGCCATTATTCACAGCAGTGTTGTAAGATGAAAACACGTCACCACATGGGTAGAGCTAAAAATGTCAATGGCAATGTTAAAGGCACTGAAAAAAACTTAAGTAATCAATTGAACTAACCTGCTTGTCCGCGCTCCACATTTTCATACTCCCCGACACCCCAGTGGCACTGTGCCTGTGGATTAAAGCCCTGTTGACTTTTATGAAGGGGTAGATGGGCCCAAGTCTTTGGAGTATTACTTCACAGGGAAGGATCACAGGATCAAAAAGTACAAATATGAGGAGGGGAGGATGGGTTACATCATATCCACATACACAGATGACAAGGCATCTCATGGGCAACTTTCCTTCTGGATTTTATACAAGAATCCAATGTTGGAGAAGTATTACTGCAAATTCTCACTAACATACGGGTAATCCTCTACCAACTTATTATATAATTTATTAAAGTATAATGAAGACAATAGAGTATAGGAATTACAGCTTTCAAGAGCAGTATTCATTCTTTCTAATATAATTGCATATGCCATTGTCAAGGAGAATGCAAGTTTCTTCCCATTTTTTTTTTTTTAATAAAGGAAGTTATACATGGCTTGTCTTATGCAATACTGCATTGCAAGGCTTTCATGAAGTCACTATTTAATCTTCACTGTCTCAAAAGAAATGAGTTTACTGATTTTATCGTTACACTCCGAGATTTTACTAAGAACAAAACTGTCTGCAAATACATTATAGGTTTAAAAAGAATCTTGTACATGGGGGAGGGCTAATTATGTACCAACATAGCAAGCATAAAGCCTGCATTATGGTACTCTCTGGCTTCTATGAGACAAACACTTTAAGTGAAACTCAAGTTAACATATAGAAATTGTGAGTAGGCAAGGAGAGTTCCTCCTAATGAAGGACAGGGCCCAGCTTCATGAGGCAGGACTGTGCAAACTAATGTTCCCCAGAACCAAATCCAATAGGGTCTTTAGGATAATAGATATCGGTGTATCCTACTCGGCCAAATAGCAACACAGATTGTCCAGAACTCACTGATGTCCTGATCCAGGTCTGGGAAAAGATTTGCCAGAGCGCCATTCGCTGTCTTATCAAACCAATACCCAGACATTGTCAGAAAGGCATACGTGCACATAGGGGCAATACAAATTACTAAACCTCATTATGAATTGCTGTGATAAAATCAATGCACATTCAATCATTCTTGATTTTAGTTTTTACTTTTTTTGCAGTGTCATTTTGAATCCAATCCTTGGTGGGTAATGATTTTGGTTTCAACTGACCGATCTTATATCATTTTCTTCTCAATGAATTGCACAATATATGTCAAACTACTTGAATATTTCAGTCATCAAGATATGATTTCAGTGTTCCCTTAACTTTTTGAGCAGTGTATTTTTCCCCTTATTAACACGCTACTGGAATTAGAATATAAACCCCATTCTCATTACATACCTTATTTTAAACTTAGTGACCACAACAGTTCTCTACGATATAGACGGTGGCTGGTAGAAAGGGTCAACAGTGTGCTCACCACAATTTAATGAAAACAGGAAGCTGTGGAAATACCCAACTCATGTTGTTAAATCTACTAAACAAAAGTGGCAGCTCAGGGAGAATTAGGCACAGTAATGTTGGGGAGAAAAGGGTTTTATTAGCTTGAATGTTCTCCAGCCAATAAACAATTCAGGCTCTGACTTGCTTCAGCTTCTAATGCACCCTATGAGAAGCCAAGAGTTGCCACAGTAAATCATTATTTTAACTATCTAAAGGTTAATTCTGCCTTAACGTTGGTTTTACACAGTACAATAGTTAATTGAATCACATTCTATATAAAAAAAAAAAAAAAAAAAAAAAAAAAAAAAAAATCACTAGATTTAATACACACCACAAAACATTTGGTATGGTTATTTCTGTACAAAAGATACATGAGATTTTTTGAAAGTAGTTAAGATAAAAGGAGGCTCAGTTGGGAAAGTCTATAGTTTTTGTGCCAGTCAACTTGACCTCACACACTGTTTGCCATCTACTTAAAGCGGAACTAAACTAAAAATAAACAAAAAATTACACATACCTTTAATCCCGCTGGTCCTTGCCACGATCCGGTCCGGCATTGTACTAGAGTTCCTCTTTAAGCCAGTCTTTTCTTCTGTCTTTTTCTTGTCTTCTTGCTACTGCTCAGGTGCGAGATTGGGTGACGTAGCCGCTGTGAAGGGGGATAAAAAAGGGAGCCAATCTCACTGGACATGGGTGTTGGATCAGCATCTCTTTCCCCTTGGTGGCCACGGGGATTAAGTCTTAGTGGCAGCACAGAGCCTCCCGGAATGCATGACGTAGGTATCCCGGAAAGCTCTACACTCCTATTAAGCCTCTGGCTGCTCCTTCTGCGCATGCCCTAAAAAACAACATTTTTACTTTTAGAAGGGTTGTCTACCCTTCAATGTAAAGTAAAATATGTTGAGTTTAGGTACGCTTTAACATACACTGTGTGAGGTCAGACAGTGGACAGACAGCAAGTAATGTTATACTTCAGCGAAAGCATTGAGCTACATGGACAATATTACTGAATTACACAACTAAAATAGCAAGAGAATATCACTAACAGTAATGTACAGTTGCCAAACATATGCGGTAAATGGGTCCCTATGAGGTAAACTACACAAAGAAACTCAAGTCATCTCACAAGATGGTACAAAACACTGACTGTCTGGGACATTGTCATACTATGTGTACCATTTACCACATGGAACCATTTGTTTGTTTCCACTTCCTTTGGCTGGTGTATGGACAAAGTCCTTTAGCACCCAAGCCAAAAAGGTCAAAGTTATCTCCCTTGAGGTATGAGCTACTTAGCATAGGCTGCGGGTTCTACCCATTTCTGTTCTAACTCCTGCTAAAGCCAAGGCAGACACTTCTTCCTACTCCTCAACCCAACCCTGCTCTTAGTAATTAATGGTTAACAATTTTACTTGAATACTTGGCCTACTAAAAATGCATTTGTTTTCAATGACAGGTGAAAAAAGATACAGGCCTAATTTCTACACTTGAATTGTTTCATGAAACTTGTAACGTTTCTAAGAAGCTAAAACTAGCAACTAGAAATCCTTCAGAGGTAAATGACTACTGGGCCACACAAGATTATTTTTTTTACTACCTGCAGGAGGTCCAGCAACCATTTTCAGTCTGTCTGCACAGTCTCCTATGTATATACAGAATTTCTATAATACAGTAATATTATGCAATAAAAGGTTTCTACATAGTGCCTGCTATAGCCTTCAATGTATGCAGCTCTTACCATTAAGCAATATGGTTTCCACACAGCACTTTTCTTTTTCTAAAGTAAATTATGATGAAAGGTGAAGACATTTTTAAGCACACAAGGATGGTAGCTTCCAAGGAAAAAAAAAAGCAGACTACAGATCAAATTTTACTAAGTGCAGTATAGCCTGAGAGAGAGAGATATCAAGCAGAAAACACCATTACCCATCTCACATTTGCCAGCCGTCATCTAGATACTCTATGTATATGGAAAAATGTGGTCTATGTGACAAAGGTTAAAACATTTTAATTCATGTTAGATTCCGTAGGTAATGGTGCGATACTCTGTTTCTTAGAGTTTTCATATGAAGGGATATTGAGACCAACGATTTCCAGGTTAAGATAGGAAATTGCAGGGTGCTGCAGCCTTTTATTTTTCAGATTTACAGTTCAAAAGCAGCTGGGTCATTCAGCATATCTAACTCAAAAACAGAAATGAATACATTCTGCATTTAAGAATAACAAAGTCCTATTACGGGGAGATATTGCCTTTCCAGACCCCATGTTGTACCATGCCGCAGTTCATAGGAAGCTAAAGGGTTGGATCCAAATTGAGGAAGATTCCTCACCCAGACCCATGCGTTTGCTAGCCTGCTTGCCACCTGATTCAGTAGCCCAAGCTAAAACAACACCCACTTATCTGAGAGACCTTGCGAGTTATTAGTAAATGTCTTCACAATTCTAGAGTTGAACCTTATCCATCTCCATTGTACTCTTAATCTAGGACACCCAGCATTTACGCCAAGTTTTACAGACCTCGTCTTTAGACATTGGAGATTAAAGGGGTTGTGCTGGGCTATGCACTTTATCATCTCAGGAGAATGGATATCTGATGCCAGAGTACACACTGAACACTCGGTGCCCAGCCTGGGCCCCTAGAGGACCTAGCAATTTAAACATTTGCTATGCTCCGTGCGCCAGCCATTAACAATTCAGTAGGTCACTTACTGCACTGGAGCAGACATGTGTAGCTGAGGGCCCAATGAGAGGAACCTTATCTTATACATTTCCGTTGCTGGTGACACAATATTCTTTTCCAATACCTCCCTATGTGAATGGGTTGGAGAGGGAATTGCAACAGGAGAAAACAAGTATTTTATAATGGCCATAAGGCCTCCATCAGCAATCACTACCAGGAGACTAATTAAAAGGTATACGGTGGTATAGAACTGGGAGTGTCTTGGCCAAGATATACCCTTATTCCAGTCCTCTCTGCTGGCGCTGTGAAAAAGAAGCCTGGCATGTTACTGCATATTTTTTGGAACTGTCCCCTCTTAAAAACTTTTTGGAAGGGGGTGGCTGGCGCTATGAAAAAACTCACAGAGGAAAGTAAATCTCAAAGCTGGAATCGGCCCTGCTTCACATGTATACCATGTCTAGGAAAAAATATTGGTCCTCCCTGATACACCGTTTGGTAAATGTTGCAAAGGCGTGTATCCCTGCTTTATAAAAACAAACTTCACCACCAACCATGAAACAACTGATACAGAAATTAAATGATATTAGGGCAATGGAAGATTTGGTGGCCTCTGACAAATCTGCATCAACCAAGAACATGCACACTTGGGTTTTTATGGGAACAAATTATTTGGTCCACAGAATATCTCGTACTTCAACAGCAATAGCAAACTCAATATCACATTATCATTGGGAGAATTTCTTTTCCAATGCGTGCTTAAATCATATATGGGACTAGAACCCCTTCCCATCCTTCCCCCCACCCTTCCCTCTAGTGTTTGTCTGCTGTCTTTTTCCTATTTTTTTTCTTTTGTTAGTTTTAATGATAGAAAAATGTTTTGACCTCCAGGAAGCCAAAAAACTGTGATGCGTATATTGATGATATCTGTATTTTCCTATTTTGTTTAAATATATATCAAAATGACCCTTTTCCACTGTTATATGGTCATGGTTTTCTTGGATGTCATGTTTTTAAAAAAGTAAAAAAAAAAAAAAAAAAAAAAAACAAGAATAACCAAGTCCTGATCTAAATGCTACACAATTACTGTAGCTTAACCTGAAACTAGCAATTCAGGCAAAACCATCCAAAATTATACACAAAGTAATCCAATTCATTTTTAGTAAAAAGTAATGGACAAAAATACCTCCAAACAGCTGTCAGGTCCCATCAGCAGCTATAGAAAACTTTTCGCTGTGGTTACTGCCAGTAAATGAAGTTCTACTACTTACTACATACAAGGGCTTCAATTTTTATATAACCACCCATCATTTTGTAAACTAGTGTTTCTAATTCATGGGAGCCACAACACTCATTTAATGTTTCAGTGGGACACTACAGGGCTACAGAAGTCTTTAAAGAACTGCCTTGGGAGAGAAGATATATTTACAGGGTCAGTGACCACAGACAGATGCATGATATTATGGGATCATTTTGTCACTGATAAAGCCCTAAATGATCACCAGCAATGTAGGTGGGGGCTGGTTAAAACTACAGCTAGCAGTCACCAACAGTGCAAAGGAGGTAATAGTAGTAGAAATGTTCGGAAAACATTGGTTCAGTCTTTTATTTTCACATCTTGGCTCCATACAAGACAACACTTTATCTTCCCCTGCTGGATCAGTGTCATTTACTTCTACTAAGACAGAGATGTCATAATCATTGTGCATTTGAAAGTCCTGGAACAAACATTTCAAGCTTCTATCACACGGTTCACTCCACTCGGACATCAGGAAACACCAGCAGTATGTCCAAATTGATATCGGTCTTACTATCAAATCACTTACAAGTAGCAATTCGGTATCACAAGGCTCTTAATGCGGTAAAAAGCCTCAGCAATAATACCAAGTCTCCCCTTACCCCTGAGGAAGCCCGGTTCTGGCAAAATGCGTCGAGTGGGACACCTTACCGCCATCACTAACCTAGTATGATACTAAACCATATTGCTATTTTTATTTTTTTGCGAAACTAGTTGTTATATGTTAGCCTAGGATTCATTTATAGAGACACAGCTCCTACCTAATCTTTTAAATTATGTTCTTGGAACAATAAAATTTTGTGTTTTTAATTTTAACTCTGGTTGCCCTTCAAAAGTCTGACTTTCCCTGCCTCCCACAGATTCACATCTTCGTATCCTAAGGGCAGCACGGTGGCTCAGTGGTTAGCTCTCTGGCCTTTACCGCCCTGGGTCCCAGCCCCAGGTTCCAATCTCAGCCAGGGCACTATCTGCATGGAGTTTGCAGGTTCTCCCCATGTTTGCGTAGGTTTCCTCCCACATCACAAAAACATGCAGAAAACAAACCTTAAACTGTGGAAATGACAAAATGACTAGGGTAGGGACATTAGCTGTCCCTCAAAGGAGTTGACAATCTAGTCACATGACTATAGACTTTGCACAGCGCTGCATAATATGTTGGTGCTATATATGAGCAGGCAGGAGTTTTTTGCAGGCAATGTGTTGAAGTACGCTGATCTGTGCATGCCCAGCCCAATGTAGAATGCCAGGATATGCCAAGTAACCCAGGATACTCTAGGGGTTAAAGTTTTAAATCGTCTGTCCCTACTGCAATAAAGACCTACGTGGTTACAATTGTAAAAAAAAAGTGGAGCTTAACCTTCCAAATATACTTCACATACATGAATAGGAATATATTTTATTCTATTGACACATTCATGTTAAAAACTGCTTTCTTGTTTAGCTTTGTGAGAAGACCTATGAGGAAAAGCAGATCCTTCTAAAAAGAAATTTACATATCTCCTTCCACCACAAATCCCCAAAAATAAATGCCACACTTCGCCCACTTTGGCTAAGGCCAAGAACACACAATCAATAAATATCATTGGTAACGAACGACTAAATTTCGATCATCTGATAATTGTTAACAAAATAGGTGAATAACGACAGGCCAATGACGACGAACGAGGAATGACGCTGGAAACAAATGCCCGCCACAGTGGATGTGTTTGAGCGACAATCGTTTACCATCTATTGTGTTTACAGTCGTGTAGTGATCGTGGATTGTTCTGCGGTACATGTCACTTACTGCATCGCTCAAACGATTGTATCTAGTGTGTGTACATTATTGGTGGATTATCTTTGAACAATTGTATGGTTACTGCATGTACAGAATCGTGCACAATACGAGCGTTAAACATAATGGTGAATAATCGTTGATCATTCATTTTCCAACAATAACTATAGCACATGTGTACTTAGCCTAAGTGTACAGGCAGTTTACAGAGCAGATACAGTTTAACATATAAAGCTAATCTTTCCAAGCTGCATATTGATGTTTTAGGTTTGTTGGCCATCATCAATGCAGAGAAAGAGAGCGATGGCTTCCACAGTGTAAAGCAATTGGAGAGTGGGGCACAAAATTTGCAGTTTTGTTCTGTTTTTGCCTCACATGACCATTGTGGTAAGGTGATCTACTGACATATGTGATACTTTTATATATTTTTGCTAAAACACTGTTAGGATCTATTAAGTTGTTTAAAAAAAAAAGCAGAAGTAGCTTTGGAAAGTATCACAATTACTCAACTAATACATGCAGGATGACTTATGTGATCATGTATACTTTTGTCTTCAGATAATGGGTGGCGGGAAGAGAGGTTCATTCCCCATGTCGTACCAAATTCCCATCTGAACCTAATCTAAAGTAGTGCTCACCTTCACTATTATTATTTTTATTATTAATCAGCATTTATATAGCGCCAACATATTATGCAGCGCTGTACATTAAATAGGGGTTGCAAATGACAGACTAATACAGACAGTGACACAGGAGGAGGAGAGGACCCTGCCCCGAAGAGCTTACAATCTAGGAGATATAAAAATCCAAACAATAAATGCCAAATAAGTAGATAACAGAAATCATTGAGACAAATACACATCAGTGTTTTAGTGTTAAAACATTTTAAAAATACTGAGCTTCAGAACTTCACAAAGTAACTCTGAAGTCCTCCAGGGACTTGTAAACAGTCAAGTTTTAAAGTCTACAATGAACAGCTGCTTAGGGACATGAACGTGTCTTCCAGCAATATAAACAGGCATGACAACAAAAGTGAGTCTAAAACATGAGATTTATATTAAATGTGTCACAAACTTGGGCCATTCACACTAAATGTATCATGAAAAAATGCCAAAGAAATGGCTGTGTCATTACTGCAAACGCCACATTTTATGTTCTGGTTCCTATAGCGGCCCCGTCCATCCACCCACTTGGTTCTCTACTGGGAGAAATGTTATGGGTTGGAGCCGAGTTTTATATAAAAAGATTTTTACATAAATTCCGTCTGCAGCTTTTTGTAGTTCTGACATGCAGCTTGTACCGATAAACCAATGCTTGTGTATTTTTTCATACGCTTCATTTGAACTGGCCAGATTTGTGACAGGCGCAAAACAGACCAAGATTAGTGAGTCAAACCAGCCCAATAATACGTGCCCCATAACAAATGTTTATCTGCAAACATCAAAAGACTTCCTGATTGCACTGCCCTGGCCACGCTCATCTTAGACACTTCTGGGCAAATTTGTCCCCTGGTGGCCATTCTCGCCCCCTAGTGGTCATACTCTAAGAACCCAAAGCTAAGCACAACCTGCCAGTGCTGCCTCCTTGTGGTCACACTCACCTTCCTCACACATCAGTTGTCATGATTACAACAACACTTGCCAAGAAAGTGCCCACAACAGCCTTGGCCATATTTATTTTGGAGCGCCCCTGATCATGCTTGCCATGACTGTACCACACATTACCTATAGTCAGGAACAGATCACGTGCTCAGTGCCTCTGCTCGTGCCATACAGGTGCCAGTAATCACACTGGCAGTGCCAGGCATCTTGTCACACCTGCGCACCCACATTCAGGCTGGCACAATGCCATCAATGCCAGGCTCAACTTGAAAACAGAGGGCGGCATAGGGCGCAGTAATTGGCATTTTGTGACAACACCCCCAATGTGTACAGTGACAGCGGCTCCTCACACCCCTCTGCCTCCATGAGGAGCCCGGACATGACAGCTCCGACACTGCTTGACAGGCTGTGCCCCCCCCCCCAGTCACACAGCGCCTTACCTCAGCACGACTCCGCTTCTTCCCCCCGGGAGGTACGTGCTCCCTGCTTCCCCCAGGGGAGGAGGATAGCTCGGCTCTCCTTGGCTTTCCTCCTGCGCCTGTTGCACATTTAATCCTTCGGGTTACTGTTATGTCTGCAGCTCTGCTATACGGAGCTATACACAGCTTGTCCAGCCAGCAAACCCCCCGCTCACTCAGCAGCGCCACCTGTCTACTGTAATGCTGCACACCGACCCACAGCACCACGCCCCCATCCGTCAGCCTGCAAGTCACGGCGCGCGCTCTCCACGGACTACAGCCTGCAATGCAACGCGCGCGCACTCCCAGGTTACACGACATACTGCGCGCACACTCCTGCCCGAAATTCACGGCGCACGCCCTCTATGGACTCCCAGCCTGCAATGCAAGGCGCGCGAACTCCCAGCGTGCAAGGCATGGCGCGCGTGCACGCTCCCTCTAGCCTTTCGGCTTGCGGTACATGCAACGCGTAATATTTTCCTGCCATAGCATTCTCTGCTCCGTATTTAAGACAACCATAATTACTAGAGAAGGTTATATTTTAACAAAAACGTGCTGCTGTCTATGTAGGTGGAAATGTCTGTTGGCAGACATTTTCTCGAAGCCGATTAATTCGAAAGAAACATTTTATTAGCTGTCAACAAACTTATAGTTACAGTCTAGATTCCACTATTAAAAAAAGAGGTGACTCGCGTCACATATAACGTATTGCTCGTTAAATGTACATTCCTATACTGATAGGCGTGATTTTGCTTCTACCTGCGATGTGTTGAAACAATAAATAAGTTGTGTAAGTGGAGCTGTCAGATCACGTGGTGGGAATGAACCAATAGAGACACGCACGGTTGTTGTCTTGTCAAGCTGCCTTTGCCATCTTCCAGTAACTGCTGACTGTCCCGCTGGAAATATTCCTATTGGAGGGAGGTTCCCTCAGCAGCCAATGGGAAAGGAGTATAGAGGAGGCGGGCTTGTGCCGTGTGACCCTGAAGTAGTTGGCAGCTGTTGTGTGGCTGTAATATCAGTCAGTGTGTGAGGAGACTTGGTGGTCTAAGGTTGTTGTACCAGCATGTCCTTGTAGAAGCAGTTATGTCATAAAGAGTTTCTGAAATGCCTCAACACATATTTTGGGAAGAGAACTTGTACATAAACAAATATGGCAGATGCAAATATGGATGTTGTGTTAACTTTGCACCACTGTTGCCAACCTGCTTTTTTAGTAAAAAAAAAAAAAATACAAAATATTTCACAGTACAGACAAATAGAACACATTTTTTTGAAAATGTAAAAGATAAAACTGCAAAGCAACTAAATCCTAAATGAGTGCATCATTACCCTCCCTGGCAGTCTGAATAATAAGTATTTTTAAATGTCAAAATAATACAATAAAAAAATACCTATAATTTTAAATTTCCAGCCTTCCAGCCACACTCTCGCACTGCCCGGCCCAGCCGGCATCTGCGTCCCCTGGCCTGGCGTCTCCAACGTTCACATGCCGGGGAAGCAGATGCCCGACATTGCTGGAGGAAGCCGCGGGAATGTGGGGACCAGGTAAAATGTGCAAACTCCCTGGCAATTCCACCCAAGTGTGGCTCAGGGTTACTGCTTATGGTATAGATAATTCACCCCAAGCCACACTCGGGATTACCGCTAGGGAGGTTAAAGAGATGTGTGTCCTCAAAATGTGTCCTCAGAATGGCAATTTTCATTTCAGCATGTTCTTCATAGTTAATAAAGCAGAAGTAAACCCAAAACAATTAAATCACGCTTACATTTATTCCCGCAGATCAGTCTGTTTGTCGGGAGGTGATATCAGCAATTTTTTTTCCATGAGGGCCCGAGATTAAGGCATGCGCAGAAGAAGATGCCAAGAGCCTCCCGTGACGTATGTATTCCTAGAGGCTTTAAAACAAAAAAAGGATGTTACCCATTTATGTGCATCGGGCCACTGTTGGGAGGGAAGGTGCCTGGTATGGCCAAAAAGAGGGGCACATGCTGTGTGTCCATAAATATCCATAAATATTTGGACACAGACACAGTTTTTATAATTTTGGAACTGAAATGAAACAATTGAGATGCAGTTGAAGTGCAAAATGTTTAGCTTTAAATTATTGGGTTGAAGAAAAATTTTGGAACACAAATTAACACAATCCCATAATTTCAGGAGCTCCAATGAAATTGGACAAATAATTATAGTCAAAAATTTTCACAATTTCACTTTTTTTAATTTTTAATATCTTTATTAAATTTTTTTATTTTTGAACTTACAATATTAAGTTATATATTTTCATCCTTAATACAAAAACAAAAGGGGTAAAGGGAAGGCAGGACAAAACCAATAATACTATAAGTAGCTGGCTACTTTTAATTCATCACAAAATAATAATCTAAAATAAATCATTCCATTCATAGCCACATTATATCTATTTAAAATTACAGCATTATATTTATTTTCTATAGTGTTACAACATCCATTTCAATATTCTTTATAGTGGTAATGATAAATTCCATAATTTACAGAATATTTTCAGGGAAAAAAATTTGTGGGTTCTACTGTAAAGAGATTGATATCACACCTCATCAGTGGAAAAAAAAGTGATTCTTAATATAAAATGACAATCTTAAAAGCGAACTTTGCTTTAAATATATCTACCATTATAGTGAAAATAAACATTTTCACTTTTATTGCTTTGTTGAAAAATCCTTTATTGCTTTGTTAATAATCCTGCCAATGACTGCCTAAAGTCTTGAACCCATGGGCATCACCAGACACTGAGTTTCCTCCATTGTAATGCTTTGCCAGGCCTTTACATACTTATATCGTTAGGTTACTAAAAGACATAAGTCCATCAAGTTCAACCACTAGGGAAATAAACATATTTCAGATATAAAATCCCATGGACACAGTGAATCCAGAGGAAGGAAAAAAAACCCGGTACAATTTGCTCTTACTGGGAAAAAAGAATTGCTTCCTGATTCAATTTACTTTAATCCCCAGTCATATTCTGTGCTTCTAGGGAAGCATCCAGCTTTTTCTTAAAGCAATCTACAGTAGTTGTTGAAACTACTTCCTGAGGGAGCCGATTCCACATTTTCACAGACCTTACTGCAAAGGCTTTTAGTTGCTGTTAATTTGTGGGTTTTTTGTCTGACATCTGTGATGTGTGTGCTTGACTGGGTTGTGATCAGGTGGCTGACTAGGCCATTGGAGAAAATTCAATTTATTTGACTTAATAAACTTCTGGGTTGCTTTCACTGTATGTTTTGATTCACTGTCCATCTGTATTGTGAAGCACTGTCCAATCAACCTACCTGAATTAGGCTGGATTTGAACAGACAGTATGGCCCCGATTTATCAAAGCTCTTCAAGGCTGGAGAAAATACACTTTCATCAGTTAAGCTGGGTGATCCAGCAAACCTGTAATGGATCTGGTTCAGGATTCAAAACTTTTGCTAGCACTCTGCCACGTTCCAGCACATAACCTCTTTTGAGAGATTGTGTGCCCATACTCCAAGGGTTTCACTCCTCTATATACCACCTCCTGCACAGTTCAGTTCGTGAAATCTCAGGCAAGTTCAAATATTTGCTAAAATTGGAGGAGGTCTTGGGGCGGACCCTGGATTTAGATGACTGGCAGGAGATTTAGGAGGCCGCTAATAAGAGCTCTATTTGTATGTTATATAAGGAAAACTTATAAAAAATCATTTTCAGATGGTATCATACCCTGGTTGTACTCCATCGGCTATTCTCGGGTACTGACCCTAACCGTTGGCGTTGCAGGGACCCCCAAGGCACTCTGGAGCTTATCTTCTGGTCCTGTTCTAATATTAAAGGTTATTGGTCTCGAGATAACTCATTGCTTTCAGAGGTGGATCAGATGCAGTTATCCCTGGATCCTCTGACCCACCTTTTGGGCCAACCACTTAAGATGTTACCCAAATTCGCTCGCAAGCTTGTATCACATATTTTGGAGGCGACAAGGACACTGATCCCTGCTAAATGGAAGGCTACTTTGCCCCCCTCAATGAGGATTCAGGAAGTGCAGCTTTTGGAGTACCTTACTGCTCTCCTTAGAAACACCATGGATAATTATGAAAAAACGTGGGAAGGCTGGGACCAATATTATGCTCAATTGTCCAGTGGATTCCCAGAGTCCTATTGACTTAGGCTGCAGTCACACTCCTTCCTCCTCACCTTTCCCCGCTCCCTTTTGTTCTTTTGGTTTGGTTCTCAGGAAATTTGCACTCGTTTTACTGTATAAGTTTTCTCTTCTTTTTTTATTTTTTGATACTTGACATATGTATTTCATTATCTTTGTTGTAGACTAATGTTCACTATGCACATGGACTGTGTGAAATCGCTACTCCTAAATATATGGACATTTTTTGTATTCATATACTGTCTACTGACTATGTGTATAATGTGCTAATGTTCCCATGGTCAAGATCAATTGTCTAACACTTTCGGACTTCTCATTGCATCATGACTGTGTTGCTGAAGTTTTTACACCTGTTGTTTTTCCACCTTATTGTTATTTTCTGTTTTGTAATTCTCTTGAAAATGTTTCAATAAAAATACAATTAAAAAAAAAAACATTTGCTAGCAAATGATTTTAGGA
Source organism: Pyxicephalus adspersus (assembly GCF_032062135.1). Taxonomy (NCBI): domain Eukaryota; kingdom Metazoa; phylum Chordata; class Amphibia; order Anura; family Pyxicephalidae; genus Pyxicephalus; species Pyxicephalus adspersus. Next base: position 27,686,552 of record NC_092860.1, read on the forward strand.
AATCCATTCCAGGTTTTCTGGATCACCCAGCTTCACTTTCCAGGCTTAGAGAGCTTTAATAAATCAGGAACTATGTCTCTGTATACCTCAGAATTTATCCAGCTGCTTCTGTCCTCTGTCACATCATTAATAAACGCTAGTGACCCAGTACCACTGGCAGCCATGCATTCCCAAACCATCCCACTGCCTCCACCGTGTTTTACAGATGATGTAGTATGCATTGGATAATGAGCTGTTCCAAGCCTTTCTATTCCTGAGGCTTATTATTGGTTTGCACATTGTGGTGAATCCTCTGCTTTCATGAAGTCTTCTCCTTATGGTAGACTTATTATTATGCCTACCTCTTCAGGAGTGTTCATCTCTGGCTGAATGTTGTGAAAAGGTTTTTATTTACCATGGAATTGATCCCTAGATCATCTACCACTGTTGTTTTCTGTAATCGTCCTGGCCTTTTTGCATTGCCAAATTCACCAGTGCATTCTTTTTTTTTTCTCGTATGTACCAAACTGTTGTCACTCCTAATATTCCTGCAGTTTCTCAGATGGGTTTTGTTCTGTTTTCAGAGACTAAGGATGGTTTCTTTCACCAGCATGGAGAGCTCATTTGACCACGTTTTTGGTTCACAGCAAAATCTTTTCTAAACAACACATGTGTAATCAACTCCAGAACTTATATCTGCTTAACTGACGATGAAAAAATGAAGATTATAAAAGTTTGGAGTCAATTGTCTAATTACCTTTGGTCTCTTTAAAAAGAGGGTTGTACATATTAAAGAACTGTAATTCCTAAACCCTTCTCCTAATTTGGGTGTAGATACCCTCAAATTTAAGCTGAGAGTCTGCATCTATTATATAACCGTAATTAAAATATGTTTTAGTAAACAGGTAAAATAATTTGTGTTATCATCCAAATATTTATGGACCTATTTTAGTTTTCGATTAAAAAAACAGATCTTGAGTGAATATTAACAATAGGTAAATGTCTCCCTTTAAGCTATGTACACACGTCAGGTCAGAAAACAATATGATTATTCGATAAACATTGACAAAAAAGTGTGAAACGACAAGCCAACAACACCCATGAACAAGAGATGTCGTTGGAAATGAACGACCGTCCAGGCGGATCCGTTGGTGAGACTTTGGTTTGCTATCTATTGTGTGAACAGTCCTGTACTGATCGTGGGTTAAAGTGTGCATGTGCTACAAATCAACGTTCGTTGCAGCACACCACCACACAATAAGTGTAAATATATGTATATATGTGTGTATATCTGTGTTCGTATATATATATATATATATATATATATATATTTACACACACACAATTTCCTGCTTTCCTTCAGAGATAATGAGGACATCAGGTGTTGCAGCTTCATGATCTGAACAGTAAACGTGTATAGAAAGAAAAAATATTTACATGATAAATACTACCATAGTTCACCAATATCTCTACCTTCTAGGTGCACACCCAGTTCAAGATCCCCCAGGTCTGTGATGCGCTGGGTCTCAGGTTTAAATCCCAGCCAGGACACTATCTGCATGGAGTTTGCAGGTTCTCCTGCGTGGGTTTCCTCCAGTTTCCTCCCACATTCTCAAAAACATGCAGTTAGTTTATATGGCTTCCCCCAAAAACTGATCCTAGGCTCCCTAAAAGATATATGACTATGGTAGAGACATTAGATTGTGAGCCCCTTTGAGAGACAGCTAGTGATATGACTAAGTACTTTGTACAGCGCTGCATAAAATGTTGGCTCTAAATAAATACTGTGTAGAAGATTGGTCAAGTAGGGGTGATATAGCATGCACCAATGTGCAAAACAGATACTTTAGCTTAGTATGAAACTGTGCCAAGCCTGTACACTGAGCCATACATATAAAAAAATGAAACAAGTCATGATTTTAGGATCTTTGGTAGCAGAGACTACATAGACTCCACAGCCTTCATTGCATATTTGCATTTGAAGAGCAAGCTGACATTGCTGCAAGATTCTGTAGCACCCCACTGTTTCTTCAGCAGCTGAAGGAAAATTGACTTTGTGATATGTTTCCCAACTCCTGGAATGAATATACTAAGTATTATCATTACATTAATTTTTTAAACAACCCTGGCGCTCAACTCAATTCTGGGACTAGGAACATTCATTGGTAAAAAGGTTGTAAAAAAGATATGACTAGCAGCCCCTAGTCTGTACCTGTTTCCTGCACCAGTTGAGAAAAATAATTATTAATAATCCTTATCCCTAAAAAGCTTATTAAACTTTTTCCAAACATGCTTTAAAAAATGCAGCAAATGGTACATTTGTGTGTGATGTGAGGAATTTGGCAGCCAACTGAAATAAATGTGCTGCCCAAAAGCATTGTCAAATGTGCCTAATTTTTTACAACGCAGTGCACGGCAGAACAAAACAGGCCAGAGTGAATTTTTACTATTCACTCTATATGATTACAATTTGTGTTTGTCATGAACAATAAACTTCTTCTTAACTTGGTGGAATATACTAGTAAATAAGTATTTGTAGAAAATACCAGCTGTAACAAACAGCTTTGTTTTCCATCAGAGCTGCATAATCATTTAGGATCACTGATTCAGAAAGTATTAAAGACAGAGGATTAGAACACTAACCAGACAGTTTATCAAACTTTCCAAGACTGGGGAAGATAGACTATCCATACAACCTACAATGAACCTGATCTACCAAACCTGGAATGGATCTAGTCCAGCATTGAAAACATTTGCCAGATAATAGCACTGACTTTAGGAAAACCATTCCAGGTTTGCTGGAGCAACCGGGCTGGAGAAGAAAAAAATGGTTTTAGTAAAGTAAGAGCCAATCACTGCCCAGGTCCATTTATCCGTTGGCCTAGGGGTAAGAATGCTACCCATTTAGGTGGGCAATTTAAAAAGGATTAAAAATGGTAGGCACAGGATAGGAGCAGGGGAAGACCCTAGGGGCCTGGCAGGGGCCCAGACTGCAAACTACTGGGGAGAAAAAGAAAGGTTCCTAGCTGTTGGCAGAGGTTGGAACTCGAGCCGTGCGACTTGGACTCAAGTCCGTCTTAAGTCGCCTAAATACCAACTTGCGACTGGACTTGGAGGTTTTGCCTAGCGACTTGCGACTTGACTTCTGGCTTTCTCTCCTGACAGCTGAACGGGACGGGGAGGAAGGCAGTGTTACAGAAGCCTCACTTCCTTCCTCCCTGCCCCCTTCAGCTGTCAGAGGAGAAAGCCGTGGATATAGAATGCGATCCTGGGCCCAAGAATAGGATCAGAACTCTGTTTCTTTATGGGGACAAATGGGGATAAATGAAGTGACTTGACTTGGGGCTCGACTTGGAAGAATTCTTTGTGAATTAAGACTTGACTTGGGACTTGGGTGTCAATGACTTGGGACTCGACTTGAAGGGTGACGACTTAGTCCAACCTCTGGCTGTTGAAGGTTTATCTGTTGCCAGGGAGAAGCTACCCAAAAAGTTAGCAGGAAAATAGTAATATGATAGGAGTCTGTTTGCGCTTATAGGAAAGAGCCTATTTTACTACCTGATATGGATGCTGAATTTGAGTTTGGATTATTAAGATTTAGAGACTAATGTATAAACTGTCTGGCAAATGAATTTTATTTGGAACCACCAAATACTCTGCTTACCAAATACTCTGTAAGTCTTTCATCAGCATAAGTCCTCTAAGTTAACACAGAGTTTTAACTATATACAGGCAGCTGTCAGCCAGTCTGCTAATGCAATAACTCACATACCTTAATAAAAAATAACAAAAACATTGTTTAGTTAATGTTTAACAAAACCTCTATGCATTTTAGGGGTCTTATTTATTAGTGTCCTGGTATACCAATATATGGCTATGTACTACAGCATGTATAGCCAGAGGGTTAGACTTTTTGTGAAGCTTTTATTGCTGTGTTCCCGCTACAGAGATAATATTTTACCCTTCTGTAAATTTGACTTTGAAATGATTAGTTCCTATGATGGTAATTCTGTGACAGTGATGGTAATTTCCTTTCATTTCCTATTGTGTCTCTAGAAGAATAGGAATTGAAAATAAATCCAACCAGTGGGATACAAACAGCAAAACAATAACCTGATATGGGTTTCCTACTGTATCCAAATAAAAAAATAGGCTTGGCTTTGCATACCCTGTACAGTGTAGGAAAACTGCCCTTGACTCCTGTGTTGTTCTTATCTTAAGCCATGCATTTGCTGAGTGCTTGTTTTGTCTCTCCACTTTACAGGTCATTGGTTTCTACACTGGGCTGCGTGTACACCATGCTCTCTTTTCAATTAATACCATGAGCACAAGTCCGATTATTACTGGTCAGGCTAATAAAATACCAAACAGATGACAAATCTGCAAAGTAAAGTGAAAGGGTAACATTTTGGAAAAGAGAAGGAAGATGATAAATAAAAAAAATAGATTGAAAAGGGATAGTATGGAAAAAAAGGAAAATGTTTAAATTGTCCACAAAATCCTTCAGTGATCCTTTGCAAAATGACTCAATTTCATCCTTCCACTCAGATATTTTTTTAATCCATTATTCCTGAAGGATTTGTCCTTCGTTCTGTCTGCCAGTTATATAAATATAGACAGAGGAGTTACAGCTTATCTTGACATTTGTGTCGTTTTTATTTTTCTGAAGGCTTTCAAATAATTTTTAGACTATTTGCTTGGCTGTAAACATCAGATGGCTGTTAAGTTTTGTGAGTAGACTTTAATTTGTGAAGTAATTTTATGATTCATGGTTGTTTGTGCATTTCCTGAACTTTCAAAAGTAAATTTATAGAATAAATAACAAAGCAAGTCTATATATTAAGTACAATTGCCTCTTGTGTTATTCAGGAATGATTTCTAAAATTACACAGGTCAACAAAAAATTAGTTTTGATAATCATCAGAAACCACAGCAAATTTTTCTAAATTAGTTTTTCAAGCAGTTTTTAGATCTGTTCTTAGTTTTTCTCTAACACGTACAGTTCCTGAGGTATGAGTACTATTATAGTTAACATTGTACGTGCATGTATTTTGTACTAAAACGTAAGCTCTATTGAAGTGAATGTTAATACATCTTCAGTGTGACGTAAATAAGGCACAGTGTGGTATAGATCTACTGAACAGTGGCAGTCAGGTACCATTGTTTCTTCAGAAATGCGTAGAGTATGATTTTCTTGTGTACTTTTTCAGTCCCTTTGTCTGGATTGTCGCAGTACAGCATCCAGCAGTAGTCAGCCATCATACTTTTATTCCAGAAACCTTGGTAGCGGTGCTCCATTAACTGAATGTCCTGGTGAAAATGTTCTCCTTGTTCGTCACTCACAATACCAAGATTTTCTCAGGAAGAATTCTAGATTTGAGTGGAAGAAATGTATTTTTAATGACATCCGACAACCCAGTTTCTGGTATAATTCAAGCAGATTTTGAACTTCTTCCTTGTATGCAGGAGACTTACGGTTGGCCAGGAAATTTTCACATAGCCACTTGAATGCATCGCAAGCTTCTAGCTCAGCTAGTGAGAGAGATTGTTTGAAAACATCAACCTGCAAAACAGATTTGATCTGTGGTCCTATAAATATGCCTTCCTTAATTTTTGCAGTGCTTATGTGTGGAAACTTCTCAACAAGGTACTGAAAACCCATGGTGTTTGAATTACCCATGGCCTTTACAAAGTTCTCCATCAAGCCTAACTTGATATAGAGAGGTGGCAGAAATATTTTATGCGGATCAACCAGATGCAGAAACTTGACACTGCTTGGTCTGGGGTTATAGGTATATAGGTATATAGCTTACAGGTATATAGGTTATAGGTATAGGCTTATATGTGTCTCTTGGTAGCTTGACATAATGGTCTACCATAGATCGGCTGTCCTACATAGGAAATAGGAATTATTTTGTGAATCCTCCTTGCATTCCCATCAGCAAGCCAATGACCTTTAGATCCCCACAGATGTTCCACTGGTGTGTTTTATACTGGATTACTTCAAGTAGTAACTTCATGTTGTCAATGGACACCTTTAAGTTAACGGAATGGGCAATCAGTAAACTTGGTTTGGAATTACCATTATGAGGTAGGACTGCTTTCAAGCTTCTTTTAGTGGAATCAATGAAGATACGCCATTCAGATGGAACATGCTCTCGTGACAAACTGGTAAATAGTGCATTTATATCATGACAGTAACACAGTGAGCCATCATCGGTGAAGAACGTTGCCAAGTTATGATTTTGTTTTCTGTAGTGAGTTACAGTTACATCCTTTGCAAGCAAGTGCTTCTGTTTAAGTCTTGAAGCAAGAAGTTCTGCCTTGTCTTTAGAGAGATTTAGATCATGAACGAGATCATTCAGCTCTGCTTGTGTAAAGGTCTCTGGTTCTGAATCACCCAAGTAGTCAGGATCAGATGATTCAGGGTTGTAACTGGCTGCAATCCAGCACATTTCTCATCACCTTCTACAGAAGCAAGGCCATCATGTGGCGGTACCGGAACTGGCAATGAATCATCATGGGGAACAGGCCTAATTGCAGAATCGAGGCTAGGATATACAATGTTGTGCTTAGTTTTACCTGAGAATCCACTTTTGTTGCTGTGGCAAAAATAGCAGTTGATTAGATGGTCTCTTGGTTCTCTCCACACCATCGGGATTGCAAATGGCATTGCTGCTTTGCACGAATTTAGCCAGTCACGCAGTCTGTTGGAACAACTAGTACAGATGACATGTGTAGCCAAGATTTATCCTGGTCACCAACTGGACAGCCAAAATATAATTTGTATATCTTTTTAAGTTCTGTGGTAATATGGCAACATTGTGCTTTCGTCGTGAATGAACCACACAGGTAACAGAAACTGTATGGATCATTAAGGCAATTTCTGGGCATGATAACGAATGAAATCAACCTTAAAAAAAGAAAACTGTTGTTAAATGTTGTAATATGTTAAGGCTATTTATAATGGATTTCACACAATATTTATTAGCTGCATCACAAAAACTATATGTGCTAGAGAAAAACTGAACACAGATTTGTAATCCGCATCAAAAATACAACAAAGCCGCAAAGAGAATGTAAATTCAAAACAATAAATGTAATACAGTATATTGCAGCTTACCAGTCATTAGATGCGCTGGCTACATTTTCAGCAACTACAGAAAATTAAATTATTATAGAAATTAAGTGTTCCATGAGTTGACATAAAAGCAAACAAAAAATCATGTTGTAAAAAAAACTTGTGTAAACTACACAAACTTGTGTAAACTTGCAGAAGGACAAGAAGTGGGGTATTTAAAGAGTTAGCCAGTAAAAAAAAAGGGAAAAGCCTGTAAACATTCACTACATCTAAGAACTGGTAAGCTGTTTTTTATTACATTTTTGTTCCTGGGTTTACATACATTTTATTCACAGATTCATCTAGTCTGTTGCAGCCATATTTAGCACATTTTTCACATTACATCTTGGCAGACCTGTTGCCTTTCCCCCAGGATTCTGTGCATACCATAATATGAATACTATGAAAACTATGACAATCAGCCCCTAGAGTCTGAAAGTGTATTGTCTGTGTAAAGAATGATAACAAATATGTAGGACCTGATGTAAAGTTCGTACTTTTATACTCAAAGACAATTTAAGTAAATGCACTCCTAAAAGTAACTCTCAGTCAGTTTAAGGCTGCCTTGCAAACAGTAAATATTTTTTTTTTGTTCAATAAATTTTTTATTACATTTTAGGGTGGGAAGAAGAGGGTGGGGTAGAGGACATTTCATCCAATAAATTACAATATTATGGAAACAAAAAAACATCACTAACAGTAATGCATCACATATGGAGTCATATATTGGTTAAAAGATAACGGTTGCAGGATTAAGAGACCAGAAAAAAATATATAACCGTTATCGAACCAAAAACATGGCTTCACTAAAGGGTTGGGGAGGGTGGTAAGTAGGGCAGTAGGGGCAGTATGGGGTGTTGGGAAGACAAACCAACTATGGGAATCAAGTTAATAAAATCATATTATGAGACATGCTCTGTCAAAACAGGTTGGCATATACTTTTCAACCTAGGGTGACCATACACTAGATAAGTTTTAGAATCATACATACTGCAGCAGTCAGTGAGTCGGAGGTGAAACTAGCCACCTGCTACAAACTATTGAATGCATGAGTTAGGTGTGGCACTAGCATTTATAATAACAGGTGGTGAAGCCATCTTGGCCCGGTTTCTTACCTGTTTTGAGAGATTTATTGGCTGTAAGGACTTCAGTCTGCGTTATGTTCTTCTCTAATATAGAGAGCAAGGAAGAAGGGATGTCCAAAAAAGATATCCTGGAAAGGAGATTTTCCACTAATGGTGCATTAAAGGTGGGATTGGCTAAATAAAGCAAAACATTCTTTAAAGATGGTTAAGACCTGGGCAGGATTACTGGTTAAAATTTCACTAGATAGTTATAATTTATGGGTTTGTAAGACTTATCCATATCCCTGAATTTGTTGGCCAGAAGGTAATTGGGCTTATCTCCTTTAGGATAAAATTTGTGTTGAAAACATTTATGATACCTTTCGGCTTCATCCATAAGGCATAAGTCTAATTTTGTTCGAGTTGATAAAAAAATCACTCAGCTGAGTTGTGTGGGGTGCCTTAAAAGCCAGGGATGCCTGCATATATGCTGGCATATATGCAAAGTTTCCTCTCTCTCTGTGTTATCTGTATTTATTCTGTAATAAACTTTAACTTTGTGTGCCTTCCAAAGATTAAGCGGAGTAGAGGCTGAAGTCTCATTAAGAGCAAAATAATTATTAAGGGTTGGCCAAAGTGATAGCACTACTTCAGGATGGTAAAGCAGAGTCCCTTAGGAAGCACATATATGGTGTCGGGTAGAAGGGGGATTATAGGGAGTAAAGGGATAGTAGGACAGTATCCTGATCAGACCAGGAAGTTGGAACCATTTTGGATTAAAGGACTAAGGCAGGGGTCGAAACCTTTACTATCAAAAGAGCCATTTTGCCTCCTCTTCCACTAAAGAAAAATAGTCTGGAGCCGCAAAACATACCACAGTTTATAAACTTTTAAAAGTTTTAATATTTTTTTAATTTTACCTGTTACAACAAGTGTGCATGTGTAGGCCTACTTTGAAATAAATTAAACACTGAACTATGCCCCTAGAAGCCTCCAGCTTCTAACGTATCATCCTGTTACATTACAAGCTGGAGGCTTCTAATGTAACAGGGTAGATTTTTTTGATGGGCAGAGTTCTTTATGTTCTGACGATGCCTTAGCGATGAAATTTTAAGGGGTGTTAGCCACAGATGTCCCTCATTTGCAGCTTTAATTTTGTTCACCTGTACCCCCCAATTGTGAGTAATTGGGGTTCAGGTGCTAGAAGCCTCCAGCAATGTGTAACAGGGTAGATTATTTTGATGGGCAGAGTTCTTTATTTTATGACGATGCCTTAGCGATGAAATTTTAAGGGGTGTTAGCCACAGGTGTCCCTCATTTGCAGCTTTAATTTTGTTCACCTGTACCCCCCAATTGTGAGTAATTGGGGTTCAGGTGCTAGAAGCCTCCAGCAATGTGTAACAGGGTAGATTATTTTGATGGGCAGAGTTCTTTATTTTATGACGATGCCTTAGCGATTCAATTGTAGGTGGTGTTAGCCATAAGTGTCCCCTACTTGCATCTCTATTTTGGTCACCTGTACCGCCTCCCCCCCATTCCAGAGAAATTGGGGTTCAGATGCTAGATGCTTCCAGCAATGTGTAACAGGGTAGATTTTTTTGATAGGCAGAGTTTTTATGAATTTTTAGGAGGTGTTAGCCACAGGTGTCCCGTATTTGCACCTCAAATTTTTTTCACCTGTACCCCCATTTCGAGATTAATTGGGGTTTAGGTGCTAGAAGCCTCCAACAATGTGTAACAGGGTAGGAGTTTTTTGATGGGTGGAGTTTTTAGGAGGTGTTAGCCACAGGTGTCCCCCACTTGCACCTCTAATTTTGTTCACTTGTACCCCCTTCCTGTTCCAGAGAAATTGGGGTTCAGGTGCCTCCAGCAATGTGTAACGGTAGATTTTTTTGATGGGCAGAGTTCTTTATGTTCTGATGATAGCCTAACAATTAAATTTTAGGGGGTGTTAGTCACAGGTGTCCCCCACTTGCACCTACATTTTTGGTTTTGTACATCTCCCCATTCCAGAGGAATTGGGGTTCAAAGGAGGGGGATGTCATTGTACACACCCATTTGTACACGCCCCATGGTAGATTTTTTTCACTGGTAGATTTTTTTCATTAGAACACCGGATAGGGAATCCCCCTCCTCCGCAGTGTCTTGGGAGGAAGGGGATCCCCCATCAGAGATCTCCCCGCGGCAGCCGAAGGGAGCCACAACAAGGAGGCTGAAGAGCCGCATGCAGCTCCGGAGCCACAGGTTGCAGACCCCTGGACTAAGGGAATAGAGGTATGGTAAAGGAGGATGTGATCTATGCAGGAGTAGGAATTATGGGGATGGGAAAAGAAAGAATAGTCCTTCTTGGTAGGGCACAAAGAATGCCATGAGTCTACCAGGGTATGGCGATCAAGTAGAGATCTAAGGTCACTAGCTGATGGATTCAGGCTCCTATAATCTGATAGTCCACGTGAGTCTAACTTGTCTAGGTGAGGATGTAGGAACATATTCGTATCTCCCACACAGATCAAAGGATCCTTTGCCATGTTGTGAGATCTTATGAAATAATAGGGACATAAAGGGCAATTGGCCTGTATTTGGACTGTAATAGGAAACTAACGTGCATGGGTGATCACCTATTAGTCCAACCAATATTAGGTAGAGACCAGCTGGGTCTTGTATGATCTTGGTGAGGGTGAATCTTGTCGATATACGTAAAGCTAATAAAACTCCCCTATGTTTAGTAGGGGCACAGGCAGTGTACACCTGCGGATATGTGTGAATGAAATATCTTGGGCCTGAAGAGAGAGAAAAATGGATCATTTGGAGACATATGCTGTCAGCATGTAGTGATCTGGCGAATCGGAAAGCTTAGGTGCGTTTCTGGGGCACATTAAGGCCCTGGGCATTTAAAGAGGCAATACATAAAGGCATGTTATAAGATTTAAAATCAAAGAAGTTAGGCTAGAGTATGACTCCTACTGTCATCGTTCAGGGGATGCCAGAAGGATCAAGCCACTGGAGAGTTGGTTGAGGTAACAGTATAGCACGATCGGTCTGCAATGTAAGGCTAATTAAATCCCAGGAGGTACGGAGCTCGCCTAACTTGTGGCCATTCAAAAGCTCTGTGCATACGCTCCCATTACAGAGCATTTTATGCCCCAAAAAAAGATAGGACTAGTCACCCGTATTGTCAGCTCCCTGCACCTGATTTCTCTTTATTATTATTAATAATATTAATATTAATATTTAAGACTGCATGTACATGACTACCTAGGCATAGTCACATACAAGGAACATATTTGCCCTAGGTTTATGAACTAAAAGCGTACCTAAACTCCGAATTTTCATTTTTCATAAAAGGGTAGACGACCCTTCGATGCAAGGTAAAAATTCTGTTTTTTTTTTTTTTTTAGGTACAATGGGAACGCAAAGCCTCCCGGGATACCTACGTCAGGCATCCCGGGAGGCTCTTGGAGGCATGCGCAGAAAGGAGCCATTTTGCGCAAAGAGAAAAACTGATCTCACACATGCGCATCGAGATAGGCAAAAAATGTTTTCTATCCTACGTCACCCAATCTCGTGCCTGAAGATAGCGGCGCCCTGAGTGCCGGCTCTGGGCAGATGCCCAGATGACGCTGGACCTGATGCAGGACAATCCCGGAGCGATCGGACTGTCCTGAAGGATTGAAGGTAAGTGTTTTGTGTTTTTTTTGCACTTTTGAGTTTAGTTCCTCTTTAAAATGAATGCAAGTTTACTTTAAGTTGAACAGTATGTAGAAAAGATTTTTTTTTAAAACGGTAGATTCTCTTTCAGTAAAGGCAGACAAGTTATAAGTTTTCAGCTTGGGGAACATTGTAATCGTTCCTTTTCAACCGCACAAAAAGAGAAACATTTGAAGCTAATTGTAGACTAGACGACAGCCAGCTTTATGCGTACTGAGACCTTTTTGCCTGGCAGATTAAACTAGGCTATGAGCCTTGAAACTGACTATAGTTGGCTAAAATAAGCATACTAAAACAGTTTCTTTTACATGAACTTTATTAAACATTTTAAGGATACAGTTACAAAGAAAATGAACATAGGATCATTGATACGAGGTAAAGAACAAAGCTGATACAAACAAATTATAAACCCCCCTACATTTAAAGAATTAAGACTAAAAATTACAAAACAGATTAGTAATTTGGTGCCAGTGAAGGCATATAAAACAATTTAAAGCAGAACGATTAACAGAGAAAAGCCATTTATGCTTCAACTATTTCTTTATCTGGAGGGAAGGGGAAAGAAGGGAGATAGATAGGAGAGCTCAGAAGGAAAGTGGAGGGGAAAAAAGGGGGGTTGTGGTGGACGGTTTTTGGTTAAAATCCCCTCATCCCTAGGGGGAAGCTAAAAAAGCCATAAATCACTTAAAGTGTACCTAAACTCAGAAATTTCACTTTACATTAAAGGGTGGACAACACTTTTTTATGTAAGGTAAAAATTATGTTTTTTTTTTAAAGTGCAACAACCTTTTTTTTAAAGAGTGCAGCACGCCCCCTAATTCTCGATTGCATAGGAGATCGAGAATGAATGGAAGCGCACAGCCTCTCAGGTGTAATGCGCCTGGGCACACAAACCACAACCAACTCCAGATATCCTTCTATCACGTTTTATTAATGTCATAAAACACGACAAGGGTTAAGTCCAAATAAGCAAAGTACAGGAGGGTAAGACAAAGGCAGGTCAAGAACAATCCGAGGTCAAGCCAGGCAGCAGACAAGAATAGTCATAAACAATCCGAGGTCAGGGCAGGCAGAGTTCAGGCAAGAGTCAGGTTCAGACCAGGTCGCTATGGAAATGACAAATGATATTAGCATAAACCAATACAAGGACGCACCCAAGCACACTGTGTTCACAGAGGCTTATAGCGGGCAATGGTCCACAGGACAGGCTCTCCTTAAAGGGCCAGAGTGACCAATGACCTTGCGCCACCTGACACCATTTGATTGGACAGTAACTGAATCCCCTGCGGCCGCCCTCGGGGGGTACAAGAGGCACGCATGGTAGCGCACGCACCTCTTCCCACAGCACCCCTAGGACGTGCACTACTTTGCACATCCAAAGGAGTGCTGAGAACAGGAGTTTCTGTAACCACGTTCATAGAGATGCAAGGGATGCCACCTGGCCAAACAGCAGCCTCGGCCATGCTGCCTGCTACAGCGGTGTCTCCCTCTGCGACTGGGATCCCCAGGGACGCCGCTGCAGTCAAAGGCAGCCCCCCCCCAGTGAAAATTCATGCATGCCCCTTAAAGGGTATGGGAGAATGGGCACTGGGCAAAAAGGGCACTGAACTCTCTGTCAACTCATGGAACCAGGGAGGAATCCCCACCTCCACTAATTTAAACTGTGGGTGTCCCTGTCTCTATGTTGCTAGACTGAGCTTGTTTAGGGCCAATTTGTAGTCCACAAATATCATGACAACCATTAAGGGGGAATAAAGGCACTAGAGATCATATAGAGTGAATCACATTTTGCTCTAGACAAAAAAGGACTGTCACAGTTTTGTCCATGGTGTACATCCCATAGGATAAAAGTCCATTGGCAAGTCCAAACGAATGAATGACCCAAACAGAAGATCCGAGCTTTTTCATGCTACTAAGCAATTCAATTGGGCTTATAGAGATAAAGTGGATTAAGAAAACAGAAACAATATTGTAAACAGTTCAAATTTAAAATGCTAATAACACATTATAGGCTTTAAAACAGGGATTTATAAAACAGGGAATCATATATTCCCTCAAACATTCCCTTGTGGAAATCTGTCAGGTCCATGTGTTTCACAGGCAGTAATTGATTTGCATGAAAAAATGTTTGAGGAAATGCCAAATTCCCTGTTTTATAAACAGAGCCCAATTCACTAAAACATTCCCAGTTATAGAATCAAATACCTCCAATCAAATAAAAAAAAAGAAAGAGGAAAAGGTGAGTGCAAAGGAAGGGAATGGGGAGAAAAGGGAGCATGGGGGGTGGGGGAAGGAAGAAAATGATGGACGAGGAAAAAGAGAGATGGTAAAAGAAAGAAGAACTAATGAGTTGGATAATATAAAGGCCACTAATAATACGCCACACTCATATTTAATGTTCCAAGGAATTCTAGTCCCAAATCAAAAAAATACTATACTACTATCCTTTTATCTATTTAGAGAAATAATTTATTTACCCAACTCTGACAAACCCGGTAATTGTTTCTATAATGTATGTATGTCATGGAATCTACGTTGGAACTGTGTTTGTCAAAAAATAAACCTTCACTTAAAAGCAATAGAGACATTCCCTTGCTGACATTATCACAGAAGGTTAATTTCCGGTGGCCTTAGCAAGGAGTTAGCAGTGATGTCTTGTAGAGCACTCTTTTTTTATTTCAATCCTACATAGAATAAAATACATGGAGAAAAAAATAAAGGAAATTCTCCCCCACAGATTGCAAGACAGTAATGACTATTTAAAAAAAAAAAAACATCTCCAATATATAATTTAATAAATGCAGAAAACCCATCAAAAATTGCCAAAGTACATATTGTTCTAAAAACTATATAAAAAAAAAGCAGGGCCGTGTTTTATATGCCCTAAGGTATCTGATATATTTTGTATAATTGTGAGTACATATACCTAATAATTAATTCACATTCCAATGTTTGGATACATGTTATAACAGTTCCGTCTAGCAACTACTACTTTTTCTTCATAAGATGATGCACCTCACCAAGCAGATTGCCTCCTTTTTTTTTTTGGCCTCAGTCCATCCCAAATAGATAGATACACACTGAATCTGGGACTTTTAAAGTAAAGTAAAGACTGGCAACTTTTTTTTCACTCTTTCAAGATGCCTTATGCAGACAATTTATAGGTATAAATAAAACCTTTCTCAGTTATTGCCTATTCCACCAGGGTAATTATTGACACTTGGGATTTATTTTGTTTTTTTTGTGTGGTGACTTTGCTTGCCTTTTATTTGGATACTGCTTGTAAATGTCTTACTCCTACAGTTTTTTTAAGAATTATGCAGCTTAGTGGTATAAAGAATGATGGTAAAAAAATTGAATTTTTCTACTCACCTTAAAGTTCTTTTATCTAAATTCATCCAACCTAAGCAGGTTAAACAGTGCTTTTAGTAAGTTGTAAATGTAGGCTCACAAGCTGGCATCCCTACCTATTTCCCCTGGTTATATGGAGAACAGTCACACCTAACTGTTACAGGAAGAGTAGTGTTGTCTTGTGCTAGTGTTGATGTGCAGGCTGTGATTGACGGACTGGTTCCACTTTCTGTATGCTGTCAAAAAGGCAGGATGATTGCAGAAGAAAAGAAAAATACAATGTCTCTTTTTAGTTTCTGTAAATAGTAGCAGGAAAAGGTTGTTTTAGGGACAACTGTACCTTTAGTACATATGTCCTTTGACAAAATCCCCGCTCAGCTAAGTGCATCCCTTCTGGTAAAATCTTTATCTTTCTCCCTATTCCAGCAATTTTGCATGTGATCCTCCTGCCCAGAGCCTTTGCAAGGAAAATTCACCATACAAACATTGAACGAAGATTGCTGTCGTTTGGTTTATTCATAGGAAGTAAAGGGGTCACAGCACACTTGTATATTGGGAAGAGGAGCCAGTATTCAGAAAGTTGCAGAGAATTAGAAAAAAGGGGTACATCTAATAGTTGCATAAAAAATACAAAATATTCATGTACAAACTTTTATATTTATCAAATTCAAAAGGTGAGAATATTTGGGTCCTGAATAGAAGGGAAATATAAATATATATGGAGATCTATATATGTTTCAGAATATTCAGAATAAGCATAATTGGTGGCTAAATCTGTTGTGATACTATGAAATAGGAGTTCACAAGGTGTTACTGTTTTTTGGGACCACCTTAACAAACTCCTTTTTTTTGGAATTCAGATGTAAATGTACAGCATTGAGGTACAAAGAACCCAGGTGAAAATACTGGTACACTGGGAAGCCCTTATGTCTTTTTTAAAATAATTATTAGAATGGATCCTACACAAACACAGAAAGAACTAAAGCACACTCCATGACAACTGGGACTAGCTGCATAAATATATAATTTTATTATTTTTATTATATATACAACTAATGTATTAATTTTGAAATTTAAATGTTTATTTTAGAAAATATGTTCCTATTCAACCCCATGAACTTCTTATCATCTTCCCCCACCTTCTCTTCTCAACTATTATTTTTCTGCTAACTTTTAAACTAATATTATTTTAACATACAATTATAAAAATATTAATGGCTTCAATAAAGATTTTTAAAATAAATTAAAGTGTTTATTAGTTTTGCCACATTTGAAAAAAAATGCTGAGTTGTTAAAAAAGCTTCCTTTGTAAATATGAAGCTGAAAAGATTATTACATTGTGGTATGGACAGACAGAAGATAACAGAAAAGGAGGCCACGGAAAGTGAAATGAATATTAATGAGGATGTAAGTGGCCCATTTCTTTGAACAGATTATGCAAGCTTAATATGAAAAACTATCTATACACATGTAAGGGTGGTTGATGTGCGCAATATGCCTCTCTCCATATGTCCTTGGTTTCATCTATGGGCATAAAAAAACTAAACTGACAAGGTTTACTAATTTGTCATGTTTTGGCCAGGTATCTGCAGATATGAGATTTTTCCCAGGTTGGTCATACCCTAATATTTATTAAAGAGGACCTATCACCGGGATTTTTACTTTCCATATAAGGGTAGTCCCTCCTCTTCTGCCATGGCTATAAAGACAGAATGGGAGCGCATAGCCTCCTTGGATACAAATGTCCCAGGAGGCTTCTGGCTGGTCCTTCTGTGCATGTCTGATCTCCTGAAGGAGCTTTTTCTTCAATGTGGAAAAAGAAAACTACCAAAATCATGGATGCGCAGTTGGATCGGCGCTCTTTTTTTCCCCATTTGCATCAGGCTACATCACCCAATCTAGCGCCTATGCAGTACGAGATTGGGTGACGTAGTCAGAAGGCGCTTCCTCCACAGCAGATAACTGGAAGGTGCAGGACCCAATCCAGGAACCCTCCAAAGGGATCGACAGATCTGTGGAAGTAAAGGTGAATGAGTTTTCTTTTTTCTTCTTTAGGTAAGTATTTATGTTAATGGATACCTTGTAAGTAAGCTTGTCATAAGAGCTATACAAAGCCTGCAAACTGCTGACTTCTATCTGATAATTCAGGTTGCCTGGTTGTCATGCTTTTTCACCTCTTTTGCACTCCAATACTCCTGAGCATGGAGATATCAGTTAAGGTCAGAACTGCTGATGTTAAGAAATGTTTTGGGTCAGTTACTCAGAAAGTGTTAAACCAAAGGTTCGGAATGACAATACTTATTTTTAAGAAGTTCTCATTTGTCAAATTATTTCTTCCCTCTTCCCTGAAAGACAGGAACTAATGGTTACCTAGACCTACACAAATACAAACAAGTTTTGCTATCACTAAAGTTTGGATAGCAATCTGGATTCACAGGAAGAATAGGGTTAAGGACAAAGTCTACTGCATAGAAATGGTAAGCAGAGGGTCTTCGTAAAGATATGAGGGCACCAATAACATCAAGTACCGCTTGATAACAGTGCTGTTACTCACTTAGACTAGATACACACATGCAATAATTGTCGTTAGAAAACCAACAATTAACGAATATTCACGATTATTTTAAACTTATCAAATATAATCCACCAATAATGTCCACACACTAGATGCAATTGTTTGAACGATGCAGGAAGTGATGTGTACCGGAGAAAGTGTATCACAGAACCATCCACAATCACTGAACAACTGTACACACAAAAGATAGCGAATTATCATTCCCCAATCAGATCCGCCGGGACAGCCGTTCTTTCAGCGACATTCCTCTTTCATCAGCGTCGTTGGCCAGTCATTTTGGGCTTTTTTGTTAACAATTATCAGACGATCGGTCGTTAGTCGTTTATTTCCAACGATAAATATTTCACGTGTGTACGTAGCCTTAGGGGCTCATTTATATAGCATATTACTGTTATACCCCTCTAAGCTGCTCACATGATGGCATGCATGGAATTCTTTCTGCTTCACACAATCTCCATGACTGCAGTTGGTGGTGCATGAGACTGGGTTCTTCTTTTTTTTTCCTTCTTCAAACCCTGGTTCATTGTTGCTAAGCTGGTAAGCACATCTATATATCACATTATAAATATGTGGTGTTTGTTTTTATTTTTTAACCACATCTTTAAAAGTCTGAATGTGTCTCTTTGTTTAACCTCACACGTTGTAATCCAAAAGTTATGATATGAGGCTTCATGCCATTTGACTATCCGACAGATGGTGAGCTGAAGGCAAAAAAATGCCTACTTCCATGTACCCAACCATTTATTGTATTACCTTTGTCTTCTATGGAGAGCAACACATCTATTAACCGTACATTGTGACTCTGGAGCGTAGCTCGTATTTTTCTGACAGCTGTGTATACAGTGCTAAGCAGTGGTGCACAGGCACAGGCCAAGAGCTTTTTGCTGGCTCACTTACTTTCTAATGTTACATACACACTCTACAAAATTGTTTGAAATGAATGAATCCTTATGAAAGGACATTCCCAATGAAAGACTCACAGACTCACAATACTATATATACAGCGTGCAAGTCTGAAAATGCTTTTTCTGAAGGATAATTCACATTATGCCACTTCCCCATGCCTAGCACACATTTACTGACTGCGGGGTTGAGTGTATGATCATTTGTTGTCTAACACCTGTACACATGATAGTGGATGACAAATATTTATCAGAGCAAATCTGTCCAGATAGATCAACAGAATCATTATGGATCCTCATCTTTTGACCTGGTAAAAAAAATACTCCTCTAGCTGCTCTCTCCGCTCCTCCAATGACCTACTACTGACTTCCTCACTCATAATCTCCACACATGCACGACTATAAGACTTTTTTTAGAGCCACCCCAACTCTCTGGAATGGTCTTCCTCGTCCTTGCTCCTAATTTCTGCTCATTTAAAGGAGCAATCAAAACCCATCTTTTCAAACTTTCCTACTGATCTTCTGTCTGTTAAAACCCTCACTACTTGCCATCACTCCACATCTCCCCTCCTATTGTGTGATACTTTTCCCACCTCCTAGATTGTAAGCTTTTCAGGGCAGGGTCCTCTCCTTCTCCTGTGTCACTGTCGGTATCTATCTGTCATTTGCAACCGCTATTTAATGTACAGCGCTGCGTAATATGTTGGCACTATATAAATCCTCATCATCATTTGTTTTGAATGACAATTACCTGGGGCTTAATTTATAAAACACAGAATAGGACATTGCTTAAAGCATTCTCTTATGATAATGTTCCAGGTCCATGTGTTTCAATGGGAATAAGTGATTCCCACAAAAGAGAATGTCAGATAACATGTTTTAAAATTAGAGCCCCTTGTTTATGTACATAGCCTAACATTACACTTATGCCTTGACCTATACAGCCATTGGAGGTTGGGGCAAAGTTCAAGAGCCTTTTGTAAGCTCCCTTCCAACAAACATGTAATTTGTATGCATTTTTGTCTGACACTTAAAAACATTGTGAATATTGACAAATGTTGCATAGATTGAATATTGTAAAGATAGTATATACTTTTGAGTTACTTTTATGTTCACATAATTGGGAGAACAAATACAAATGCTTGTGTGTACAAGTCCTAACACATAAAGCAAGTATTATGTTTTAGAATTCTAATAAAAGAACTTATTAAATCTCTTGTTGAAATTAATATTCTTAAACTATGTACACACACCAGATGATTGTTCCTATTGGTCCTCAGATTTCATTTATAAATCTGCCCTGGTGTATCTATGAATGACCACTGTACTTTCCTATGCAAGGGAGCACAGTTGAGTGCTACTTGCTTGTCAGATCTCCTTTCCATTGAACAGAATAGTGCTATATATACTGTGCTTGTTTGGTCATCTATCACTGGAAATGATCATGAAAAATTGTTTCCAACAACATAAATCTGATGTCTGTAAAGGAATTTAGTTTCTAAGAGCTAACTGAAAAACTGCAAAGTCCAGGTTGGCCTGGTCAGAGCTTACACCTCACCCATGTGACAGCACTCAGGTAGGGATGGAGAGAAGGTCACATGTCCCCAAAGTATCAGGTATTTCTTTAGGTTGCAATCAGTGGAAAATACAGCAGGATAATGGAGGGAGTTTAGGTATGATCAGCATAAGGTGCAATGTTCCTACTACTTTCCTCTGAATGGGCAAAGTAGGTTCATTTTAATTTTCATTTTTGTCATTTTTGTACAACAATAAACACATTTACTTTTTGATTATTTTTCCTATGCCACTTTTTGATCTTTGCTATTCACATAGAGTATAGTGCTATGATTTACATGTCTTGCATACAGCCGTGCTTCATATGATGAACACAGGTAAAGGGGGGGCTGCTTACAAGTAAATATCGGAGAAATCACATGACTTCCAGAATAGTGTCAAAGGGAGGGGGCAGGAAGCAGACGCAGGCTGACAGATACAGATTCATGAAAAGATACCCAGAAATGCACAGAGACACATACAAGGCACAAACACACGAATACACAAATGCACATATATAACCACATCTACATATGGATTGTACACATAACCACAATATCTGAAAACAAGCAACAAATAGAGCAGAAGAGGGAAGAGATTGGGCACACTGACACCTTTCACTACCTCATTTATCAATGTTGATGTTACTTTCTATCGCTTCTACCCATGTGGTGACACTCTTGCATGGCTAAATTCCAACCTGAAGCATTTTGAGTTTTTCTTGCACTTTTATTAGTTTCCCGTCAGAGCCCAAAATGTACAGTCAGGTTATTATGTTTTTATGACTGTAGAAAGATTTTGGGGCTCTTTGTGGACAGGAAGTGATCCTAATG
Source organism: Pyxicephalus adspersus (assembly GCF_032062135.1). Classification (NCBI taxonomy): domain Eukaryota; kingdom Metazoa; phylum Chordata; class Amphibia; order Anura; family Pyxicephalidae; genus Pyxicephalus; species Pyxicephalus adspersus. The sequence continues at coordinate 27,707,638 of NC_092860.1, forward strand.
GCTTATGTACTATTGAGGGCTTGTTCACATAGAGAAGGTTGCGGTTATAGCTTACTCACCACCTGCAAAAGTCCCTGTGGTTGAGATTTTCTTTTTAAATCCAGCACATGGTGCAACTCTCCTTGCAGTGTCCCGGCTAGTTCTGCCAATAGGCACTGGGAATAGTAGGGAATAGCTGGATAAGTTCTGCTGGCCGTCTATAAAAATTTTTTAAAGCGGAAGTAACCCAAAACAAAAAAATCACTCTTACCTTCAATCCCGCAGATCAGTATATCTGTCAGAAGGTTTCTTCCATCAGGTCCCGCGTGGTCCATCCTCGGCCCGTAGCAGAGATAGTGCCAGATACCACCATCTTCTCCTCTTTTCTTCCGTGTTCCTCTTCCTATGTCACCCAATCTCGCACTGCGCAAATTCGGTGACATGAGATGGGGAAAAAACTTGCCGATCACACTGCGCATGGGTAGTCTACCCTATTATGTAAAGTAAAAATTCTGAGTTTAGGTACAATTTAAATGCTCATTCATTGTAAACAAGCATGGACAGCTATCTGTAGTTGCCTAGAAAGTGATGTGTGCACTGCTCAACAAGCCCCATAGACATGCTTTACTGTATAGCACTTGCGTGGGTGATGCTTAAAAAATGTTTTCTGGTGTTTTTTATTTAATGAAAAAAATCGTAAGGTTCTCCTAAATTTAAACCAGATCCTTGTTCAGGTATGCAGCTTGCTCTCCTTTCTAATACAGGTTGACATTCAAAAATCCGTCAATCGATTTCCTCCAGATTCCCAACATGGATTTCGGAGCGCATTTTCAAATTTACGCTGTTTATGTTTTGATGGCGCTGTACTTGGGAATCAGCTGTTGGGTCTTGCTTGCACATACTTTCCTTCTCATTCCTTCACATTTATTTGCTGCTGTATAGCCCCATTATTAGCATCCATTTAAAGGCATGTACAGATAGTCATTTTTTATTAAATATATACAGCATACATAACCGTAAAAAATCCGGAATTTTCAAAAATGCAGCACTACTCAGGTCTGGAGGTTGCCGGATTTTGAATGTCAACCTGTACCACACCAGACCCAGGGTTTTCTCTAAACACTGAGGATTCTATACATCCAAAAGGGATGTGTAGTTTGTTGGGGGGCTTATTTAGAAGTCTCTGTTAAGAATGTACAGAAGTGCATTATTACCTTTTATCCATTCAAAGAAAGACATAAATCAATAAAAATAATACATTACTTAAATGATTATCTGATTGTGAACTCCAAAAGCCTTTCTTAATATGGGTTTCCAGATATATGCCCCCTCATGCATGAGAACGAGTATAGGGGCAAATTAGAACCCCTTATCTAAGTAAAAAAAAAAAAAAAAAATAAGCGTATAGATACCAAATGAATGTCCTTTATTTAAAATGCAATTTAAACATATACTTAGGCTGGGTCTACACGAACGGTTTTAAAAAACGTACGTAAACATTCCGACCACGTTTATATATGCGTTTTTATGCACTTTTACAAGCGTTTTAAAGCTTGTCTTTAAAAGCTAAAAAACTCCTATAAAAGCCTATTATGAGTTTTACTGCGATTTGCCACGGTTTTACATATATATTTGCATTTATAAAAGTTTTACTTTATCTCACAATGACAGGATGAATCCCAAGGCTGCATTCACATCATGAGCACAGCTCTGGGATTCCTGACAGTGTGGGATCCCCAGCCACTAGAGGGCAAATGAGTACAAGTCTCCCGATTCACCTCTAGTGCTCTGTGATTGGCTAAGGAAAGGGAAACCTGATGACGCTTGAGCCGTCATCAGGGTTTCCCTTTCCTCAGCCAAGTCTCCCCATTCAAGTCTAGTGCTAATTGGCTGAGAAAATAGAAACCCTGATGTCAGCTCAAGCGTCATCAGAATTTGCCTTTCCTCAACCAATCACAGAGTGGAGCAATCAAAAGAGATCTGCTATGCTGACAGCTTCGTTTTCTTGATGGCTCCCGCAGCCCTGGAGGAGCTGTGACATGTGTTCTGTATCCAAGAACACATACTACAGTTCTGCTAGGGCTGCGGCAGCAATCAGGAGAGTGGAGCTGTCAGAACAGCAGAGCTTCGCTGATTGCTCCAGGTGGCTGAGGTAAGGGAAAACCTGATGACGCTTGAGCCGTCATCAAGGTTTCTCTTTCCTCAACCATTCAGCACTAGAGGTGTCAATAGCAGCCAATCACAAAGCACTAAAGGTGAATAGAGAGACTTCTCCTCATTTGACCTTTAGTGCCCGGGGATCCCACACTGTCAGGAGTCCCACGGCTGTGCTCATATCATGAATGCAGCTGTGGGAATCATCCTTTCATTGTGGGATAACCTGTAAAAAGTTTAAGTTACACAAAATATACACATTCAATAAAATACTTTACCCTTAAAGCCTCATCCTATTTTTTTACACATAGTTTATCCTATTTAGGGAATGAGTAAAGGGGTTTTAAATACCCCTGTACCCATTCCCCAGGGTGGGGTGGTGGAGATCTGGGAGTTCCCTTAAGAAAGGGGCCTTCCAGATTCCAAAGTCCTGAATAAATGCTTATAAAAGACCCCATTGTTTTCAACAAAAGCTTTCATAAAAAGCTTAAAAACATTTGTAAAAGTCTACATTGAATTCAACTGGAGCGTTTTCAAGCGTTTTCATGCAATTTCCTACATTTACACTACATTTTAATTTTTAAAACGTTGCAAGGAATGTTCTTTATACCACTCAAAAACATGCCTCAAGGAAACCTTGGTGTGGATTAGCCAATTGGAATGCATGTGAATTTCAAACATGGGCTTCAGGTTAAAAAACATGGGGAAAATGTCCGTGTAGACTAAGCCTTACTGATTTCGTAAACATGAAATTTATTCCCTGAAATTCAACCAAGCATCAATCAAGTCATTGGGCCTGATTTATTAAAGCTCTCCAAGGCTGGAGAGGATACATTTTCATCAGTAAAGCTGGGCGATCCAGCAAACCTGGAATAGATCTGGTCCAGGCCTCAAAACATTTGCTAGCAAATGATTTTAAGAAATCCATTCCACATATATATATATATATATATATTTTTATATATATACTTTGGGGGATTGCTCATAGTAACAGATTCTCTGAACAGTTCAGACAAACACCTGGCTTAGTTACTCTTATTCCCTCGCTTAATAAAAAACCATGACATCTTATAACTTTGAGCAAGATACCAAAGTGTATAAATAGGTAGTTACACAATTATTGGCATCTCTAATAAAAAAAAAAAAATAAAAGCAAAAAAGAGCTTTTTGTTCTATCAGCATATGAATATTTAAGGGAGTCATTGAGATGTCTCTCATAATATTAGCAGCCAGTCCATGGGGTCTTTGCTGTTTCAATCTTCTTAAGCAGCAACCACAGGATACCATTGAGCAAGACTATCCGGTCACTGTCATCAGGAGTGCCAAGCACTCAAACTGAGGTTTCACTATTTCTCAATAATGTCTTTCGGCTCTTTTTTGCTTGTATACAAGTTGTGAAGGATACTTCACTGGAAAATCTGTATACAGTGCTGAATTTACCCTTTTATTCTATATATAGCATGTACATTTTTTTAATTTTTACATTTTCAAATAGTAGAACAGTTTAAAAAAATATTTAAAGAATTCACTGAGGTCTATTTATATGGCTGGATTCACACGTACCAGTTTCCTAAATAATAAAAAAAAACATTTAAATTAGTAAGCATTAATGTATTAAAATGCAACTTTGGATTGGAAATAATTGCAAACAGGTATGGGAGAAGCATATGACAGCACTGATGATTGGCTCAGAGCGGATATATAGGTATGGGGGAAAAGGCCCATGTGTAAGCTTTAGATCTAATGAACAGAGCAGTGGGGACATATAGGACAGGCAAGTATGTGATAGGGTGCATTTAGGTGAATGTCTTCACCATGCAGATTTACTCTAAAGCTAATTTGAGATCACACACATAAGTATTCAGGCCACTAACAGTTTTAATTCAATAGTCCTCCTGCTGCACAGGTTGTCAAAGTAGTAGTATGTGGTGAGTTTGTCCGAATATGACTGCTCAGTCTGATAGAGATTGACTATGCTGCCCAAACTACTTCATACTTTAACAAACTGGGTCACCAGCCCACATAAGTCATATGAGGACACTTATAATACAGGTGATAAGCTGCTACTCATCTATACTAGTTGATTGCACTGGAATGACTGAGCGCAAAACACAAATCTACAAAGGAAAAACATATATTGCAGCTAACCAGTCATTATATATAGGGGATGCATTAGTTTTTAGGCCTTTTTTTACTGTGATTCTGCCAGTAATATACTAGGGGGACAATGCTCACTGTACCATATCTATAGAGCAGTGTTTCTTGGCCTCTAACATGGGGAACCCCTTTAAATAGCTTTAAGTTCTTCCAGGAACCCCTGGGAAGGCTGACAATCCTACAGATAGCCAAAAAGATAATTGGAGTTTATTGAACTGATCTGAGAGTCACAAACTGCTCATTGCTCAAAGAACCTCTAGCAACCTCGGATGGAACCCTGGTTAAGAAATACTGCTATAGAGGATCATTGTCACCCTGAAACAGGACTACAGGACCACCCTTCCTCTGCTCAGTACCAGGGGGGGGGATGATGTGTGCTGGGGATAACAACACTCCATGTGCTATATCTATAGAAGACCAACACTGTCCTGAAACGGGACTACAGGACCACCCTTCCTTTGCTCAATAACATTCAAAAGAGAGCTGGAAACAGTGCTTACTAATAACGCTCAGCATGAGCAGACAAGCAGGGCATAGGAAGTTGTAAGTTTATATTATTTCTGGCAGGATTAAATATTTTTTGGCACTAAACAGATCTAAAAAACCCTTTCAGTAGGCTGTCACTCTGGTGCTTGCCACAGTAGGGGTACAAATATCAGCCAGAATCAGCATGGAATTTATATGTTCTTCTCATGGGTTTCTTCTGGGCACCCTGATTTCACCCTGAATACATGCAGTTAGGTTGAATGTTTTCACCTCAAAACTTGGCTCTAGACTGTGTTTTTGACATATGACTATAGTAGGGATCATTGTGAGTCCCTCTGAGGCTATGACTATGGACTACATATGGACTATAGACTATATAAAAATCTGTGTACAGTACAATTACATATTATTATTATTATTTTTGCTTAACCTATAGGGAGTTAATTGTTAAGGCTTGTTCAGATTTTCATACACTTTAGGGTATATATTACGAAAGTAATTTATTGGACTTTCACCAAACATTTCCTGCTGGTGAATCAGTCAATTCCATTTAAAATTCACAGGCAAATTCACATACAAAGAATGGTTGGTAATTGCTAAATTAGCTGTTTTATAAATATAAGTTACTATACCACTATAATATTGTCTGCTTTTTAAAAATACATTCACACATACAGTATACTTTCTCTTAAACAAATACTTTTCTTTTTCTCAAGTAGAATGTCTGAATTATTTCTAATGTAGAAATGGCACCACCTGCCTGAGACACGGTGTAATTGCACCAACAAACATTTCAATTTGAAGTCATCAGAATTCTGTGTATTGGACCAGCGGTCCCCAACCTGTGGTCCATGGACACCGCTTGGGGGCGCACCGGCCAGAGCCATGGACCATGTTCCCCGTATGTATCTCGGGCTCAGGGCGGCGGGCAGGTTGTGTCTCAGGAGACAACCCACCCACTTTCCTATCGTAGGCTCAGACCAGAGTGGGCAGTTTCTTCCCCTTTAAGTGACACACGGCTCCCCGCAAATGCCCGGTCCAGAGTCCGTGAGTTTAGTGGTTCGTAGGTTCAAAAACGTAGGGGACCACTGTATTGGACCTCAGTGAAGGAGCATTTTCTGTTAACCACTACTGGGTCATTTGTGTCACTGCCTGCAGCAAAACCCATGTTTTATTGTCCATCCAAACAAATAAACACACTAAAAGTATATGTAAGACAAATTACAAACAACTGCCCAACTTTGTGGATCATAAGAAAAGATTTAGCCAAATAATTATTTGAAGCCTTTTCACAACTGTGCCCAAAATAGCCACAGTGTATGTTATACCACAGAATTACTGTATGTCAGAAACAAAAAATACTGCAATAGATGATCAAGGAGAAGATGAAGCACATTACAAGCAACTATGGATCAATGTCTTTAAATTATTGACTGCATGTTTGCTGTTCCTTTCAGTTAGATCTGTTAACAAAAATAGAAAAAAAGTACACAAAAATGTATGAACAGCTACATAATACAGAAAAGTATAAAAAAAACAGCTTGTTGTTTGCTGTTCCTGAGTAAGCACCTGTTTAGTAAAATACTTAATGCTGCATGTTGGTTCCTAAGGGCATCATAAGAGCAAATACTCTAATGTGTTATGAAACTTGCATACAGATAATAATTATGTCCCCAACTAACAATATAAGATATGACATATCAGCAACCACAATAACTATAAAAGTATTAAATGTCCCTACGTTCTACATTCCTTCCTGTCTAACACATACATTTTTTTCTATACCAAATTGTTAGTTCTAAGAATGTTTTCACAGTCAACAGATTCAGATAATATGGTTTGAAAGATTTGAATCTAACTGGCAATAGAGAATATGATAATATATATATATATACATAAATGATATTTTAGGGTTGTGGAATATATTCTAGTATGATAGACATTACTAGAGTGATAGATTGACAATGATAATGATAGTTCTTCCTGTAGTTTGACCCTATGGCAGTCTTTGGTTTGAAAAATCATCAGTCAGGGAAAGGAGACTTTATAATACACGTAGACACATATTGCATACCAGCTACCATATAGAATAGTGGAGTGTGTCAAAGATGCTTTCAGAAAAAAAGGATTAATTGTTATTCCATTGCACTTCTAATTACACTGTGAGGACTTTACGCTATTGATGTCTTTATGTGGCTTTTGAATATCCTACTACTTTGTATTAGTAGGGTTGCCTATATAGTAAAAAAAAAAAATGCTGAAAGAATTTTAAGTAACCCTAGAGAATATTACTTCAAGGTTAGACTCTCTTGAATTTGTGGTGGACTTATTAATTATGTTACATTTTTGCCTTTGGCTATTGTGTTGTGGATTCCGGATTTGTATAGCAGATTGTGTGCGTTAATGTATACTGTATATAAAGATGTACAGGTAGATAAATGGATTGGAAAATTTCTCCAGGTGATACAACCTTAGAATTCTTCAAAGACCTGCAATTGGTGACTAAACAATTAATTCAAAACCTTCCCTGATGTGGATGAACTAAATCTAGAATGTGACTGCGTTCACAGGACACTGAAGTCCCAAGTTCTGATGGCCTACTCAGAAACATAATAATCAAACCATGCTTTTTTAAAATGAAGGAAGTGGGCTTAAAGGCAGCTCTAGAGATCACAGACAGCATTGTACAAATTTTTGCAGATATTGGTTTCCATACTATGCAACAACAGAACAGAAAAGCCTTAAAACTTTTTTCTTCAACTCCTTATGGAGCCACTGGTTGTATCCTTTACATGTGTAGTTCCAATTTAAGGGATAAAAACACTCAAATTCTGCTTTTCAGAAAGGGAGAAAAAGTGCTACTTGAAGTGGAAATATCATATATTGGAATGCTGGTTCCCCTCACCTAGTAGATGCTGCCAAAAATCCTTTATCTCCTCTCTGGAAGAAAACTTTTAACATCTCTTGACCGCAGACTGGTAACTAGACCGCTAAGTTTAATTTCTGCTCACATTCTGGATTGGAATGTTTAGATGTATGTATTTGGGACGCTGGTATTTTAGGTTTGTACCCCCTGGGCTGACTGTGGTCATGCTGCCATTTCTGCTTATTACTACCAGTGTCAACCACTGTGAATTCTTCTTCCTTCATGATATTCTCAGCCTTCCCGTGCTGACTGCGGGTACACTGTTTTTTCTTTCTACCCACTATCATATTAATTTTGGAGAGCCCTCTTCCCCACAATATTACTTCAGCCCTCCCCCTCTTTGCTCCCATATTCACTACTATCAAAATTAAGTAAATTCCTCACAACTTCATTAATCTGATTTAACAATAATATAGCCCAATTGAGGGATACTTGGGAGTCTCTACCCATTATGACAATAGTATCAACTCTAAAACCTACCAATAACCACATATTAATTAGAATATTGTAATTGGCATTCCCTACAATTGAAGATCTATTACCAGGAGTTTTAGTTTCATTCTTTATTTTTTTGCAAGCCCCTACTCCACGCAGTCAAGACCCAGGCCTTTTTATTGACTTTCAACTTGAACTTAACCTAGCTGATACTTTTGTTGCACAGCTCCCCTAATCCCCTGAGGAAGCCAATTAGGCAAAACACGTCGGGAGGGAGACCCTTTCTGAGGGCATTGATTACTCCAAATAATATGTAACAGAGTATTGTTAAACTCAGCATATGTGCAACTTTAACCTTCTTGGTAATAAAAATACTGTTGACTATGTATTGTGTTTTTTTAAAACACATTTTTTTACTACTTTTGTGTATAAATAAACCTTTTGTTTTTACCAGTAACCACAAGTTTGCAAAAAAAGCCTCACCAAAGCCTCACTTTCCACTTCTCCTCTTCTTTCCCCTAGCATAGCAGACCTTCTTCCATTTAGGTGCAAACCATATCTGCCATATAGGTTGTTTCCTGATGAAAAGTCAGCCCAGTATTTTAGGAACCCAACTTCTTCCTTTTTACACCAGGACTTTTTTTAAGGATCCTCCTTCCATGAAGCTTGTGCCTGTCTCGCCTCCTCCTGCTATCCTCCGGATCCAATCGCTGCAACTCAAGAACAAGATTTTTCTCTGCCAGGAGACACCTACTATACGGATGGCCCAACTGCCCAGATAGGTTACAGCTGATCTGCGTACACTCCATAGCTGTGTGGCCAAATCCCTGGCATAGAGGGCATATCACCTCTTGCCCCACATTGGTTGCACACCTTGGGCTGGCCTCCATAAAATATGACCAGCCTATTTCTCCCTAGGAAGGCCGCAGATGGCAAATATTAAACTAAATCGTTGATTACCTTAAGTTTTATTGTGGCAGACCACCACCCTGTCCAGATCACCTTCTCATCTGATATCTTCATCAAGGGCACAAACACTTTCACATATTTCCTTAACCAGATTGTCAAATCCCCTTGATGAATGGATTCATTGGGAACCAGGATAGTGAAGAATCTGTGTGGGTAAACGTTTACTAAAAGAAGCTAGGTTCTCTCCTGGCCGCCGACAACAGGTCAGGTCCTCCACTTCAGGGATCATGACCTTGGGCCCAGATTCCTCCAGGATTCCTCTGGATGGGACTTCCTTTTCCAGAGCTTTCCTTCACTGGAAACCCGGCTTTTAATAGCATGATACTTCAAAGTGATCCTTTCCCATTTTGGGTATTAAATTACAAACCAATTTCCCTAATTATTTGCTATACTAAAATTCTGAAAAAATTATTTTATTGAGCAATGAATTCATCCATACCAAGTTGGCTCTATTCCCAGTCACCAGGTCCTAACAACACTTGAAGGTCGATTGACCTAATTTTGGCTGCACATTCTCAGCGGGCCTCTTGTGCTAATAAAGCGGAACTTAACTCATTATATACTCACCTGTTCCTGTTCCGTCATGGATGCTGCCATCTTCCTTGTTCCAATCTTTAGTCATCTTGATTGGCTGGGCAGGGGAAGCCAGGATGTGTGAATGCACAGCTCAGTGATTGACAGGTGAAGGCAGTGATTAGACAGGTAAGAGTGCCTATTTCAGGAAGACATTGGTTGTTCCTTCCTGCAATAAAGCCCTGCCTGATCACAATTCTTTAAAGTGAAACTTTGGTACCAATTTAAGGAAGGGATGTTCTTTTTAAAGCCTTTGAAAGCCTATCTTGGAAGTACCTGTTATCCCTACAAGCCTGATATTAAACACCTGATAATAAATTGCACGCATTGCATTTTATACCTCTCTCTCAACCCAAATAGCTATAAAAGGCCATATATCCCACAAAATCAACATTCACAGGGGGACCAGACAGGTTGCTAAATATCCCCCTTAATTTTTGCTTTGACAATTGACCGAGTAAGGTTATAGATTTGATCCAATCCTGATAGTAAAAGTTATACATTGCGGTTCAACGGAGCACAAATGTGCAGTATTCGCAGACATTGTTTTGCTATATATAGCATCACCTTTAGTATCTATCCTCAATTTACTGAAATTTCTGTCTGCATTTAGCCCATTTTCATGGTCTTCTCTAAATAGTAAATCTTTGGTGCTGGGCATTTTACTTTGGGGTGCAAAGGTTCATTTGCTGAAAGGCAACTTTGAATTAATTCACCCTCTTCTGCATCACTCACCTTGCACTTCCTTTGCAAGCAGCAACTCACTGCTGGAAGTTGTCTCCATGTCCAGATCATGTGATTCTCTGACAGCAAAATGTGAAGTGGCAGCAATTCACACGCTAAATTCCTCATCCATTTTGACTACCACAAAGAACCTAGCTTTCAAAAATGTTCTAAACCATGTTTTGTTTAATTTTTTGAATGATTAAACTTTGTCCCAGTGACCACCATCAGCCACAGCACTCGAAAACATGTTGGGGGCTATGTGGGCATGTGTTGATATGCTAAAGCAGTACACCTTTAGGTCCTATTGAGAGAAGTTCAGGAGATCTAAGAGCTTATTCTTAGTTCCTGGACCTGGACCTTAGTTCTTGGAAGTGTCTGACCTGCTGTTGACATCCTTCAGATCTTCATTTGACATTACACAAAGCTGCATTAACCTAATTTAAATTGCTTTTGCATTGACTTGTATGGGAAAACAAGCTCCCCTAATGTGCAAAACAGCTGACTCTCAGAATTATGGATTACATGAAAAATTACAAAAATACATTCTATATTCACACAGAAGAATGTATCTGTGTTACTGCAGGACAATGAATAAAAGGGAATGGGCCCTAATGAATCTACCCTCCCCTTGTTACTATAGTACCGGTAGTAGGAGGAAGTAAACTAAAGCATGGAACCTGGAATATTTTATATTGATCGGTTATAATGGTTTTCAGTGTGGCAGTCAAACATCATGGGTCCACAAAATATCAGGCCATACTACTGGATTTTTAACCATTTACGTTTTTTTTGGTTTGTTTTAGGCCACTGTTATACCATACTAAAAAATGTTTTGTTAGTATATTTTCATTAAAAACTTCCTATCTTTTCTTTTTAAAGTGTCTATAAACTCTAGCCAAGCATGTATTATACTGCAGTTTACCAATCCTTAAAGGTGCATTTTTTTTCTTTTTTCTGGCTTTTTTGCCTTTATATTTACCTGCTTATACCAGAAATACCATACTTTCGGTCCTTTTATGGTCTACACTAATTTCTCAATGGTATCTAGAAGAAGCCATGGTTGTCATACAGGCTGGCCATCAAACATATCTGATTTGATGATCTGAACTGATGAGAATAATGCTAGACATACACTATGAAATATTTTCGATTGATTAGATGAAATTTTTGAGTTATTCCAAAATGCTTTATTGATCATTTTTATTTCATATTTGATAGGTTACGAAAAGAGTTCATTTGTGTGTGAATTGTTCTACCTACCAAATAAACATATAGAGAAGACTGTATAGTGTACAGGTAGTACCCGAGTTAAGGACATCTGACATACAAACAACTCCTAGATACAAACGGGGAGTCCTTGTAGGACGGAGGAATGAGGGGGGGGGGGGGGATTAACTCACAGAGAGAATTTTATACGGTAACTGACACCATGCTCCCTATTAATATGTTGAGACATCTGTCCTAATTGCATTTATTAAAATATTGTACCTGTTCTGACTTAAGAACAAACCTACAGTCCCTATATTGTATGTAACCCAGGGGCTACCTGTACATCTAGAATAATTATTAACAAAAAGGTAATATAGATTTTGCTGTATTTTTAGTTCATAGAAAATGACAAACATGTTGCATTTCTGTCAAGATCAACACAGGTTTTCCGTACTCTCTAAATATGTTTTCAGTTTGAAAAAAAGGAATTATTCCAGCTACCACATTTAGTCACTGGCAATAAACATTTTAAGGGTACTCCAAATAGTATGAAAGCAGCTTGCGTGCTTCAATTTAATAAAATAATTTAACATTAAAGCCTCATCTAATTTATTACATATGTTTTAACCCTTTCAGGGAATGAGTAAAGGGCCTTATGTACCCCTGTAGTCATTCCCGGAAAGGGTTAAGGAAATCTTTTATAAATGCCTAAGTAAAATCGCGGCAAATCGTTTATAAAAGTTTTTTTAAGCCTTTTAAACTCAAACTTTAAAACGCTTGTAAAATGGCATAAAAACGTATAGAAAAGTGGTAGGAACTTTTATATGCGTTTTTAAAGCCGTCCATGTAGTCCCAGCCTTAGCTACGTACACACTTCCAATTATTATCGTTGGTAAACGAACAACGAACGATCCTGCACGATATCTGCGAACGATCGTATAGCACCGATCCTGTACATACAGATAACGACACGATCGTTCGTAGATATTGTACACACAATAGATACGATCGTTTGAACGATACAGGAAGTTACGTGCACCACAGGAACGTTCGTTCATCACGCATGCTCAGACCATGGACGATCAATGAACGATCGTACACATGAACGATGGTCAACGATCGTCGTCCAATCCGATCCGCCGGTCGTTCATTTCCAACGACTTTCCTCGTTCGTCGGCGTCGTTGGTTACTTTTTTTACGAACGATTTTTGCCCAATCGATCATTCGTCGTTTGTTCGTCGTTCATTTCCAACGATAAAAATTGGAAGTGTGTACGCAGCTTAAGTGCTCCTTCTGAAAGATCTGATGCCTGTTGCAATTAGGACTCATTGCCATTTCCCTGGGTGGTCAGTAGATGGCGCTACCCTGCTAGAGATAAACTGCCCTTAGCATTAGGTTTAGCAATCCAGGTGTCTAATTAGAAGGTCCTGGAGCTTCTCATCAACAGTCTGGCTTCCCTCTGACTTAGCAGGCAGATATCAGATTTGGCAGTTGGTAATATTTAATAGCTATTTACTGGAATACTTTTATGCTAACCTGGAGACCATTACACATTGTAATTCCCAAACATGATGTTTTTATTTGGTCATAAAGGGTTCATAACACATGTGGCTTATCCAATAATTACCAAGCTGATATATTTGGGCTTCTCCTATGAGGGGGTAAAGATTTACATTTGCAGTGCATTATGTTTAAAGTGACTATATGCTTGTCTGTTTGCTGAAGATTTGCCATGTCATTGAGTACCAGTGTTTTTTTTGCACTGGTGCACTGGTTGATGGGTGCACCACCAGGCTTCACAGAGTTATAATAATATAATAATAATAAGAAATATGCAGACGATATCGAAGAGGATCCATCCCCTTTGCACTTCGAGTTAATAGTATGCTTTGACAAGGGGGTAATAAATAAGATAAGGCTTCCCCTTGACACTGTCATGTCGAATGCAGGACATTTTTAGTAGGATGAGGCTGGAAAACTATGGCTGGCAAGAGGCAAAGAGAAGCAGATTCAATAGGTCAATCATATAGTGAGGTAAAAGCCCTCATATAGTGAGTTAAAACTAATGTAAGTATTGTAACGTATGAAGGCAGTTGTTCATGTAATATATTATGTTAAATATACATAATATGTAATATATTGAATTCCTCTGGAAACAATTTTTATATCTCTATAAAACCATGGTTAGTCAAATGATCACATTCGAAAGTACACAGTTGTGTCATGGTACCACCTCATTCCATCTATGCTGTGTCAACAAAGGGTGTAGTGTACGTGGCAAATATAACCTCAATACTTCCCAATGACCTCAGTGTGAGAAAGAGAAGATCCTGCTCTAAATTAACCATTTAGCTGGTGTTACCTGTAGACTTGCATGGAGAAACATTTGTTTCAAAATATGGGGCATGCTATGCTTGTTAATGTAGATCTTGTAAATAAATTGGGAAAATATGATGTAATAGCACTGCAAGCAATGTGAAAAAAACCTAATTGCAAAGCAATGTTTTAAATCATTTCTTGTTATAAGTGAACTGCCATCTTCTCTTTCGCTGGTTGTCATTCTGATGCTTTTGCTTTGGTATTGTAATGCAGAACAAGTAAGTGATACGAGATTTGGACTTTTCATTTTTTTGCATGCTGGTCTGTGACTCAATGGCATTAAATCTACGTGTGTAACATTTTCAGGAGGCAGCCCCCATCACAACAAGTAAACTTGAACCAAGTAAAGCTGCTGCATTGTGGTAATTCATGTGTGGGGTGTGCAGTAATGCAGAATAATTGGTGCATTGCAATTCCATCTCATTTTGATGCATTTCAGACTTCAGAAAACCATTGAATTAGAGTTGCTATTCCTCAGATCTGCTATGTCACAAGCAGATTGCAGAAAAAAAACATAAAAAAGGTTTTGCCCAAAAACAATTTAAGTGTACCCAAATTCTAGTTTAGTCTGTCTGAGTTTTAGTTTTTGATTGTATGGGAAGGGTGAAAAAAAAAGGTGGGGTGCTAAAAAGAAGGGGAGTACTAGTTTCTAGTTGGGGGGGCAGATAGTTTTCTGCAGGGGTGAAGTCGTAAAAAAAAGAAGTGGGGGCATGGTAAACGTGCCCGCCCCACTACACCGCTGCCTATGTGTCACGCAATGGGGAAGAAACTTTCCCCAGAGTGACGTTGTGATACCAGAACGCGACCACTCTCCGATTGCAGGTCTGAGCCTGTAATGGGAGAGTGGGTGGGTTGTGTTCAGGGAGACAACCGCCCTGAGCATGCAATGCCATACGAGAGACATGGTCCGTGGCTCTGGCCGGTGCTCCCCCAAGCCGGCTTCTCCTGACTTCACGGGGGCCGACCATCAAAGATTCTTTTCCAATTCTTTGCAAAACAAGAGTGAGCATGCATGCTCATTTCCGAAAAAAGTGAGGGCACAGTGTTCCAACCCGTGCCCACCCCACTACACCACTGATTTTCTGTGGTCCAATATAACCAGTATTCAGGTGATGACAATTTGGACCAGTTCATTCATGACCAACTCAAATTATTCCAGTTTCTAAGTGCAGATATTGGTTGCATACTACTGTAAACCTGGCCAACAAGGTGATTTTTTTTTGATTTTGGAGAGATTTCCTATTCATTCTTTGTCTCTGGGAAAAGTAGTAGAAGAGAGAAAAGAGAAAAGTGGTAAATCTGTGCTGGAAAAATAGTTCCATGTACTTGTGTTCTTCTCCACACCCTATTTCAGTGAAAATTAATTTAAGGAGCATGAAAAAATGATTTTTTTCCTTTTGGAGAATACACAGCGCATTTATACACCATATCCTGTACACTTATTAACTATTGCAAATATCCTGGAACTGTTGCAGATTTCTACTTTGTTGTTGGAGAGTTGGTTTGGAAAAAGAAGCAAAACAGCTGTAAGTAAACCTGTGGTTACCAATGGAGGGCAAAGCTACTTGTTTTCTTTAATGCAGACCTCCCTAGCAGTACATACTAACAATCATTTTTCCTGTGGGTAAGCTCAGCATCCAGGAGTGAATAAACAAAGCCCTGTTTAAGCACCCAGTCAGAGTGTACACCAGACTAAGGATTGTCCCTTTCTCAATGTGACAGAACATCGCTTAAGTAGCTATAATGAGAAGTAGGTAAGTAAAAGGAGAATAAATATGTGCTAGACTAGTGATAACTTATGTTACTGATAGTTTCTGCTCTTTCTCGTCCTGCTCCTCTTCATTAGGTCTCCTCCCTCTACCTCCTGGTGCGGTGGACACTCTTCATAAAAGTGTCACTCCCCACTAAAGCCTCCACGTTTGTAAGCCAAAGGATCCTCTTATTTATTCCTACTTCTACTGGTTCAAATCCAGCATGGCATCTAACATGAAATGTGCCTCCTACATAGGCATTTATATGCAATAGGCATCCTTAATGAGTCAGGGAAACTGTCTTTCTGCAATGGCGCATCAAATAGCTACCAGTTTCTTTTGCACGCACAGGTGGTCCAGCATATGTAATGTTAAATTCCAACTGATGGTCATCTCATTGATCATTTTATGGAATAGGAGACAATACAGTTTCTGCAAATGCAATTTGTTTTGCAATGTAGGATTTATGGAAGTGAGCACAGACCCTTCTGGCCAAAACATTCTGCAAGCCAGGGTAGTGCTTTGGAAATGTTTTCAACACCAAACTGAGTATACGTGCAAAGTAGGGGATGTAAAAGAATTTGCCTAGGCACAGCCCATATATTGATCATTATAAACAGCAAGAAAAAACAGCCATACAGGGGATACCCTTAGGCTCCATGACCTGAAGCTCTCAGGACTGTATCTGAGGTATTTGTTGCTTCAATGGGCAGAGACCTGCAACCTTTTTGAGAAGCCCTGCCTTGCAAAAACTCCTTACCACCTTGGTCCTCATCTCTCTTCCAAAACACGATCATAATCCTTGTGTGATCCTGACACAGAATATGCCAAAATGTTGCCACCAAGTGCTGCTTAATTAGCTTCTGTTTTATAAACCCTGTTTTTCAGTAATAAACTACTACCACCACCTGCAGCAGCAGTTATGAGTGTTTTGTAGGAAGCAGAGGTACCCATGCTCCAGGGTATTGTATCATTTCACTGTCTTTATTTCCTTGCTGTGACTCACATAGTAGGTCTGATTTCAAAAGCTCTCCAAAACTGGAGAAGATACACATTCCTTGGTGAACCTGGTCGATCCAGAAACCTGGAATAGATCTGGTCCATGATTTAAAACATTTTCAAATGACTTTTAAGTAATCCATTCCAGGTTTGCTGGATCACCCAGGTTCTCCCAAGACAGATTATATACCACTTGCTACCTTGTGAAATGTATAATGGCACCTCTTTCTGTCAGCTACCACTGTGGTAGTGGTGGTGGTGGTGGTGTGCTTGGTAGTGGTGCTGCGGGTGTCCTCCCTCTTGCTTCTACTCTTAAGCTGCGTACACACTTCCAATTTTTATCGTTCAAAATGAACGACGAACGAACGACGAACGATCGATTGGGCAAAAATCGTTCGTAAAAAAAGTAACCAACGACGCCGACGAACGAGGAAAGTCGTTGGAAATGAACGACCGGACCGGTGGATCGGATTGGACGACGATCGTTGACCATCGTTCGTGTGTACGATCGTTCATTGATCGTCCATGGTCTGAGCATGCGTGATGAACGAACGTTCCTGTGGTGCACGTAACTTCCTGTATCGTTCAAACGATCGCATCTATTGTGTGTACAATATCTACGAACGATCGTGTCGTTATCTGTATGTACAGGATCGGTACTATATATATAAGGATCGTGAAAGATCCTTTCCAACGACAAAAATTGGCAGTGTGTACGCAGCTTAACTCTTGGTCTTTTGAGCACTATCTATTGTATGCTAAGTTTCAAAGGGACATATCAGCCAAATATTTGCTCTCTAATCACATTACTTTTTGTATGTATATTTACCTAAAACAACCTGAATTTGAATGCTGCTGGATACCTTTCCTTCTTGCAGAATTTTGTTAAGACTATACGTATAGCGGGAGAAACCCCATATTTTTTCCTTGATCCCAGGTTTGATACTTTGTTTGGGAAGTCAACTATATCATAATCAAAGCTGAACTCTTACCATAATGTTTTTTTTTTGCCTGCCCCAGAGCCAAGTTAGGGAATGAATATATATGTATATAACTCCTGGTCTTTTGAACACTACCTCCTGTATTCTAAGGGTCACATCACCCAGGTATTTACTCTAATCACATCATTTGTGTTATAATTTCCCCAGACAGACTGTTGACTCTGGAACTCTGTTGCCTCAAATTGGCAGTATCCTTTGGTAACTTTATCAGTTATGGTTTCTTTCTATAGATAAATGATAATTCGGTGAATTTTGTCATCACATGTGCTGGCTCTCGCCTCCTTACACCCCTGGAGAGGTGCCCCACACAAAACTTAAAAAAAACTTTCAGCACAGTAATAATTTGAAACAGCTGATCATTTGTTTTTGATTTAGGTTTAAACGTCATTGTTTTAGGTCAATGACCCTGCTAGTTATTTTTGACTATGTATTGTGAAGAGGTGTTAACTGAGCCTTAGCGCATGAAGGTTTTTACCAAATGATTTTATGGATTATTATTAAAAGACTTTGAAATATTTTACATACCACAACCTGAAAGTCTCTTAGAGCCACCAAAGAATGTTCAATGCAATTAGTGATGTAGACAACAACCTATCTTGTTTAATAATCACTTACACAGACTATGTCCCCTAATATATTTTTTAATTTTTACAACTGATATCCGCACAGAAGCCCTTCTTGCATTGTATGACTTGAATTTGGAGACAATGGGTAAAAGCCTTTACCTACGGGCAATCACCACCTGTATCCCTTTCTGTATGAATGGCACATTGGGGCTTGATTTCTACCCTACAGGACATGACGGCATTCCAGCAATATTATTTCTGCCTCCAAATTAAAAGCTCCCTTCCTGGTAAAAGAAGTATTGTTTGCTATAAAATCAATACCTTTGGGGCAATTCCCTGGCCCCAATGGATTTACTTGTTTCTATAAACTCCATGCCACTAATACTGTGCCCTTTTTGATGCAGATTTTTTTCCTCAGTATCCCCTACCTCTCCTAGCTTAAAGTCTGCAGTCCCACATCACCCTACTCCCTCCTTTTGGGTCAAATTTTATGCAATAAATTCCCACAGACTGGGTGGGGGTAAATGGAGCATTGTCCAGCTCTTTTGGATTTCTGACACAAGACAGGGATGACCCTGCTGTCTCTTTTATACACTAGTTATGGATCACTTGGAGGTGACACTGTGCTAATTCTGATATCTGAGGAGTGCAGGTGAAGAGACAACAGTATTATTATTATTAATATTATTATTAATATTGTTATTACTAATAAACATCCCCCAAGTAGTCGGAGGGAGGGGGGCAATGAGTACAAATATTGAGTGACAAATGGGGGGAGGCAGGCTCTGGTCCCTGAGATTTAGGCGTTTGATAGCAGCTCATCCTGCAGCACTAAGCTGCCAAAACTGACTATCCACACAGATATCTTAATGCCAGTTTACATAAAGCCATAATGCTTGAATATAGGTAAGTAACTCCCAATGATATGATAAAATACCTTTTAGTGAGAACTGAGAATTTGTCACAATTTAAACTAAACTAAACTTTAAACCCTTTTACCTGGGTGTCTCTGCAACCTCTGAATGACTTCAGAAGCATAATGTCCTTTATCATAGTATGCAGACATGTAAGTTTTTCTTTACATAAACCTAACTTAACACAAAACCCAATAATTTGAACAATATTTCATGCCATACAAACTATGACCTACATCTATTTTTTTTTATTACTTTTCATATATTATGAAAATGTGATGTACTATGAAACTCCTGTTGAAGAATTGAATTATATATTGAGCATATTTATGGAATATTGGATTCTGATAAGTACTATTTTGTGACCTGGTTTATGTCACTGCTACCCCTGAGGAGGCCAGATTTAGGCAAAATTCTTCACGATTCACTAAAATGCGTCACGATGACAGGGATTACCTACTGGATATATCTAGAATATTAAAACATACTATAGTCCTTATGATGATTTAGCAGTAAATGTCTAATGTCAAGTTAGCCAAATTTCACTTGATTTATTGATTGAGTTCTTTTGTTACCTATCACTTATAAACAAGTTTTTGTTATAAGTACATTTCTCTTGCATGATAAAAAGCCCTCTGTCTTTTAATTATAATGCACTATATAAAGCTAGGGCTGGCATATTAATCATTCTGTCGCACATAATGGTAGAGAAAAACTCCCAAATAAATATATAGTCAAACCCTCTGTATGGTGGAGGAAGATGCCATCCCGTGGAAAGGGGCAAGCTGCACTAATGACACCCCTTGTAAGTTTCAGCCAGTAGAACACTACAGTAAAAAAAAAGAAATACATTACTACCACATAAAGGAGAGGTATTCTAAGGCTGCTTTAATATGCTAGAGACAAAGGCTGTTTATTGGACTATATTATTATTATTATTATTAAACAGGATTTATATAGCGCCAACATATTACGCAGCGCTGTACATTAAATAGGGTATATGTGATAGGAATTCCAGCACTTTAGCATTCATTTTAAGCCTAGCATCATGTAGTGCATTACTACCTGATTGCGCCATTTCTGTTTTCCTTGCCACAACATCATCCCTTAAAAAAAATCACAAACACCACAAAGACAGCATTCGTGAACAATTAGATTGTACTAATGGACAGGACAGCAAACTGGAGGTGTTTTTTTTTATAAACAAGAATGAATGATGTAAAGCCATGGTAAATATTGGCTATGAAGAAATACAGACCTCAAAGGTGTTTTTTTCTGTTTACCAGTAATTAGGAGATGCAGGTAGGAGACAGAATATAAAATATAAACCTCTCCCCCCCAAAAACCTAAGGCCATCAAAGATTACCAGGCAGCCCTATCCCACAGGGGGTCAATGCTATTACAAAAGGTGGAAATATAATCTGAGTATCCACTGATGGTATCAACAGGTAATACAACTTTTTTTCCAGCTAGAAAACAGAAATTGCTGTTGTAAGACTTACAAGAGCAGTTGTCAATGCATCAAAGTATTGAGCAGCAAAAATATTTACACAAGGCTGTTTTTTTTGGACTGGAAGAACTAGGTGATTGCCTAAGAATCCAGGTTCATTGGAAAGCAATGGTCCTCACACTCTTGCCTTGAGCCCTGGGTACTGAGGCCACTGCCACCCGCCATGTTAACTGTGTCTGTACAGCTTTTGGCTTGCAAATGTGTAAAAGCAGCAGCCAGAGTAGTTGCCTCATTCAAATGAGTGTGTGTGTGGGAGCAGTTGAGATGTGTATAGGGGGTTTAGTTTAACCTCAGTTCCTGTCGACCTCATCCAGCTAGCAGGGTTACAGACCTTCAATAGAGATTATTGCTGGATCAGATAAATGTCATTTCAAAGCACGCCTTTTGTTTAAAAGATGATAATCGTTGCCCCCCAAAGTTGTACATATTCATATATAACCTGTTTTTTAAATTGTTAACCTGTAAACCAAATAAGTAAATGTCTGAGAAATAGTATTCTACATTGCAAAAAAAAAAATGTTGATTAAACAGATTCCCTAGTAATGAGTCAGATATTTCATGGGAAAATCTGTTTATTTACTCTCTATTGCAGTTCCTTCTAAATGAGTTAGTGAATAAGCACTATTTGTCATTGCTTCTGATTTACCTCTAATTAACCTTAAATTGGCTTTCTGGCTGTACCACATTCATTATTCAAAGAGAAACTTTTACTAAAATATAAACTGTTTCAGCTGGAAGAAAAGCTGGAACTGAAATTACAGTGAAAGTTATCCAAGCTCCCTCCAGATGTTACATGTTGGCCAGCCTTTCATTCACCATACCTTACAACTTTAGTACTTAAAAAAAGGACAAGGGAAAGATGACATGCAAAGTATGCAGCCCTAATTGGCTAAGGAGCATAGTTATTTAGTGTTTAAGCGGATGCAAAATTTGGACCTGTCCCCCATCACAACTCTGTAGCGCATCTACTAAGCACAGCTCAGATCCCTCAATGAGCGCCCCCCCCCCCCCCTTCAACCAGTTCCCCTCAATGGCAAACCCCAGTGCAGACCTCCCTCAGTAACAGATCCATTCAGTGCAGAGGACTCCTTGTTGCAGACCCCCCTCAGTGCAAGCTCCCACTCATTGACACACCTAACGCTGATTGACCCCATCACTGCAGATCGCCCTCAGTGCAGACCACCCTTACTGCAGACCACTACGTAGTTATTCGTCAGAACCAACCGAGGAGGCTAGTAGTAGAAAGATTTGCTTTCCCAGCTGTTGTTTTGCAAGTGACACCCAAAATCAGCTGGGGTATGCCTGGTTGCATCAGCAGGTTTTTTGCTGGCTGGAAAAAATGTGTAATAATTTGCAGAGGTGTCCATAGTTCTGCCAATGACCAGTATGCTACCAAATTGTTGAATTTTACAAACCAGCCAGCCACTCCTCCTCAGCCCAGCAGTTCTTAGCAGACAGGTATAGGCAAGTTTCAGGTCCTGTCAAACCCTATGCTAAAGGAAGGTTCCCAAATTGCACACTGTAGAATCTAAATGCTTCACAACTTTGATTGTGTCAATCCACAATTTAGCCACACCATGACATGTTTCTCTTCCTGGTGGAACTAAAGCTGCGTACACACTTCCAATTTTTATCGTTGGAAATGAACGACGAACGATCGATTGGGCAATAATCGTTCGTAAAAAAAGTAACCAACGACGCCGATGAACGAGAATAGTCGCTGGAAATGAACGACCGGACCGGCGGATCGGATTGGACGACGATCGTTTACCATCTATCGTGTGTACGGTCGTTCATTGATCGTCCATGGTCTGAGCATGCGTGATGAAGGAACGTTCGTTCACTTCCTGTGGTGCACGTCACTTCCTGTATCATTCAAACGATCGCATCTATTGTGTGTACAATATCTGCGAACGATCGTGTCGTTATCTGCATGTACAGGATCGGTGCTATACGATCGTTCGCCGATATCGTGCAGGATCGTTCGTCGTTCATTTACCAACGATAATTATTGGAAGTGTGTACGTAGCTTTAGTCATAGAGGGACATGGCTTTATTGTGGATTTAGAGTCTTGTCAATGATGGGTATCACATTGGTTAGCTCAGGGGTGTCAAACTCAAATACACAAAGGGCCAAAATAAAAACTTAGACAAAGTCGCCAACCTTGAAATTTATTGAAAAAATTGAGGATGTTTTTCCTTCCTTTTAGATATAAACCCTTTTCATATGAAAACAAAGAGGTTTTGCTTTACATTCAATCTTGAACAAGCCTAAATTAGAGGGAGAGGCATAAAAAAATCTTATGTCTCTTTCTCTATTTGTAGCCTTCCGAGTTAAATTTCAATGGTAACCTTTTTGCACAGGCTAACAATAATATTAACAATATTCTTCTATGAAAATCTAACCATTCAAGTCCATGCCTTGGAGTAGCAAGGAAAAGTACAGCTGAGGGGGAGTGCTGGAAATGGCGAGATAAATCTTATGAGTGGACCCCCCCACGAAAAATCCTTCATTGAAATAGCACTACTACTAAAATTCCCGGCATCATTTGCGTCTATAAAACAGTCCAATGCGGGGCTATGCAAAGGCAGAGAGCCCGCTGGTCTATAGATGCGAGTGATGCTGGGAAATGTAGTAGCAGCGCTATTTGAATGCAGCGACGGGCCAGCTGCAGTTCATATTTAGGATTCCTTTGGGGGTCCCCGGGCCAGAGTTTGACACCCCTGGGTTAGCTAATCTGGTGGCCAGAGTTTGACACCTGTCATGGTTCAGCAGGCTACTGTACCTGTCATTGTTCTGTGTTGTAAAGTCCAATCAGAACTTTGTTCTGTCTAGAACTGGAATTTACTGAGCCATCCAATTGTCACTTTTCAGTATCTTGTTCATTCCTGGTATAGTAAAGACACAGAAACAGTATTTGATTGGAAGTGCTAGGCTATATCTTTATTGATCATAATTCATCAATTTAAGTAAACTGTAACAGCAAGTAATCAGAACATAAGATGTTACCTGTGAATCCTTAGAGAAAATTTCCACCCAACTGTATTGTCTACTTTCCCAGAAGCATTAAAAAGCAAAATGTTTAGAATACTTCACTATATAAACCAAAATACTATATTGGCAGCTATTTAGAACTTAATTAGCTGAGTCTTAATGCACATTGCTTCAATGAATATATGCAGAGATACCTCGTCTCCTTTGGATTTATAGTGCTTACTCTGGAAACCAATGATATCTTTTAATCGCAAGTTCACACTGATGACGAAGTTGAAGTGCAGTTATTATTATTATTGTTGTTATTATTATTATTATTATTATTATTAATAAACAGGATTTATATAGTGTCAACTTAATATGCAGCGCTGTACATTAAATTGGGGTTGCAAATGACAGACAAATACAGACCCTGCCCCGAAGAGCTTACAATCTAGGAGGTGGGGGAAGTCTCACACAATAGAAGGGGAGATATTGAGTGATGGGAAATAGTGATAAGATAGACATAAGCAGTTACTGCTTCTTCACTGCATATAACCACAGCCCCAAGATGGGCACTTCCAGCAGCACCCCACTTACAGCCCTCATAGAGAATGAAAAGGGGTGGTTAACAACCACACAACAACCTGACATCAAAACCTTTACAACACCTGGTAATTTTGAATAAGCATGGCAGTTAAGGCTGTACACCAGCAGAAAATAATTGTTATGGTACATTCCTCCCATATAGATGGTTCATAGTGTCTGGTGAAAAAATATTTTCAATGCAGTTACTTTAATTGAATTTTTATATAAAACAATGTTTCATGAGATCTATACCAATATAGAATGTATGCTTAACCTTTCTGCAAGCCAGAATAACATTTATCAAAATCAAAACAACTTTCCCATCTAAATACTGTCATGTTACAAATCATAGCTAGAAGACATGCTGAATTAATTAGAAAACCCAGCAAGACAACATTCATCTACCTTCCTCCAACAGCTCTGGTAAAAGCTCTGACAGCCTTCTAAATCAAGTGTCATGTTGATGTGATAGGATGAAAACACAGATATACAATGTTTTATTCATTTAGAATATGGAAAGCTGGCTTCATTTTGAATCTTACAGATATGTGTATCATTTTACCTTCATATAAACTGCTGAAATTGTGTTAAAAGTAGTTTTAAGGTACAAAACACATACATAAAATGTGTTAAAACAGATAATTGTATGGTCATGTCTTGTTTTTACTCCTGGACAGCAGACATGCAATCACTGCATTTGTTTTATTAGCCCTGGGGCTTCGGGCTGAGGGATTAAATTTGACTTTAGGTATGGGTTGTACATAGATTTGGCCAGTGATCCAGTTGATCAATTTAAAGACTTACAGAGATACTTGCAAAACTTCCTAAATTTTGCTTACTTTGTAACACATCTGCAAAGTGCTAAAGAGCTCAGTATAAAGTGTTCTGAAGGTATTATGTAGATTTTGTCACTTTTACCTGAATTTACCAGGTAAGCCTTTCTCCTAAAGTGGAACCAAACTTTATGGAAAAAAATTACCTGGAGATGTCACTTCACTCAGTATTTTCCCTGTACATGATTGGATGGTTAAAGTCAGCAGAACTTGTTCACTTACTAAGTGCAAGAGGATAATTCACTTTGTAATGTGAACAGCCTTTTTTTCTTTAGCAAATCATCCCCATTGATTTCTGAGTTCAGGTCTCCTTTAACCTCCCTGGCGGTATTTCTGAGTGTGGCTCGGAGTTAATTTTCAGTGCCAAAAGCAGTAACCCCGAGCCACACTCGGAGTGGAATTGCCTGGAAGTTTTAAAAACTTACCAGATCCCCACGTTCCTGCGGTGTCCTCCAGCGATGCCCGGCTGGCATCGCCAGGCTACATGGATGCCGGATGCCTGCGTCCCCGGCGTGTGAATGTTGGGGATGTGAGGCCAGGGAAAGCAGATGTCGTCCAGGCAGTGCGAGTATGGTACTATAAATATATGTAAAGCAAAAATATAGAGTTTCTCCGTTATCATTTTAACTTGGATTAAAATTTTTATTAGATCTCAATAAAATAAATTATTAAACAACCTACAAAATTGCTTCCTTAAGATGAGATTTGATCTCCAGGAGGAACATATTAAGCTTTACCATTTAGTTCAACGTAAGGATTTGCCTCCCTCTGAATATTTCCATTATTCCCAACTTAAATAATTTGCAAGCTCCAAACTGTCTTGGGGTCCACCTACCTACAGCAAAACTGCTTTTTGAAAACACTTGCAAATCCCTTGCTGACTCTACCAGCCAGATTTCCATTCTATACTATGCCTTGCCGCCTCCCTTGTCCTAACTCTCCTGTATTAAGGCTTGGGAAACGGACATGCACGAATCATGAGAGTTGAAGGAGTGGTTAGAGATGGCTCTTAATATACCGCCCTCAGGGGATGTGGGGGTGTGGGTGACATGGAGCATACCTGGTGGTCCCGTCCAGTGGCACGGGAATGTTGGGAGAAAGTGTTTGAACTTATATTATTCTAATATTATATATTACTTATTATACTAATATTACAAGTGTTACATACTTATCTCCAAGTCTGGAGAGCACCCTTCTGAGCAAGATTGACATGCTTTTGCCGAAATACCTGTAATTTGTACCTGTAATGTAAAAAATTCTTTAATTATGTGCTGCTGGCAGCAAGAATTGCACAAGGGCCTGGAAATCACCATCCATCCCACTGGCTTTGGTACCTATAAAAAAAAAAAAATAAACTTAATAATAGTAAATGACAATGTCCATGCTCTCCCTTATTCTTATTCCCTGCCCTTAGTTCTTTCCCAGTACACAGGTTTTTTTTTTTTAACATTTTTTTATTTAGAGTTTTTCATAAAGGAAGGGAAGATGATCGGGGGTTGACAATGAATCACAATATACTGGGAAAAAGGGACATACATCATTACAATATACAATAAAAACAATATGGAATAACAATTGAGGATGGAAACCAAGAAGAGTATCGGTAACTTACATACATAATTATATGAAAGTGATTTTAAACATACAAATAAAGGTGTACAAGAGAGGCCAATACAGATTGTCTAACACAACGGTTCAGTGCAACCCGTTACACAGGTTTTGTTATAACATGTGGACCTTATATTGTGTATGATGCTTTGTATTGTAATAATAACTGGCATGGCTCTTTGTATTTTTATAGTATACACATTGTGTTTATTGAATCTGTGTTTTTAACTATATTTTAACTGAATAAAAATGTATTGAGCTAAAAAAAATTATAGTTGGCGAATAAGTAAAGCTATGCTTGAAATTCTTAAAGGCATACAAAACCGGTTTTATGGTGACTCAATGGATAGCACTCCCACTTTGCAGCACTACGTTAAATTGTCAGCAGCACCATCTGCATGAAGATTGTATAGTTTTTTCTATGTTTGATAAGGATTTCCTCCAGGCCATTCATTTTCCTCACACTTCCCAAAAACATACTGGCAGGTTAATTGACTTCCCTCTTTCCCCCAAAATGGCATTGGAATATGGTAGGGACATTAGATTGTGAATTCCTCTTTGGGACTGTTAGTGATATGGCATTGTCACTTTAAAAGCTGAACATTGATTTTTGCTCTGTGGATATACTCTGCTCCATTAGTAAACTGACCTTGTGTGCCACAGATTTGCTTACAGCAGTTGTATGTAAATCAGGCTTATCTCTTTGTGACCCCACAGATTTGGTAATTTCCAAGTTTCTCTTGGCTTTGACAGATTCAAACTAATCGCTCTCACTTAATTTCTTCATACTCACCTCAACCTCTGCCATTCCATTCTCCTTTTTGCCTTCTACCTTTTGGTGATTTTTTAGCATTAACAGTTTTGTGATGAATTGTCTTGAATTAGGATGCTCAGTTTTTGTTATTTATAAACATCCCAATTATATATCTTGAATTTTGAGTGTTGAGCTATATACTCAAGAACTGCAGCTGCAAAAAGCGCTAAAACCAGTGCTGAACTGAAGTTCACTGAGTAACTCAGATATGTTTGTCTATCCCATTGATTGGTACAGTGAAAACAAGAGGACGACCAGCACAACTCTTTAAAGGTTTTTGGAAATCTAATAATAAAATCAAAGGCTTCTGATGAGGAGTTCCACAAGATTGCAGGGTGTGCTTTCAGGAATTTTGTTTCTGATTAGCCAAATGACAGTTTGTAACTGATACTAGAGAAGAATGCATATCTCAGTCTTTAATTTTCTCCCAAATGCCATTTGAGATCCTCCACACCAAACCTGTCAAACTAGGTCTTTATAAAGTAGTGGACAGAAGAATGCCGAAACGGAAAAGGGCATTCTTTAAAATTCTGCCATAATGTTGGCAGTATATAATTGTCTTATCAAATCTTCATATTCTGAAGCATTACAAATATCCTTAACTGAAAGTCATAAAGATTTATGCTGTGTAAATTAAGGACTGTACAGACGTCAGATTTCTGTTGCTAAAAGAACGCTGTAAAACATGCCATTCTGCTCTATAGAGAGGGAAGGGGAAGGATGGGCAAGCACCATTGCCCCTGGCGGATTGATGAAACAAGTCAGGCTACTGCTGTACACATGTTAGATTTTTGCCTGAGACCAGAATGGCTGTTCTTCTCCAGAAATAATAATCTGACGTGTATACATAGCATAAGCAAACTTATTCTGTCATCTAAAGTGACTTAAATGTCAAGGTAAAGATATAAAACTGTGCCATTATTTCTTTAATTGCAGTTTGTTACCTAGCTGTGTCTGACTTTAGCACTTAAAAACTTACTGACCTGAAATAGTCATGCAGATTTGAGTTAGAGGAGTTCTATCCATGTTGTTTCATGCTCATTCCAGAATGGGGATGGCTTTTGGAACAAACAACCTGCTGTGGGTTCTTCCTTGGGTGTGCATATAGGAGAACGCTACCCTGTTGTGCATCTGCAGCAAAATGAACCATCCCTGAAAAAGCGGTGTGAAGACCTAGAAGACTTGCCACTCTGCTCTGGGTTCCAGAAGAATAACTAGTCTTTCCAGACTTGCAATTCTAACTTTTTTTTTGTACCAACCTCTGGCAATGGAGCAAAAATGGTCCACTGCATGGAACTAAAGATAAAACCGCTTATGTACTGCAATCTTGTCCACCATGCGAGACTTGTCTTCATGGCAAAAAAATTAGATGCTTTAATTAGATGATTGAACTAACACCCTTCTGGAAAAGCATTGGATGATGGTGGGTCCACTTCACTATAAAGGTTAAAAAAAATGATATGAAAATATTTATTCATGATAAAAAGCATCCCAGAAGCTTCAATGAAAAGGGCAAACTAGTCCTGATACTGGTCTTTTAGGATTCTGTCCTCTTGACACTGCTGTGTCATCTCTGACTGACTCCTCTGCTAGTTAAGAAGTTACCTAAATGTCTGTAAGGTGGGCATCATGATTTCCCCTGTGAACCACAATGGTGTATCTTGCTAATAGCAAGAAATTGTCCAGAAAATGGAATTTGCAGACATCGCACTCAGGAGCCAGCATGGGGATAAGGACCATGGTATCCTTGCTCCTCAGGAATGTCAAGTGGTAGAATGGGAGACAAACTGGAGAAGAATGTCTCCACTGCCATTAACATCCATACTCCCTAACTGAAGTAAGCCACAAAATGATTTTGGTTCTAGTCCTAAGTTTACACTTTCTTAAAGGATCCTGACTTCTGAAATGTCTGTCATTAAAGAGTGTATCCCAACTTTTACACATTGTTACTAGTGTTAAACAGAGATCACACTGTTCATAAAAACCAGTAGCGTTTGGACGTGGGATCATCCACCCATGGCTTAAGCCAGAAAGCCATGTGGGTGTAATATGCTGAAGCATTTCTCTTAAAGAAATTCTTAGTTTGACAATTGTTACTTCTCCAATTTAGATGGAAGAGAATCTTCTTCTGAAATCTTCCAGTGCCCTTATCAACTGATCTCCTGACCTCAGTGCTTTTGATTTTTCAGGTGCGTATTTATTTTCTGTCCAGAATGTCTCTCAAGATTATGGATTCTTATATTGGCTGATTCGTGTTCCTGTAATAGATTCTATTTAGCAAAAATGAATTGAGTACCTATCAGTCCTATTCCATCACTCATGAAAATATCAGAAAAGAGTAGGTAGTACTTGCTAGTTAATAGAGGGGATCCCTGTACCTTGTGTAATTAGGGTTAATGCAAGGACTGGAAGCTGGGTCTTGTGAGGCATGCAGGGGACACAAACAGAGGTGGTGAAAGATTTTTACAAATTGAAGACACAATTTTTTGTGTCTTCAGTTCAACCCACAGAATGTGGCATGGTAAAATATATTTTTGTCTAGAGAAACAAGTGTTTTATGTACTTCTGAAAATGTTTTTCGCTTTAAAATTCATAATAATATTTGCGTCTAAGGGTTGGTAAGCTGCTCTATATAAAAAAAAATTTGGGGGGGGGGGGGAAATTTAGATTTCTTGCAAGACATGGGAACAGGGTCCTGCTGGCATTTACTGGTTCCTCTAGTTGTGTAACAAAAGTTTAGGACCAGTATAGACTCTATATTTTTCTTAGTAGAAGTCTAGAATGAGATTGTTCCAGATCACAAAATGACCGACCCTATCAACCACTATTGTCAGCCCTCTTTCTGGCACCTCCTGCTCATCCTCTCCCTTCATGTTGAAGTAACTAAGTGGCCTGTCTGTACAATGAACATGCTTTTAACTGTCACCTAAAATGATCAATAGCGTTTGTACACTCC
Organism: Pyxicephalus adspersus; assembly: GCF_032062135.1. Taxonomy (NCBI): domain Eukaryota; kingdom Metazoa; phylum Chordata; class Amphibia; order Anura; family Pyxicephalidae; genus Pyxicephalus; species Pyxicephalus adspersus. The sequence continues at coordinate 27,738,145 of NC_092860.1, forward strand.
TTTAGAATACAGTAATTAGGTAAGGTAAGTTTCAACCTGTGCCTCAATCACAATCAACAATTTAAATGTGCACTAACCAGTAACGCAAAGTAAGTGTGTAAAGGGTTGGGCCTGAGTGCAACTTCAGTTACTGTAGATGGTATTTAGAGAACAAAACACTGTGGGTTTGTAAGCTCCTAGGGTGCTGTTTAAGGTGTCAAATATGTAATTGAAAGTGGTTTATATAGCAGGTTTTCTACAAGACTAAAGCAAATGAATGTATAGGCGTGGAGCAAATTCTAATTTGCTGATTACTATCTATTACCAGTCACAATTCCTAAAGAGGACTGACAACATTCCATAATGACAAGAATATTACACTATACACACCTCTTCAAGGATGTGTAGTGATTTCAGTAATATATTCACACTGACAAATATAGAATCTGCACTATATCTTTCACTTTTTTTGTAAAAAAAACAAGTATCTGATCATTTTCTTCTGTCCTCCTCAGGCCTATTCGATTAATTGCATAAAAATGTGATTGCCCCTGGAGTTTATTTTTTGCAATCAAATTAGTAATTTTTTTGGGTAGGAAGGGTGATTTATTCATTAGGGAAATTATGTCCAAAGTATTATTGCAAGCTTTGTTTCACAGATTGACAAAGTGTTTACCAGACAACAAGTGAAGAATAATCTGTATCTTGGATATGGATAGAAATTAAAATTTCACAGGGTTTCTTCCTATTCCCTACGCTGCTAAAAAGGTTTTCTTATTCTTGCATGCATTTTTATTGAAGAATCATTGTCACTTGATATCTGGTAAATTGTTGTCAGCAAGACATGAAGTAAGGGTAAATTTTAATCATCTAATCGAGTCCTTGATAACAACAAAATCCTAAAGGGTGATTCTAACCCCTCCCCACTCTATCCAAAACAAAATGTTTTGGTCGGTCATATACTTTAAAGCACAGCTCAAGACAACACATTTCTTAGTTTTGTTTAGATATTAACTCCATGCTCCACTCACCACTGCACCCCTCTTAGCACTCATATACAAAGCAGTCACCTACCCTGCTCCTCACATATAACGTAGGTACCTGCCCCCTCCCCCTCACACATTGTGCAGTACCATTGCCCCTCACACATACACACAATGGGCCTGATTTATTAAAGCTTTCCAATGTGGGAGAGGATAGACTTTCATCAGTGAAGCTGGGTGATTCAACAAAACTGGAATGGATTTCTTGAAAGTCATTTGCTCTTTGCTAGCAAATGTTTTTAATCCTGGACCAGATCCATTCCTGGTTTGCTGGATCACCCAGCTTCAGTAGTGAAAGTGTATTCCCTCCAATCTCGGAGAGCTTAATAAATCAGGTCTAATGCCTCACTCCACCAAATATTAGAAGACATAGCTAGGGCTTGACCAAGTGGTGTGCAGAAACGGGAAGTGTGGGGTAGCTGGCAGAGGCAGCCAAAAAGTTTTTATTTTTAACCAAACTACAGGAACATACCCCTGGAACCCATAAACAACACTATGCCCACTCTACTACATATTAGTAAATGATAACCCTCCATTTTTATGTTATCAAACACCTTTCAAGTTGAAAATCAGTGGGAGGAAAACTTTTCAATGGGGCCTAAGGACACACAAGGACAGTAATAAAGTGTTGACTGACATTCTAACCATTGCTCACTTCATCCATAACTAGCAGAAAAAACTGTTGTCCTAGGTAATGCTTTTAACAGGCATTGCCCATGTGTGAGATAATACTGCCATTAAAAAGGAACACTTTGTACTAATATTCTATCACTGTAGTGGCTTTCATTCCATTTTTATTTTTACTTTATCATGCCTAGGTTATTTTAGTACAACTAATGACCTTTTTGTACCAACTCTGACTCAGTCAAAAGTGCTGCTTTTTAAATGTAACAGTTTCTTATGTAATGCCTAGCAGACAAGTGTATTGGCGGCTTAGATTGCCAAAACATGCATTACACAAGGCAGTAAGAAGTGCTGTGCTAGGTATTTCAATAATAAGGTGATCGCGTTGCACCAGCTGAGGAAAAAAAAGAAAAAACGCCTATTTAGTTGCTGATTACATAGCTTGCCAAATCATCCTGAAACTAACCATATGCAGTGTATTCATACTGCTGTAAGATGAACTAAATTCAGGATACAAGTGAAACTAGTCTGTAGCCAAATGTAAAAAAATTTTGGTAAAAGAACTTCATTTAGCTTTGTGGCTCCTAAAATGTTAATTTAAGTTCAACAGCAATTTTTATTATTATTATTAAATCTGCAGATTTTATACTGTTGCAACACTATAAATCTCAATAGCTATCTCTATAAAATGTCTCAATCTCCCTTTTGCAGTCTTCTGTTGTCACTGTTACATGTACTTACAATTAAGACTACCATAAAATTCTGCATGCATGGTCCACCATTGTGACCATAGGGAAACCTTAATAAATATCATGTAAGTGGGAGGAGGCCACATGAGATTAACAGTACTGAAATGAAAAAAAAAGAATAAAAGATATGAAAATGTGTGGATTTAGAGCAAAAGGCAATTGTTCCCCAGTGCTGCCATGCATTTTTTCAGACTCTACACGCAGAATCCAGGGGGAGTAATTCTGGGCATGTATTAGACGGACTTCTTTTATAGGAAAAAAAAACTACAATGATTTTGTTCGGCAAATGTTTCAAATTGACAAGTACATGTAGGGCTCAGTCAGTCCTTCTGCCAAATCCAGTCAGATTTCTCAACTCCGATTTGATCAAAAGCCAAAATTTTTGTGTTCTGAGCACCTCTAGTCATAATTGCAAATGTTAAGTCAAAGGACCTGGGCTAACCAGCAAAGGAGCAAGGTGTAATTGTTGGCTTTGGGATAGTAAGCAAGGGAGCCAGGTGCAAGTGGAGTGTCTGGATTATCCAGAAAGGGAGGCAGGTAAAATAGAGGGTTAGGCTTCACTTGCACCTGGCTCTCTCTATGTATAGACCAGAACCTTCAATTCTACCTGGCTCTCTTGCCGGCTAGCCAGGTGCAAATTGAGGGCTTGCGCTAAATGGCAAGGGTACCAGATGCAAATGCAGGCCAGGGAGCAAGGTGGGAGGGTAAAGCTAGTGAGCAAGGGAGCCAGGTGCAATCGGAACTTGACCATCCACTTGCGGCTTCTTCGATTTCTGGCTTGCTGATTGGCCTGCCAAGTGATCATCCACCCATGGCTGTCAATGTGCAATACATAATAAACTGCTCACTGACAGAATGTAGCTTTAAAGACATACAGAGATCCTTCTACTATCAATATCCACCTGTTGTTTGTATCAGAAATCTGGCCAGTTTGATGTGCAAGGTAATTTAGAGGGAAAGATATACACAACTGTGTGAAGTAATAAGGATTTTTACTATACTATTTACATTTATGCAACCATCAGAATTTGTTTTAGCGACAGTGGTCCTGTAAGTGCAGTGACCCATTGCAACCAATCATAATTCATCTGGACTGTCAGCTATGAACAAATCCTTAACATTAGTTGCTACTGATACAGCACTGAGGGATAAATCTGTGTATTGAATGGAACTGATCTATAGGATTTTGCTACCTCTAGTGCTAAAATCCTACTGTGCTGTCTAATCTTAAAGCAGAATATTTAGAGAAAAAAAAAGAGCCTGTGATTGTAGTCTAGTTGGTTCTGTGCCGGTCTATCTAGCTTTTTCTTCCTGGTGCAGACTGGACACGGGGTGCCGCCGTCTTCCTGCTTCTAACATCACTGCGCAGGTGCAAGTTTGGATGATGCACCTTCCTAAAACATAAAAAAGTGCTGATCTCACTGCATATGTGTGAGGTCTGCAATTTTGTTTTTGTATTTACATTCCAAGAAAGCCCCTCCTGCACATGGCTAAGTATTTCAGGAGGCTGCGGGTTTTCTATTCAGTTTTTACTTCCAAGGTGGTAAAGACAAAAGGGGATATTTCAGGATTAGTCACCCTAATATATAACGTATATAATTTGGTGATAGGTCTGTTTTAAACCCCAACTGCCCCTTCTTGATGCCTAAACTTAACTTTCCTGCCCAGTATGTAACCCTAACCCCTCCAAGTTTCTTTCTTTCCAGTAAACAAAATCTGACATAACACCGAATGGCACTATCGCTTACTTTAACACAACAAAACAGCCAGCTACCTCCATCTCCAGCAGTAAAACTACTTAGGATCACTTGCTAATGTGAAGTAAACCTTAGACTGTGTTTAGGCTGCAGTAGTTATGCTTCCTTGCATCAGTGAGCTGCTTTGTAGGTTATGCTAGCACTGCCAAGTGCTGAGTGGCTGGCAATGGTCACTTTCAGTGATCCTGCCACCTCCCAGTTGTGCTCAAGGTGAAAGATACAATATTAGGATGAGATAGAAATAAATACATCTCAGCTGAGCTAACAGGCTGCCAAGATTCGCAGTCTGTGCACAAAGCTTATACTGAGCTGCTGTGTGATGACAACCAGTCAGGCAGAAAGACAAAATGCTGCATCAGTCCTGTGTATCCTATAAGGCATTATATCCTATATGTCCAGAGCTGCCAAGACACTAGGAACGCCTTTTGCTTAAACAGACCGTTTTGTGTGTTTTTAAGGCTCCATTTTTTTTTTTTAATTTATTTTTACGTTGGTGACAGTAAACGGAATAATACTACTGCTTTTAACTTCCTGTACTCATTCTCAGGGTGTTGGTGGGCAGACATCTGGTGACCCACTTGATAAACGGCGGTTCCAGATATCAAATAAGCCCCCCAGATCCAATTACACCAACCCCCGGCCTGCCAATGCACCTGACTGCCTTTATAAATACATATGGGCTTCTAATGCACCTGGCTGCCTTTGTAACCACATCTGGGCTAGCAAATCACCTGCCTGCTTTGTTATTCACCTGGGTTACCAATGCACCTGGCTGTGTTTCTAACCACGTCTGGGCTGGCAATTGACCTGGCTGCCCTTTGCACCTCATCTGGGCTACCAATGCAACTGGCTACTTTTTTGTTCCTAATCTGGTTTACCAATGCACCTGGCTACCTTTCCAACCACATGTGGGCTAATAATACACCTGGCTGCCCTTTGTGCCTCATCTGGCTTACCGATGCACTTGGCTGCCTTTCCAACCACATGTGGGCTAATAATAATCCTGGCTGCCCTTTGTGCCTTGTCTGGACTACCGATGCATCTGGCTGTATTTCCAGCATTGTCTAAGCTACCCATGCACCTGGCTGCCCTTGGAGCAAAACTAGGATACCTGACTCCTTGCTACGACACCAAAGAACTACCCCCCCCCCCCCCCTTTTTTTTGTTGATAGAAGGCATTCCAGCGGGGACAGGAGAAGAACTCCACTTGAGGGGGCGCACCGGCCTGAGCTGTGGACCATGTCTCCTGTATGGATCAGAGGCTCAGGATGGTGGGCCGATGGTGTCTCTGGACTGAGCCTGTGATGGGAGAGTGGCCGGGATCTGGCATCATGACGTCACTCTGGGAACTTTCTTCCCCTTTAAGTGACACATGGCTCCCTGCGCATGTGCAGTCCGGAGTCCATAAATTTAGTTGTCCGTGATGTCCAAAAGGTTGGGGACCACTGGCCTGGGTGATCAAGAATTAATGGGCGTGCAAAGCCTCCCGGGATACCTAGGTCACACATACCAGGAGGTTCTTGGCTGCTCCTTCTGAGCATGTTGGGCATGTGCAGAAGGAGCCCTTTCATCAATAGGGTAAAAAATTACCGATCACGCATGCACAGTGAGACCGGCAATTTTTTTTTACCAATGTCACCCGATCTCAAGCCTGAGCAGTGAGTGACGCAGGAAAAAGGACCCAGAAGAAGAGAGAAGATGTCAGCGCCAAAAGACAGATACAGGGACAACGTGGGACCCGATAGAAGAAACCTCCCGATGGACAGACTGATTTGTGGGATTAACCCTCTAGCAGTAATCCTGAGAAAGACTCGGGGTGGAATTTACATGCAAAAAGCAGTAATCCCGAGATACATATATATTCTACAGATATCTATATATGCTTCTATACAGTTACATTACATGTTTAAATATTTTATTTTTCAGATTTTTGTTTTGTTATTTAAAGTTTATTATTAAATGTATTAAATATCAGTGAGTAATGCCTAAGAATTGCAGCCTACAACAAAAAATAAATTTCCATGCAAAAAATTGTTCCGCTTTTTGCATGGAAATTTGGACGGAATTAGAACGCTAGCGAGGTGAAAGGTGTGATTTTTTTTTTTTTTGTTTGTTTTGGGTTTACTTCCACTTTAGTTTGTGAGTAGTATATTAAAATACCAAAATGGAGTAAATAGAAGTTTGTTGTTGGGGTTTACATACACAGTAAAGGTATGTAGAGGCCTGACCACTGGCTGCAACATGAAGTACACTGACATGGCAGCAGCAGCCTCCTCATTGCTGTGAGAGTGTTGAGCCCATGCTCACAGGGCTGCATTGCAGTCACCATGTTCTATGTACAGGCTTTATACAAGCTTTACATGCCTGCATGTATGTGAAGTGCATACAAATGTGCCTTAGCCCCATGATTAGTCATACAGAACTACATCTCCCACACGGCTCAGTCACAGCCCTGACGTGTCTGAGGCGGGAGTGACTGAGGAGAGGCGGTACCGCTGGCCTGGTTGTGGTTTGACAGACGGAACACATGGTCAGGTGTCAGCCAATGAGAGGCCGTGTAGGTGATGTACCCATGTCAGCAGATGGTGAGGAGAGGCAGCAGTAGGAAGAGGGGGCTCTGAGGCAGCAACAAAAGGAGAAGCTTCTGCCAGGCACACTGAGACTGGACGTCAGAGCCGGGTGAGTGATTCACCGACATCACTGCTGGGGCGAACATAAGCGGGCTGTGTGTGTTCACTGCACTATACAGCTTTGTGTGTCAGGGAGCTGCAGAAAGGATTGGAAATAATCCATAGATCAACAATAGATATAAATAACATGTAAATACAACAGAGACAACAAGGTGATGGCTGGAGGCATCTGGAGGAATGAATGGGGCAATTTACCACCCAGCACAGTGTAATGGTGGAGATGCACACCTTGCCATGGCACTTTGTAGGAAATTCTGCCTCTAGCTGTGCTTGGGCTGGTCAGACATTACCAGAGGGGCGGCGCTATTAACAATATTGCTGATCATGGGCACAATACTTAGGCAAAACTTTCATCAAGTTCACAAGAAACACCAGATCTGAGAAAATGTCTTGAACATAAATGAGTGTAGGGAGCCCCTATTTAATGTACAGCGCTGCGTAATATGTTGGTGCTATATAGATCCTGTTTAGGGATTGATGGCTGAACCAGATAAACGTTGTCTTATGCTGATTGAGTAGTGATGGGTATACAAATCAATGTTTGGGTCTAGCATGCTTAGGTCTAGCATGTTTAGGTCTAGCATGTTTGGGTGTATAGCATGTTTAGGTTTAGCGTGTTTAGGTCTAGCATGTTTGGGTGTATAGCATGTTTAGGTCTAGCGTGTTTGGGTGTATAGCGTGTTTAGGTCGAGCATGTTTGGGTGTATAGCATGTTTCAGTCTAGCGTGTTTTGGTATAGCTTGTTTGGGTGTATAGCATGTTTAGGTCTAGCGTGTTTTGGTATAGCGTGTTTGGGTGTATAGCATGTTTGGGTCTAGCATGCTTAGGTCTAGCGTGTTTGGGTGTATAGCGTGTTTAGGTCTAGCGTGTTTTGGTATAGCTTGTTTGGGTGTATAGCATGTTTCAGTCTGGCGTGTTTTGGTATAGCGTGTTTGGGTGTATAGCATGTTTAGGTCTAGCATGTTTTATTGCTGTGTCCGGGTACAAGCTTAGACTCGTGCTTGGGAAATAAGAAACAAGCAGGCAAAGCGTGGGATTTGAGTCATTCATTGTTATGAGTTAATCACTGACTAGTTCTGTGTAATACCAGCAGCGCCTTGTAAATGTATTGCATGTATAGATAATCTTACTACCATCTATCTGACTTAGATATATTGAAGGTTGATGGAGCATTTGTTCCAGACCAAGCAATGTAATATTACTTTAGATGAGAAATGAGTTATGATCAATGTATCAGTGAGCCTTTAGTATACATACACTTCTTCATCTTCCCTATAGAAAGTGTTCTCTTTGTTTTTCTTTGTTTTTTAATATTTTTAAAGGAACTCATGGTGACTGCCATTGCCTCCTTCTGAAATGTTAGTCGCCTTGTTATGTGGACACATAGGGCCTGATTTATTAAAGCTCTCCAAGGCTAGAGAAGATACACTTTCATCAGTGAGGCTGGGTGATTCAGCAAACCTGGAATGGATCTGGTCCAGGATTCAAAATATTTCCTAGCAAATATTAAATGACTTTGAAATAATCTATTCCAGGTTTGCTGGAACACCCAGCTTCACTGATTAAAGTGTATCCTCTCCAGCCTTGGAGAACTTTAATAAATCAGACCCATTGGCTTTACGTTTATTATACTTTTTATGTTCTGACCCAGAACAAATTTCCAGCTCAGAAGCGTCAGGAATTCTGGTTTGTATACTAGTTCTGGGTCAGTTATTTAAAGACTTGGAGCAATGGGAACTGGTTAGTTGGCATTTATGTTCAGGAAGGAGAAGTTGGCATTGATAATGTTCTTCACAACTTTACTGAAGTGAGTCCCTCCATTGGAGGGAGCAGACCGTTAATTTCTCCCTACAGGGGGTAAATGCTTAATGCAGAAAAGCAATTGCCGGAGTTCAGTTTGACTGATTTTTGAGAGTCTGTGGGGGGGGGGGGCACACTGGCCAGAGCCGTGGACCACGTCCCCTGTACAAATCCCAGGCTCAGGGAAGTGGGCGAGCTGTGACCCTGGACACCACCCACCCACTCTCCCATCGCTGGCTCAGATCTGTGATGGGGAAGCAGGGTTATACCATCATGACGTCACTATGGGGGAGGTTGGCCACCACTGGTCTAGGGGATACTTTTTGTTACCTTATGATGTTATGCCATGGGCAGTGTTCTCCCCGGCCCATTTCAGCCGGGTGCACAACCCGGAAAATCTCAGTAACCACCCAGCTGTTTTTGGATGGTTACTAAAGAGTTGGGTAACAGTACAAGAGCTGCCACCCACCTACAATTTCTTTCCACCCAGTTTAAAAACATTTCTGGGTTAAACACTGCATGGGTTGGATGACGGTGCCTCTTTAGGATTTGACACTTCTGGAATTCTGATTATTGAGGATGGTTGACCTAAATGCAAATCATATTTTTTTATGTTTAATCACCTTGTGACCTGGCTTCATAATATATAACACAGAAATACAGAACAGATTATCTCATTGACATTTCAGTGACATTAGACTTCTTTTGACATCAGAAGGTGTGCCTGGGGTTGTTGCATATTTTGTAGTCTAGTCATCTAAGATCAGAGGGTTCTAATTCTTCAACACTCCTAGCAAAAGAAACTTCTACTTTATATAAAAGTAATAAATCTTTCACTCCACTTCTAAGTTTCTTGCTATGGTGAAATTGAAACGTAATCCCGCATCCTCCTGGGATATGTGACGTATGTGACTGCAGCATTACCTATCCATTTTTCTTGCGGCAGCGAGAACCACTGAGGTAGGGGAGATTTATTACTTTTTGTATTTAAAATGAGAAAATATTTTTTTAAATGTTGGGAAGCAAGCAGTCCTATCTGCTAAAATATTTTTTTTGGTAATTGGTCCACTTTAAAGCAGATCCCTTACCAAAAATGAAATAAGGAAGAAAAAATGTTCACTACCACTAGAGTCTTACAGAAGAATCATTCAACAACCTCTTGTGAGCCCCAGCCGCCAAGAACCTGCCCCAGCCTGTGATTGGACAAACTTTCTCCAATCTACATGCTTCTTGTCAGTTTAAAAACGTGGAATTAAACTGTTTGGGAATGTGGAGGGCCCCAGGAGTATCAGCCATAAAATGAAAGTATGCTCAGTATATTTTTACATAATGTTACACTTGGCTGTGTTTGCAGATGACACCAAACTATGTAATGGAATTATGTCCATACAGGATGTCTATAATCTACAAGCAGACCTGGATGTACTGTTTGATTGGGCAGCCAAGTGGCAAATGACATTTAATATAGATAAATGTAATGTTATGCACTTGGGAGCTAACAACATGCATGCTTTATACTGTCCAAGGGGAATACAATTGGGGAGTCAGAAATGGAAAAGGATCTGGGGGTTCTGGTAGATCATAGACTTAATAACAGCATGCAATGCCAAGCTGCAATATCTAAAGCTAGCAAAGTACTTTCTTGTATGAAAAGAGGAATAGACTGCAGAGATGGAGACATAATCCTGCCCCTGTACAAAGCATTGGTCAGATAACATCTGGAATATGCAGTCCAGTTTTCGGCACCAGTTCACAAAAAGGACATTGTGGAATTGGAGAGAGTGCAGAGAAGGGCAACTAAACTAATAAAAGGAATGGAGGAGCTCAGCTATGAGGAGAGATTAGCTGAACTGAATCTATTCTCCCTTGAGAAGAGACGTTTAAGGAGGGATATGATCACCCTGTATAAATGGTCCATATAGAGAACTCTCTCTATCTATCTATCTATCTATCTATCTATCTAATCTATCTAATCTATCTATCATTAGGCTCCGGATAAGGAAGGGATTCTTCACTGTAAGGTCTGTGAAAATGTGGAATCGGCTCCCTCAGGAAGTAGTTTCAGCAACTACTATAGATTGCTTTAAGAAAAAGCTGGATGCTATTCCAGAAGCACAGAATATAACTGGGTATCAAAGTAAAGATAACCGAGAAATGTTGATCCAAGGAACCTCCGATTGCCTCATGGAATCAGTAAGGAATTTTTTTCCGCTGTTGAAGCAAATTGTACCAGGGGTTTTTTGCCTTCCTCTGGACCAACTATGTCTTTTAGGGTTTTATATCTGGGATATGTTTATTTCTGTAGTGGTTGAACTTGATGGACTTTTCAACCTGACTATTTATGTAGCTTCCAAATAAACTTCCAGTGATTCTATGGCAGTGGTCCCTGTAATCCCTGGGGTTTTCATGTTTGTCTTCTTCCAGTTTGGAGTGTTTAGCCATTCTGATCGGTTGGGCGGGTAACAGGTAAGACATAAGTCTATGCATAGGCATAACTTGGTCCCAGTACAGAAATGTGCATGGAATTTACATGAAGCTGCGCATTCTCCATAATGCTAACAGGCAAAAAAGAATAAAAGACATTCTGTCCCTTCTGATATAAAAAGTATACCTGAAAGTAAAAAAAAAAAAAAGAAAATTGCAATCAACCAAACAGGTAAGTTTTCTGTATTTGTGAGGGGACATTGTCTGCTTTCAAGGATCAGCCTGGTCACAATTTTTTATTGTGAAGGTTTAGCTCTGCTTTAACCTATTTGTTCCAAGGGTGGTAATCTCTATACAAAAACGTTGTGCCTGAAAAAAAAAATGCGAGATCCTGTTAATTTTTAGAATATAGAGAGGTGCTAACTGACATTTAAGGCTATGACTACAAAATACCTCCCCCCCCCCGGTTTAGAGAAGAGGGGGTAGGGTTTGTAGTCCTATTCTAGGTTTATGGTTCTGCTTCTCCAAAGATAAAGTATTTTAGTTGGGTGTTTTCCCATTCTTGTTCTACGACAGAAATTGTTAATCACCTGGTGATACCTGGTAATAGAAATATGCAAGCAAAATGCATCCTTGCAGGCCTAAAAATTGAAAACCTGTTTTTTTGGGTCATCCACTTTCTCTAATTTCTATGTGCATTGTAAAGTAAAATGAATGGTTTGGCAGGATACAATATTACTTTCCTGACCTGTATGCACTTGTCAGGCTTGTCTTTGTGTCATTGTTCTAACTTTTTGGATTATGCAGTCTCTGTTTTGTTGTTTTACCCAGAAGTTATAGTGGCAGCCCTGGCAGTTACAGTGAAGGGTGGGGGATGGGGTGTGCTAATGGACTCTGAATATTTAACCTTTGCAGTGTCTGTTTTATAGTCTTGCATTTATTTGTGTAAATAGTGGTAGCTGTAAACTGGCAGATGTCTCACCAAGACCTAGGGGTAGGTAGGCACTTGTAGATTTCCTGAACACAACACAGACTTCCCACTGTTTACCCTGTGACTTGGATGACATACAAAGGTGATGTTCTTGTGTTTACATTTCCTTTCCCTTGGAATGAAAGGTGCAAGTTGCCTGAAGGTTTCCAAACAAGCTGAGCAGGGAATCATTTGGAGTTCCAGGTTCAGGTTCACACGTACATTGGTGTGCCTTGTTTGCAATCCTAATCAATATAGAGCAAAAGGGCCCCGTAAATAAAGAACATAGAAATATCTGCCTGTTAATGTTGCAAAAGTATTGCCTTTCTCTTTTTTCTGTTTATAAAAGATACCAAAAATTAAACTAGTTTATAAATGATAACCCTTGTCACAGGGAAAATGTTATGTACAATTTATATTGATTCGTGTAAAGATACATTTGCTGATGGCAAGCCTACACAAAGCTTAGAACTGACAAGTAAAGGTATGGTAATATTAACCCAAATATTGCATTATTTCATGTGTGTAAATTGGAAGGTTTTAGCATTGAAAAACCTTAGGTCATTGGAGGATCTTCCTGGTCCTGAACAGTTCACACACCATCCAAGGCAAAACTAAATTTATAAACTGCAACAATTGTCTTCAGCTTTTCTCATTAAAATTTGAGTCAATTCCAGTCTCCAGTTTTGTTGTTGTTTTTTGCTGTTTTAATATTTGTTTGTGTTTAGCTGGTTACTAAGATATAAAACAAACCCTGAATTGAAATGTCTTTACAGTTTTCATATTTATAAAAAGAAACTTGTCATGAACTGTTAGGCTGCATCTTTATGGATTTCAGACTTCGGCAAGTACTACACCTATTACTTCAGTAGAAATTAGTAAAACTAGATACAAAGGTACACACAACATTATGTTAGCTAATGGGTGATATTTATCTAGAGTGGTTCAAGAATTGGTGTTCATAGCTTGTGTTCAGTTTTGCATTCTCTTACCAGACTATGGGAGTGCTGACCGAAGTGTTATAGCTTTTTGAGTAATTTTTGTTGCACCTACTGAATGACAGTGCAGTTAGTATCGTTTCTCTACTGGAATTATAATGTGTTCCAGACATTTCATGGTAGTTACAGCCAGCAAGGGAACTTGGGAAACAAGGGAACTGTGTGTAATGTTGAGATCAGCACAAGATTAATCCCCTGTGCAGTGAAATTTTGTGGGAGGCTGTGACGTATGCAGAATGTGCCCATAAACGTTTTTTTTTTTTTTCCCGGAACAAGGCTGAATCTTGTGTACATAAGGCTGTATGTGCTAGGGGCAGCACAGTGGCTCAGGGTTAGCACTCCAGCCTTTGCAGCGCTAGGTCCCAGGTTCGAATCCTAGCCAGGACATTATCTGCATGGAGTTTGCAGGTTCTCCCCGTGTCTGTGTGGGTTTCTCCGAGTACTCCAGTTTCCTCCCACATCCCAAAAACATGCAGTTAGATTAATTGGCTTCCCCCTAAAAACTGACCTTAGACTACATTAATGACATATGACTATAGTAGGGACATTAGATTGTGAGCTCCTTTGAGGGACAGTTAGTGATAAAACTATGGACTTTGTACAGTGCTGCATATTATGATGGCGCTATATAAATACTGTGTAATAATATATGCTGTTTTTTGTGTTTATTAAAGGTAATATTTTTTGGAAACCAAAGAACTAGAAATAGTTTTAAGCTTTGTAAACATGAGCAGATATGCTGCCAATATGCTGCACTTCATTTCAGTGTTCATGATTAGAAAGCAATCGGATTGGATAGATTTGTTCATACTTACCAATTAACACTTTTACTTTTAGATTGATACTACTACTTTATGCCCATTTAAACAAGCACTCAAAACCCATTTTTTTCAAACTTGCCTACCCGTCTTCCTCTGTTTTTTGCAAACCGTCACTACTTCCCGTCACTACATATCTCTCCTCCTATTGTGTGTTACTTCACCTCCTAGATTGTAAGCTCTTTGGGCCAGGGTCCTCTCCTCCTTCTGTGTCACTGTCTGTATTCGTCTGTCACTTGCAACCCCTAGTACAGCGCTGCATAATATGTTGGCGATATATAAATCCTGTTTATTAAAAATATTAAAAAATAATACTTACCAACCTGTCCAACCGAGGATGGAGAATTGGTTGCTTAATAACGTTTGGCGGTAAACTAATTTCAGCTTTGCTTCAGATCTGGCTGCTTTACTACATTGAGAAGTGAGAAATTGTGCCATGTGTACTAGGTCTTACTGTACCGTGAGCGTGAACAAACATTGATTATGTCACTGAGCATATGCAGTAACCTTTTCATATTAGTGCAAGACAAAGGTTTATCTCCACTAGAATGGCAGCTCTCATTCTGTGATGACCGGCTTCTCTTTTCAATCACTGGCTATTTCTAGAGTACAAGGAAGGTGAATCGCTGCATTGGACCTATTGGTTTGCTATTGGAGCACCAGAAGTGCAAACAGTTCAACACTTTGCCAACACTAAGCTGGGGATGTTCTTAAATTAAAAATTTCAGGGACAGTGGAGGATGAGAGGAGTTATGTTTTTGTATGCTTGAACTATTTTGGGTATTTGAATTTACTATTTGAAATTACTATTTATCCAGGGTGTGTATGTGTGCCCTCGGACTGTTTAATTTTAAAGCAGTATTGTTAAGAAACTGTGTACAGTGCAAATAGAAAACACGTTGGCTGCTGTTTTTATGACAAAGGAGTCAGAAAGTTGCTTACAGTATCTTATAGTTATTTTGGTTCTAGCTAATGTGACACGGTGGTATTGTGTTTTCATAAAAGCCAACTGTATAAGTTGAAAAAAATGTTTTAAGAAAATGCAGAGGAGGACTATTGAGCCAGTAATTGTAAATCAAATGTGAATGGTGAACACAGTAATGGGATGTCTTTATTTAAATCTATATGGAGATATACTGCATGCGCAGTGAGATCAGCAATTTTTTTTCCAATCTACGTAACCCAATCTCGCGCCTGTAAAATGCAAGATCAGATGGCCTAGGAACAAGAATGCGGAAGTAGAGGAGATTGTGGCGCCTGGCGCTCCCTCTGCGCCGGGTCGAAGACCGATAGCGGAACAACGTGGGACCAGATAGAAGAAACCTCCCGACGCATAGAGTGATCTGCGGGATCAAGTGGTAAGGTAAGTGTGATTTTATTGTTTTGGGTTTACTTCTGCTTTAAACCGGGTGAGGGCTGGTGAGAACTACATGACTTTTTCCATTACTTATTGCTTTAGTTTTCTTATTTTAGCTCCCTGGGTGTTGTGTATTTTGGATACCAAATTCATTTCATATGGGAGGTCGAATACCTACTTTAAAAATAGGTTCTGTGATGTAGCAGCATTACAAAAACATAATATTGAGATGAGATCTCATCCACTATTGTTTGCTTCCCTTTCAGCTATTATAAAGTGTGAATAAAAAGAACTGTGGGTTTGGCTGATCTTGTTTATCTTATTGAGCAGATATATATATATATATATATATATATATCTTGCCTGTGAGCTTTTTTGCTAGTTTCAAACTTCTCTGAGCAGCTTTTGTTGTTGCTGATTTTGTATTTTCATCATGTGATACAGAGCGTTCTTTGTTTCTCCATACGTAATCGGTAATATGATAAGTAAACTGGGACCAAAATCTGGTCTTCATTAGCATACTTTATGGGTCAGTAACACAAATATTTCAGGAAGAAGTTCAGTGTGACAGCCCGTCAACTAGCATTTTAACAAGAGGTGAGCAGTAGCAGCCTCAATGTTTCCCTTTTGAACAGTAAAGATACTAAACCAACTCTGTCACTGCTGCCAGGTATAAAGTACAAACGCCTAGAGGTTTCTAAAGATACCTGCTGCAGTCCTCAAGCAGCGCTTGTTTATATCAGGGCTGTTTTTTATCTGGTAAAGCTCCAACACTTCCTAGGAATATCAGAGCTACACTCATATCTCCCATCATTATGATAGTGACTTGCTAACCATTATAAAGATGCATGAAGCATGCAACTTGGTTACGATCCAGAAATAGCAGTGCTCTGTCCAACAATCAGGCATAGTGATAGAGCTTGTAGGCTTATCTAGGTATTTGCAGGCACACCTAGGTTAAATTTTATCTATTTTATGCTTTGGACATATATATATATATAGCTGTAGTTCCCTTTTTCATTATTGAGTTTTCTTATCTTTTTATTTTTCCAGGTATCTTTCCATATAATCCGGCAGCACCATGTCAGCTAAAGCCATTTCAGAGCAGACCGGAAAGGAATTCCTGTACAAGTACATCTGTACTACTGCTGCCATTCAGAACCGCTTCAGATATGCGCAGGTGACCTATGACACGGACTGGGACCGGCTGGTACAAGACCATCCATGGCTCCTGACAGAGGTAAGAAATAGGATACCTGTCACTACCAAATTTTAGGGGTGATGTTTTCGTGATAATTGTTACTTGAATTTGTTTGCCTACATTGCCAAAAATCTGCATTATTCTGAAATTGTTTTAACAGTCCTTGCAGTCTCTTGTCCGTAACCCTGTGGTCTTTTTCCATCTGTCATCTCTATATACCTGTACACAATATATTCTGACGACTGTAGAAGGGTGGTCAGAAATGTCCTGAAATTCTTGGCCATCTCTCCCGAGTAGCAATTCACATTTGTACTTAGAAGATGTACTTAAAATTATGTCAGCTCACTGAGGCAAGGAAACTTTAAGGGATGAAAGAAGTTGTCAAACCGGTCTGGTTACTGTTACTCCAGATAAACCTCTGACAGTGGTGTTAGCAGGTAGATATAACATTACTAATTCAAAAATTTCTGCATCCAATGACTGCCCTCATCTATATATGAACACAATCGGACATCCAAATGATATTTTGGTCAGTGTCTCAGTGATTTGATGCTTCCATCCTTTCAACTAGCTAATTTTATCATGGAAATAAAATTGATTTATATGACTAAATATACGTTGCACCATGCATTATGGCCAAACATCCCCACTTTGTTCTAGAAGTCTTATGGTACCTGGTGGTCTTATGGTACTGGCAGCCTGTTTAAACAAGCCATTCTTGTTCAGCCTTTTTCTAATTGTACTGAACTAAACCTTAACATTTATCATGCTGAGACCTTTATTAGTCTGGGATTTTTTTGCTTGAGAAACCCACTCCTGGGAATATTGGCAACTGTCTAGAACAGGGGTCCCCAACCCCCGGTCTGTGGCCACTAGTGGGCCGTGGCCGTCTGACAGCTGGGCCCCGAGAGCACAGAGACCAGCGGTGGTTTGTGGCTCTGGCCAGTGCACCACCCAGCGAGATCAGGAGTAGATCCCCGCTGGGGGGCGTGCCAGCCAGAGCTGCGGACCATGGCTACTGTATGTATCGCAGGCTCAGGGCAACGGGTAGGTTGTGTTTCTTCTCCTTTGAGTGACGCACAGCTCCCCTTGCGGTCCAGAATACATTGATTTAGTGGTCCGTGAGCTCCAAAAGTTTGGGTACCACTGGTCTAGAACTTTTCCACTTTGAAAAATCTCTCTCACTGTAGAACAATGCACTTCAAACTTTTTGGAACTGGCCTTATAACACCTACCAAATTGATGAGCAATTTGGTTCCCCCAAGATCACTGCTAATCTCTTTTTTTCCTTGACATTGTTAGTGCACACTTCAGTGGTCCAGACCAGCAAACTGCTAAAACTGCTGCTCATGATCAGTTGATCATTGTTTTTCATTAGCAGCACTTGGCTACTACTTTCCCCTCATAATTGCTATAGAAGTGGTAGGGGTGTACTTAGATGACTGGATGATTTTTAATATGCCCTGTTACTGAAAACAGATCTTCTCGATCCCCCTTCTTCCCCCCTTTCTTGCAGCACTTGCACCATAGAGACCTCCTCACATTCCACATTTGAAATGTCTTTCCCCAGTCTTTACTTTTTGCCCTTGCCTTTGCTTCATAACTTTGGCAGTACAGACTGTGTTCCTGTACTCACGTCTTTTCATCATATACAGAACTCTTCTGCCAAGACACTATAACTCTTATTTAAAGCAGTACATTCTGAATAAGAACGTCCTCAAAGCTATCCACTTAGTGCTGATGAATTAGGAGTCATAGCCAATAAATCTTTCTCTATGTGCAGAGTATCTATTCACAGTCTGGCTGGAGGCCAAACCATTGAGAAATTTTCAATCATCTGAATGTTAATATAGCTAATGCATTGCAGCAGGGAGACCTGGAAGTCTGTATGGAGAGAAACTGTATTATGATGCATAATAATTTCAGCATGAATAAGAAAGGTCAGTGTCTCAGTGATTTGATGCCTCCACCCCTCTCTGCAATGCGTTCTAAAAGTAGATAATTTTATAATGGGAAATAGATTTAATTTCCATGACTAATTATGCAAGTCTAGAAACATTGGGTGGTTCTGAAATCAAATATTTTGACCAGCATTCAGAAGTTCAGTCATTTGCAATTACTAAGGCAATGCCTGCACCCCTGTACAAAGCATTGGTCAGACCACATCTGGAATATGCAGTCGAGTTTTGGGCACCAGTTCACAAAAAGGACATTGTAGCATTGGAAAGATTGCAGTGAAGGGCAACTAAAATAATAAAAAGGAATAGAGGAGCTCAGCCATGAGGAGAGATTAGCTGAACTGAGTCTATTCTCCCTTCAAAAGAGACGTTTAAGGGGGGGTATGATCACCCTGTATAAATATATAAACGGTCCATATAGAGAACTCTCTTCCCCATTATTACCTTTAAGATATTCTTACAAAGAACAAGACGGCACTCTTTGTGTCTGGAAGAAAAGAAGTTTAAGCTAGGGATAAGGAAGAAATTCTTCACAGTAAGGTCTGTGAAATTGTGGAATCGGCTCCCTCAGGAAGTAGTTTCAGCAACTGATTGCTTTAAGAAAAAGCTGGATGTTTTTCCAGAAGCACAGAATATAATTGGGTATCAAAGTAAAGATAACAGAGACTGTTGATCCAGGGAACATCCTATTGCCTCTTGGAATCGGGAAGGAATTTTTTCCCCCCGTTTAAGCCAATTGTACCAGGGTTTTTTTGCCTTTCTCTGGATCAATTATGTCAATAGGGTTTTATATTTGGGTAATGTATATTTCACTAGTGGTTGAACTTGATGGACTTCTTATGTCTTTTTTCAACCTAACCTACTATGTAACTGTAATTATTTTGCATTTTGGCAGTATTGGTATGTTTTATCAAGATGCCAAGGTGATAATCAAAAAGTTCTGCTGGAGGATTGTGTAAATATTTATACTGTCTTTTCCAAAATACAGCTCCCTGAAAGCTCCAGTGCCACATTCCATGTGTGTTATTTATTGGGAGTATTACCTGCATTTATAGTCAATGGTCCTAAATAAGTGTTGCACAGGGGTTATCATCTAATGCTATTACTGCACCTAACTAAATATCAGTATCTCAGAAAGAATACCATGAACAGTGGTAAGGGCAAATGACACATCACACAATACCTCAAAGTCCTTTCCAGTCATACATTCAAAAATTTAAAATGGTTATCTGCTCATTTTGACATATAATTGATCGTATGTTCGGCTGCAACTTCTTCAGTGTCCTAATAGTAAATATAGTTACAATAGTATATTTGGCTATCGGATAAACCCCTAGCTTATGTCCAAAGAGTGGACCAGTTTGAATTATCATGATTACCTAAAAAGAAATGCATATTTTTTTCTAAAATGGTATTAAATAGAAATACACTATTTGATTTGTAATGGTTACAACTTTTTTCTTAATGCTCAATAATTGTATAGTATCCCAGCTATATTTCAGGATTGAACAATCTAAAGTAAGTTTATTCAATGGGGAAGATTAGGGTCAGTCCACACAAACTATTTATCAGATGTTTGGGTAGAAAGCAGTCGTCTAAAGCCGTGGTGGCCAACCTTTTCAGACCTATGGGCCAATAAATTTACCTGCTCCGGACTACGCATGTGCGGGTAGCCAGGTGTCACTCAAAAGTGAAGAAACTTCCCCCAGAGTGACGCCATGATGCCATAACCCATCCACTCTCCCATCGCAGGTCTGAGCCAACGACACAACCCACCCACTGCCCTGAGCTTTCAATCAATACGGGGGACATAGTCCGCGGCTCTGGCTGGTGCGCCTTACCAATGGGGTCCTTCTCCTGACCCCGCTCGAGGCGCACCGGCCAGAGCCGTGGGCCACCGGTTGGCACCCGCTGGTCCAAAGTATGTCCTGGATTCTTGTGTCTCTTGATCATGTATGTTATGAGGTTTTTGTGTTGAGGTTCCTGGTCCTTCCACATGACTGATTTTCTGTCTTCATACTGAAAGACAAAATAGAAATCCAACTGTGAATGTGAGCGTGCCCTGTAAAAATAGTAGTAGGTGAATGGACTTGGAAATTTGCAGTGCTAAATCTTGGGTATTTTTCTCATTCACACTATCTTGTGGTTCTTCTTTTTCAGTCTCTGGTGGTGAAACCTGACCAACTTATCAAACGTCGTGGAAAGCTGGGTCTTGTGGGTGTTAACCTAAATTTGGACCAAGTAAAGAGCTGGTTGAAGCCACGTTTGGGACATGAAACTACAGTAAGTGTCTATATGTATTTGCTAGCTATGAGATCTGTTACACAGGTAATGTCATTCACACTCTAAACATAAATGGTAATTGGTTAGTAAGTACATTTATCATTGTAGTACATGAATCGGCCCTTATTTTCGTCTGGATGTCCTCTAAGGTAGCTACGCTACGTTGTTTTTGTGCAATATTTTATACATTTTACAGTTATACAATAGCATTAACACAATGTGTTTGTAATATTTAGCCTCATATTACAAACTGACCTAGATAAGACATTCTACACTTTAATCTTTAAGAGTGAATCCTTACCTTACCTTACTTTGTATTTTTTTCCTGGTATAATTGGCTGTAATGCCCTCTTCAGAGCTCATTGCTCAAGCTAGGTTTACTTAAAGAGAACATTTGTTAATTGGCAGCTTTAGATTTTAGAAAGGCAAAAAACTCCCTGTCAGGATTTCTTGTTTGTTGTCAGAGACTCAGGTAGCAGTAAAAACCCAACCAGGAGTAATTTTCCAGTAGTTTTAGATTCATGTTGGCTCTATTTTTAAAACAGAGAATCAGACATTCCCTGTAAACAGTCAATGACTGCCATTGAAACTCATGGACTTGGAAGATTCCCATGAGGGAGTGTTTTGGGGGATCGGGGGATGTGTGATTCCCTGTTTTATAAATAGACCTCTTTGAGTGGCAGATTCTTACAGACGCTATTTAAAGATTGATTTTTTTTTTTAAATTGTCTAGATGGTATTTCTTGTCATTTACTGCTTTCTCCTCCATTCTTTTCCTGAACCAGTTCTAGGTAAATTTAGCATGTTAATTCCTAAACTGATTGATGTTATTGCTAATTGAGAATTTAACTTTCTAATCTAACCTTCCTGTGATTTTGTATTCATAAGATAAGGATGTAAAACATAAGTTGCTTCCTATTGCTTGTGGCATAATTTATATACAGTTCACATACCTTCTTGGTATTTTTCCATCCCGAACACTCATATTAATTTGTGTCTCCAGTATCTGAGTCTGCTTGTTGGGAACTGTCAGAGAAGCCAATTACCAGGATGGATTTTTGGTCCTTGATTTGGCAAGAGATGGCTGTGTAAGATTGATTGGCTGCCTGCTGTCAGAACACCGTGTGTGATTTAGTTCATTGGTGACATGATCTGAATTCTGAATGACAGCCACTTCTCTGTATTAGCAGGAACAAGTTATCATTTTTCAGAGTTTGTATTAACATTTGTATGATTGAGATTTTTTCCTATCCATAAAAAAAATATTTACCTGTAATGTACACCTCTGAATTTGACTAACAACTATTTAGCACAGCCTTTTATTCTTGCACATCATAGCCCTCTCCTTTCTTGAAATGGCTATTTCATTTCTGTGCTGGCCCGACATTTTTCTAGCGCCATTGCCCACCTACACAGGCCACGGTACATTAGGGTTGTGGTCAGTAAGACTTCTTGCATTGCTGGCCAGTGGGAAGGATGTCACCCTTACAGATAGCCAAAACAAATCATCTGCTCAATGTTCAAGGAACCCTGGTTGAGAAACATTGTTAAAGAGTGTAAATAAAAGCATAAGTAAACCCAAAACAACAAAATCCTGCAGATCAGTGAATCCATCGGTGGGTCTCTTCCATCGGTTTCCGCGTCATCTCGATATCTGTCTTCGGCCCGGCGCAGAGGGATCTGGCGAGATTGGGTGACGTAGATTAGGAAAAAACTTGCCGATCTCACTGCACATGTTTCCCTATTAAAGAAAGTGCTTCTTCTGCGCATGCCCGAGATGACAGAAAATATGAGAAATATATTTTAATGTACATGTCACTTCTTAATAATATTCTTTAAGTATTAGGAGGTATTTAAAAGGTCAAGAGTTTGAATCAAGAACACATGGAAATCATTACTGGTGCTGTTTTCCCCTTCAGTACCTTTTACCCCCCACTGCTTTATTAGCCTTGCCTTAGACTGTGCAGAAAAGTGTCTTAAAAAATATCACCTCTAATTGTTCAAGTCAAAAAATAAGTCTACATCGTTACATCGCTCTATGTATAGTCGTATTTATGTGCTCATTAATTAGTGGTAATAGTAATTAAGGTGTCCATAAACACGCAGATTACCTTCAGAAAATGCTTGTTTTGGACCTCCAAATT
The DNA here is from genome assembly GCF_032062135.1 of Pyxicephalus adspersus. Taxonomy (NCBI): domain Eukaryota; kingdom Metazoa; phylum Chordata; class Amphibia; order Anura; family Pyxicephalidae; genus Pyxicephalus; species Pyxicephalus adspersus. The sequence continues at coordinate 27,760,940 of NC_092860.1, forward strand.
CTACCTGCTTTATAGAATGTCAGCTTGGATACAGTTTTTGTGACAATATAACTACAGTGTATTGACATTTAAAGTGCTGCTATGGATCTGTAAACTGCAATCACTATCCAGGGAACTTTAGACTGTAGCATTTTTTTGGATAGAATTACAACCTTTTATCTCCTAATTCTGTGTCATGCAACTTGTTTGTCAGATTTCATGTTGTGAATAGCTGAAATTGTCTCAACTTGTTATGTTGCTTGATTGTTGCACAGAAAATATATTACTTTTCTTTTTCTTTTTTAGATTGCCAAAGCAAAAGGAATTTTGAAAAATTTCCTGATTGAGCCATTTGTCCCCCATAGACAGGTGAGTTTAATGCTTAGACTATTTTTTTTCACTCTATATACATTGAGGATGTAAAATTCTTAGTTAGCTGCTGCATCCTAGTTTGGGCACTTTGGAAGAAGCTTTAATTACTTCATATTAATACAAAGCTAGGTGCAATCATATTTATGTAAAGTAAAATCATAGGCCAAGGAAGCCTAGAACCAACCAAGAATGTTTCTCCTCAGTGCTAGTGCCAATACTAGTTTAATAGTGCGACAATTTACCATATATTATTTCTGCACCTTCCCTTTTAGTCCCTCTTCAGCCTAGGTGATCAAGACCGAATAGGAGCGCAGAGTTGCGCTAATTTTTTCCCACAGGGAGTTGCTTGTAGTCATGATGTCACTATAATCCGACAATAGTATTCTTCTTATAAAACTTACTGTTGGTTGTGAAAGGGTGAATAAATATTTTGTATATTTATGATGTTGCTGGATTCATTTTTTTTAGTTCCGTGTTTTCTGTATGTGTTTTCTGTTATGTATCCTTTGATCCATTTGTCTGAAAGATATCGCCCTGAGCATGTGTAAACGCTATTTGAAATGTTATGAATGCCTATTTTTGTTTTTCTGCAGGAAGAGGAGTTTTATGTTTGCATCTATGCAGCTCGGGAAGGGGATTATGTGCTGTTCCATCATGAAGGGGGTGTGGACATTGGTGATGTGGACGCAAAGGCCCAGAAATTCCTGGTTGGTGTTGGGGAACATTTGACTGAGCAAGATGTGAGGAATCACTTGCTGGTCCATGCAGCACCAGATAAGAGAGAGTGAGTAAAGGAAGATCGCTGGGCATTGTTGATTTAAGTGGATCTGTTCCAGTGTCTTTTATTTTGTTTTAATTTAAATGCATTAAATATAGAGATTTGTAGATTAGCACCTTCACAACTAATGTCCTTGTGTATGTTTTAATATGATAGAGCTATCTAACCACAAAGTCTGCACAGTAGATCACATTTTTTTTTGTTAGTTAAGGATTCTATAAACTGATTATAAGTTATATAAATTTAATTTTAGCCTGGTTGCACTGGTATTCTTTTGATTGTGAATTGAGCACAAATTTTCCAGGGCTAAGCTTTAGAAGTGCAGTGCATTTGAGGTACTTTGTCTATGGCTATACTGTTCTTTCTGTACTAATGCATCACATTTATTGTGTAGCTTTGTTGGCAGAGTGATGGAACATTTCCCCTCTGGCATCTTATCGTTAGCATGTTCTATTACAAATATTAGTTTTGCAATATCCTGAACCGTCTGTGGAAACATGCAAGCAATGGGACAATTCTGCTACTAACAATTACCTGTGTTGTCACTGTATTTATCAATTGTGTTTCTTTGTAATTTTCTTGTTAAGATATCTTATCTTACTCTGTCTTTAAAGGTTAAGTAATAACCAGGATGGTTTTAGTAACTGTTGCAAACTACATAAAGGAAGTCTGTACATTTTTATTCAGTATCCTAAATTTTGATGAAAGTCCCTTGAAGTCTATCCATTTTTTATACTTTTGCCTTTCTTGTGTTGGTACAGAAAATACAGAGTTCCCCTTTATTTCTTTTATGGCACATACCTGTTATAATTTTTTTCATTTCTGGCTCTGCATTATTAAGTTTATATGGGAGCTGTGTGAAGTCCACATTTGCTCTTTTAAACAGCCGTGCTGATATGCACTGCAGCTATGGATGGCCAAAGCAGATTTATTGCAGTTTATATTTTAATCAGTGCTGCTGGGTAAACTATTACAATTCCATGGAGAAAATGTGTTTACCATGGTAAGGATGGGGAGGGTGTTGGATCACTAGAAATATGGGCTTATTTACATAAACAGCGTTTACCAATCCTATTGCAGTGTTCTCCCCAGCTCCTTTTAGCCGGGCGTACCACTCGGCACTTTTCAGTAACCACCCGGCTGTTTTTGGATGGTTACTGAATAGTTGGGTCACAATACAGGGGCTCTCACCCACCTACAATTTCTTCCCACCCACCTTAAAAAATTTCTGGGTTCAACACTGTGTTGGAAGGTCCCTGCTTTGCCTCTGCCTCAACAATATAACAAAAACATACAACTTTCTTTTTTCATGGCTGCAGAGAGGTCCAGGTAATGCAACTCCTGGTCCCCTGGTTCTTTTTATTAAATGTTTTAAAACAATTTGTATTTTTTAACTTTTAGCATTCCTAGGAACAGATACATGATATACCTTTTTACTGACCAGTTTGTATTCATGTTTGCAGTGTCCTTGCCAGCTTCATAACCGGACTTTTCCAATTGTATGAAGACCTTTACTTCACCTATCTGGAGATTAACCCATTAGGTATGTGTTTTAATATTAGGAACTTGGAAGCCGATGAAAAGTTACAAATAAAGCTGCGTACACACTTCCAATTTTTATCGTTGAAAATGAACGACGAACGAACGACGAACGATCGATTGGGCAAAAATCGTTCGAAAAAAAAGTAACCAACGATGCCGACGAACGAGGATAGTCGTTGGAAATGAACGACCGGACCGGCGGATCGGATTGGACGACGATCGTTGACCATCTATCGTGTGTACGGTCGTTCATTGATCGTCCATGGTCTGAGCATGCGCGGTGAACGAACGTTCGCTCACTTCCTGTGGTGCACGTCACTTCCTGTATCGTTCAAACGATCGAATCTATCGTGTGTACAATATCTGCGAACGATCGTGTCGTTATCTGTATGTACAGGATCGGTGCTATACGATCGTTCGCAGATATCGTGCAGGATCGTTCGTCGTTCGTTTACCAACGATAATAATTGGAAGTGTGTACGTAGCTTTAGGCAATCAATTTACTGCAAAAAGAAGAAGAGCGGACAGTGGTGAAGCCGTATAGAGATCTAACTTGCCGAAAACATCAGGAACAATTGAGCTGACCAATATCTAGAAAGAATTCTTGGCATACATTAAAAGTTAACTGCTACATTGCCTAAAAAGGTTTAATAAATAAATAGCCAACACATCAGACATAGTGCTTATATGTGCTCCACTGCAGTATTTTGACCTGGTGATTGGCTGACCAGGTACCTAGTACTGCTTTCTGGGAGATATGATAGAAAGCTGCATGCTACCCCATACCTTAAGGTACAATGTATTTACCTTCAATCTAGTGAGCAAACAGAATCTATTAGCAGGGTGTTTTTTTAAGCACAGTAAGAGTTTACTGAAAACGTGCAACTGATTTTAGACATTAAACTGTTTACAAGGTCAGATAAACATGGACTGACTTCTATTTCCAGTTTTCCAGTGGCATGTGTTAAATATTGATTGAAAGAACGCAAGACATGTTGTGTGTGCAGATGATTGGAATTCTGATAACTAAAACAAAGAGTTTTGCAGAAAATAGTGTATTTCTGTGCATTGTTTTAGTTGTTTAAGTACAAAATTGTCAGCTGATCTGCTTTTTGAACTGAGACTAACAAGTTGTAAAAAAGCTTTAAACAAATAATCTGTAAACTCTCTAGCCCAATATAGCCAGTTTATGAACATCTACTGATTGTTTTTTATTGGAAGGCAGGCAGCTTGCCAAGATTCCTTTAAAATGAATTTCTCAACCATGTTGGATACAGAGGCTCTGATTTATTAAAGCTCTCCAAAGCCGGAGAAAATACACTTTCATCAGTAAAGCTGGTTGATCCAGCAAACCTGGAATTGACTTCTTTGAAAGTCATTTGCTATTTCTTAGCAAATGTTTTAAATTCTGGACCAGATCCATTCCAGGTTTGCTGGATCATCCAGCTTCACTGATAGAAGTGTATACTCTTCAGTCTTGGGGAACTTTCATAAATCAGGGCCAGAGTCTCCAGCAACCTCCATAAAAGTATGTTTTTCTTATGGAGTGTATCTGGTCTCATGGTTGGTGATCCAGTTATTTGGGATGCATAAGTAAATGGAAAGAAATTGCCCTTACTTTTTCTGAGTCACATTCTTCTTCTTTCATGTGTCTTATGCCACAGATTCAGGACACTTTACCTTACAATGGGAGTTTTTTCAGTGGAGGCAGTGCTACCAGTTTGGCAAATGTGCAGGACTAGGGGTGGCCAGGTGACTGACGGCTGAGGAATCGGCAGTAACAATGCTGATAGCCATATCCCCTGCTATATTTGTTGATACTACTGTAAAGTAGTCTACAGATAAATGACAACCCTGCCACACAATACTTTGTTAGGTGCCCTTTACTGGCATAATCAACCAATTTTTCGGTGTTTTGCAGAAATCTTAAGCGCAGATGTATATATAGTAAAATGTTGCTGCGCATTCTGATATTTTTTAATGGAAGGGCTTAATGCTACTTGAAACAAACAATACGCTAATATAAAAATTAACATTAAATGGAAGTTTTACCTTTTTTTTTTTTTTTTTTTTTATTCCGCCTCTAGTTGTGACCAAGGATGGCGTGTATGTTTTGGATATGGCAGCTAAGATAGATGCAACTGCTGACTACATATGCAAAGCTAAATGGGGTGATGTCGACTTTCCACCTCCCTTTGGAAGAGAAGCTTATCCAGAGGTAAGACCTGGTTCAGAAAACGTGTATATATAATATTTTAAATGGTTGTGTTTGTAAACTGCAGTAGTGCAAAAAACAAAATCTGGGTTTGTTCTACTGTAGCTGGGTCAGTAATTTTTGGTTAACCTAGACTAGCCATGCACATCTGCATTCCTTGAACCTTCCTAGAATTTACAGCACTTTTCCAAACAAATCCAGTTAGTTGCTTTATTAGTTTTTGCAGTGTGTTTCTTTATATTTTGTTGTGTAGCATCTGCTATTACAGTTCACACATTTTTTGACAAACATCTTTGACAAAACCAGTTTTTTTATTCAAATTCCCAATGGCACAACTATATTTTCCTACAAACTGTTTCACCATGCGTAATTCATGTGGTATCTGTCCCTGCTAACAATAGTAAAGAAAGTAGGGGTTACCAAATTTGGCTTCGCATTCGTTCACAGTATGACTTAAGAAAATTGGTGGTTCCAAAGCTATGGAAAACACAAAAATGTTCTAGGTAAAGGAATTGTTTTGAAAACTAGATCTTCTTAATTATCATATGCATGATCGGTCTTTTAGCCACTGCTGATTCCAGGAATTTGTCGGTCCAAAACTGTTAATTTTGTCTGCTAGATAGAATTGACTGGTTTCCAGCCATATTATCACTTTTAACAAGTGCAGCATATGAAAGTAGTAGGGACTTGGACATTTACTAAAAAACTGCTGACCCACAGTCATGCGTGAAGCTTTTGCTTCATTTACATGTTCTCTTCACAACCCAAATGCATCAGCTGGTTAGACTGAATGGGTAAAAATCGGCATTTCTTTTCTTCATTCATTCATAAAACCTTCTGAGTATGCCGCAGTCAATCCATTAGCTAAGAGATTGTGAAGACTGTGTATCTCCATCCCCCATCTCATCAGCGTAATTCAATTTTCTTGTTTTATTAAATCATCCTAAAAAAGGTTTTCCTGGGAGTTAACCTCTGCAAGGTCACTCAGAGGTGATTTAAGAGTAAAATGCAGTAGAATAAAGTCTTTTATGTGTGTTTTTTTTTTTTTATAATGTGAAGTCCATGTACAAGTCATCCATAGCCCGATACTTAAATCAACTGACACCAAAATCTGAAGGCTGTGAAATTTGTCTTCCATATATGATTTATAGTTTTGGCTGATAGTATTTTATTGATTGGTGTGTTTCAGCCATGTTTAGCTTTGCCTTCATTGGAGATCAATACCAATGTACAGTGGCATAATAATACAAATGTGCCACAGTATTAGGGGGGATGTGAGCTGAGATGTGTCCTGTGCCATGTTTTGTGATTTAAAGAAAAAAAAATAAAACCTCCTGATAATTACTTATATTCAAGACTCTGCATCCTGTAAGATTACCAAGAGGTAGGTCACAGTGAATCCTGGATATGGCACTGCACCTTCACAGCATCTAGGAAACCACCAGGACGATCCATGTAATGATATTTTGCCAACATACATGAATGTACTATTTTTAACTTGCAATTTCGGAATTAAAAAAAAAAGAAACATTAAGGCCTTGTTCCAGCCATGTGCAGTATAGTTCACCACACTTCACATGTGGCACACTAAGATATCACATGTTGCATATAGAGTAATATCTGAGCTTCTCATTTATGAGTTGTACTGCAATGTATTTTTACATGCATTTTTGGCAGTTTTTGTGTACATTGCATTGAGTGTAATGAATAGGGTCATCATCATAACAGATAGCTATGCATTGTGATATAACGCACAGCAATGGCCTTTCTCTAGGGAAAATTGAAAATCTTCTGTAGGTAACCAAATTTATTTTTTTTAATTCTGCCTTTTTGTCTGATTTCATTTAGCAGTGAGTCTACTAGGTAAGCAAATAAGAAATATTTAGTTAAAATATATGAATTCCAAGTAGTGTGTGAATGCAGTTAGTTGAAACCTGTTTTATGAATAGTTGCTGCATGCCAGCTGGATTCTGAAGCTGGCTTTGCAGTGGAACGGTTGCCACGATGATGAATAATAGCTAGATGTAAGTTGTAAGTGTAGTGATCACTAGTTGTCCACAAACGAGGTAGAAGACTTTGTAGAAGTAGTAAGTCTGCAGGAGAGTGGTGTATGCCAAGTACGACCGCAAAGGAGGGTGAATCATGTGTGTACATACTTCTACAAATTTTTTTTGACAGGTATAATAGACCTATTTGTTATGCAAAGAGATTAAATACACCCACCTGTCTATAGAATTGCCTAGTAAACGCGGACCTATTTAAATTTTTCAGTCCATTTTAAATCTTTTTGAAATGAATTTAAAGGTAAATTGGCAGTCATGACTGTTTAAACGTTTTTTTTTGTTTTTTTTTACTTGGCTATGGTTAGGATTTATCGTCATAACAAATGTTCCTTTCTAATGCAGGAGGCCTATATTGCAGACCTGGATGCCAAGAGCGGTGCAAGTTTAAAACTCACCATACTGAACCCACGTGGCAGGATCTGGACTATGGTTGCTGGTGGGGGAGCATCTGTTGTTTACAGGTTTGTAGTCAAAAATAATTTATTCATGTTTATTCTAAATAGGAAACCTTTTAGATAGTCATATAGGCAATATTAAAGTTGTTGAAAACTTTTGGGAAGGTTTCTGCCTGTTGGTTTGGGGAAAAGTAAGTTTCAACTCCAGTTTTCCCTTTTTTATGCCTTGTCTCTGCTAATTACAGCTCAGTTCTTTAGTAAAGGGAATTGCCTTATTAACTCCTTTATAACCATCACCAGAAACTTTAGAAATACTTTTCATTCTCTGTCTAGAAGATGGCCTCCAGGAATAAATTGGGGGTTTACTGACACAGGTGATATTGCAACCTGGTCTTCAAGATGAGGATCTGTATAGACTTGTAATGTATACCACTGCCTCATTCTTCCTACTAAAAAGATCTGTTTTGGCTTTAACTGCTCAATTTGTGACCTTTGTTTAAAAATACAGTGGTAGCCAACCATGTATCCTGGGTTTACAGCCAGCTAATGTGTTCATTCATACACTTTACCAAATGATCCACTTATTCGGCCTTATTACAAGCTCACAAGTTACAGGTGAGATGAAAACATGGCTTGCACTTGGTACGATTTTACAGGAATATGTGTTTTGTAAGCTGATGATAAGGTAGTTAAGTTTCTGAATTGCTGTTATATGATGAATAGGGCCACGAATAATCCACAGACTGAAGTAGTACATCAGAACAGGCATTCCATTCTGTGAATAACGTGTTACATTTTGTCTTCTCTTTAACTTACTAGTCACTGTGGTATATTGTGCAATATTTCCTGATGAATGACTGGAAAAATTCACTTTTTTTTTATTTTTTTAGTGACACCATCTGTGACCTGGGGGGAGTAGATGAGCTGGCTAACTATGGGGAGTATTCTGGTGCACCCAGTGAGCAGCAGACCTATGACTATGCCAAGACTATCCTCTCCCTAATGACAAGGGAAAAGCATCCTGATGGTAAAATACACTTAAAATCCCTAACAATCACCAGGTTTTCCTTTTAGGCCTCACTTTTTATTGCAAGCTAAAAAAAATTGAAATATATATATATATATAGTAACACGATGCAATTGGCTGCCATCTAATACTAGCCAGTTTTTATTTTGCTAGATTTGGGGCCTTTATTAGACTGTTTTGCTGCAGAATTTTTTTATTACTAAGAACTATTTGAATATCACAAATTACCTTTAAAATCCACAAAAAGTGACTGTAAATATGCTTTGTATAAGCACAAGTGAGTACAAAATTTGATTGGTTACTTTCACACCTCCAATTGTGTCCAGTTTTATTGTAAGCAGGACTGTATTTGTTTGGATAATCCGTCCAGTGAGAACCTTTTAATTGATTCTTTAGGTTCCCTATGATACATATTCTGATGACTATAAACATTGACCTGTATCAGTGTATGTTTCCCTTCCTCTGAATAATTCCTTATAGTAGTCACTAGTTTTCACAGTGTAACTACTGCATTTTGTACTTTGATTCTGTTTCATTTTCATTTTGTAGGTAAAATTCTGATTATCGGTGGCAGTATTGCAAATTTCACTAATGTTGCTGCAACCTTTAAGGTGAGCTTTTGGGAGGTGAAGTTTATAAAATATTAAGCAAGACCCCTTTTTTTTTTAATCTTAAACCAATCTCTTTTTGAACTTTAGGGTATTGTACGAGCTATTAAGGATTTTCAGGGGCCATTGAAGGAACACGAAGTCACAATATTTGTAAGACGAGGAGGGCCAAATTATCAGGAGGGGCTTCGTGTCATGGGTGAAGTAGGTAAGTGAGTAATATTTTGTCTAAATTGTGACCAGTTGTACTAGGTTATACACAATTACAGGGCTAGTTAATTGTACCTTGTATTTTATTTTTATTTCTTATTAGGAAAAACAACCGGAATTCCCATCCATGTGTTTGGCACAGAAACTCACATGACAGCCATTGTGGGCATGGCTCTGGGCCATCGACCAATACCAAACCAGCCTCCCACTGCGGCACATACTGCCAACTTTCTGCTGAATGCCAGTGGCAGCTCCTCAGTAAGTCAGAGATAAACTGGTAATACAAAACCAGTGAGCTACATGCACTGTACTATCCAAATTTGTAAATAGAACTAAAACAAATGGTTTTATAAATGTAGCTTGTTATACAAATATATATCAAGACTAAAAAAAAATGATGGCTGCGTACACGTGTTCAATAATTGTCATTGGAAAGGATCTTTTCACTGTACACGTGTCAAATTCTTGTCCTTTACCAGCAAGAATAAAACAAGAATCATCTGACGTGTATGTAAGGCTCTTCCAATTAAAAAGATCCCACATACCCTGTTGGAATTTATATTGGTTATAAAAAAATATTTGTTTTGAATCTTCCAAAACAGCTATGTTTCGTTTTCCAGACTCCAGCACCCAGCAGAACTGCTTCATTCTCAGAATCCAGACATGGGGACATCACTCCAGCCAAAAAGGCCAAGCCAACTCCACCTAGTGGTAATTCAATCTTCTTTTCTGTTAAATTCCTCTTTCCTCTATTTCATTTACAGAAACCCTGATCTCCAGAAGGTTAGGTTTATATTTGCTTACCGCCAAGATTTGAGTACCCCAGTAAACCATGAATACAAGAATTTAACTCTTCTTGTGATTGGTTTCAGCAGTGCTAAAGCTTTACCTTTACATTACTTAGGGGATGAAAAAGACGTGCACAAGATGGTAAGTTAAAATTTAGTTTAGTTAAAATAACAAAATAATACATGGGCTGCTTTTTGGGGACAAACTAAGATTTCTATTGGCAAATTTTTTTGCAAAACCTATATTCTATGCAATCTAGAAACATCTGAAAATATTGTTTTTATTGATAAAATTTTTCTGTAAATATTAATGGTAAAAAATTATCAAAGAAAAAAGGGAGGCTTAAGACTAAGCACTGGTAGTACAAAATGCTTCAAGGCGCTGTCATGCTCCTTTCAATCACATCTGTATGAGATGTGTTGTGATGTGAATACAGCACTTGCTGAATATGATATACCAGTGTTCAGACGCCTTTTTTGTATTTGTCTCATATTCACTTTTGCTGAGGAAATGGTGCCTGGTTAAAATGTTCTAGTTACAAACCAGAAAAAAACCTTCCTCACTCATTCCCACTCTAACTAAAAACTAATATTTATTTCACCAATAAGGAGGTTTTGCTCATTTCTTGTGCTAGTATCTTCACATGAAATCAAGGGAACATTAGAATAATGCAGAAGAGTCTCTATACCTTCTCCACTCTATTCAGAAAACAACAGTTTTGTTTAGCGTAGCATTTGTGAGCCTAAAAAAATTCCCTTAATGGCAGACATGCATCATTTAGATTTTTTTTTTTTATTTGGAATTTAAATCCTTATATTTTGGACCTGATTGCTAACCAAAGTGATCCCAGTATGATCATTTCATTTTCTGTATTTAAGAAGTAACAAATAATTATTGTTAGAAATCCAGACTTGTATTCTTCTTCATTGCCACACATTGTTGGTGGTGATGGAGACACATTGGGCCTGATTTATTCATTTTTATTTATTCATTTTCATTGTCTTTTTTTTTTTACTCACTAATAAGTTGTGGTCCGTCTTTTAACCTGATCTGCTAATGGTCCCACAACAGATCTATTTAGCATCACACAAATTGTGTTCATCTACTCCTATTTTTTAATTCCTAGCAATTAGTTTCCTAGCACAATGCTCCTTTCCTGGGGCACTTTAAAATAACAAATGCAAAAATAGAAATATGTTAAACTTTAATTTGGCATGAACATCTAGTCATCAAGGACTTATTGTCACAAACAGCTAATGAAAACCTGTGCCAAGAGAAACCATGAGACTAGCATTCCTGACACTCTGAAAATGCTATTTTCCTGGCTATCTCTGGTTTCAATGCTTTCAGAAACAAAATATGCATTAAACATTATAGTGAAGTAGGAACTACTGATTTACATGCTTAGTATTGATAGAAAAACCCCTGGCTGAGAATGATGGGCACCTAATAGCATTTTTAAAAGTATTGTCAGTATTGGTACCTTCCATCTCCCATAATGTAGGTTTCAATAAAGAAATACTACAATGAGCTGGTAGCACGATAGAAAATATGTTTTAGATTGCCTTCAGTTTTCAATCAACTTTGATACATCGGTTTTCGACGTGAAACCTAACTGTCTCATTTTAACAGATACAGCGATCATATTTGGACCAGCTACAGGTAGGCTGGCAGCTGAAAGCTGGTTATTGGCTGTATTCTGTCTAAGTCTTTACAGTCCTAGTGTGTGTTTTCTGCTTCCTTGTCCCCAACCATCTCCACCTTTATGCAGAACATAGATTTACCATTAATATGTGTGCAAAAGACGTATTTCAGTAGCTCCCATAAGTAGTTCAGTCATTGTGGGGCCTGCTTTGTTGTATTTATAAAGTTATGTTCCATCTCTTTTCATTCCTGCTCTTTGTTTACATTGTGTAAGCCTATAGATTGCTGACCAAGGCTGGCATTAATGTAATGCATATGCTAATTCTTTATATATTTGTGCTATGAGTAAGTTGGTAGCTGACTTAGCTAAGTCACCTAAGTGTATGGAATACAGAACTCTAAATACATAATACTAAAAACTGTAGAATCCACAGCACTGTAAACAATCACTAAAGATTGTCTCCAGGTATTTTTGCCTATCTGTACAACATTTGGGCAGCTATTGTGAGTGAGCACATTGCTACTTACAGACATTTTGGTAGGTGAATATTGCTGCTCTGAAACGCTGTGACTATGTAATATATAGTTATGAGGCTAATGAATATTGGGGTAGAAAGCTACTGTTTGTTCGGGAGATAAATTCACTCTGTGCCAAGCTCAGACCCGTTCACAAGCTGAGAGTTCATGTGCATACTGTTATTAATATTACAAAGTATTTTTATTGTCACTACCTGTCCCTCAAAGGGGCTCACAATCTAATGTCCCTACTATAGTCATATGTCAATACCACAGTCTAAGGGCAATTTGGGGGGAAGCCATCTAACAAATAACTGCATGTTTTGTGCATGGGCCCTAACATGGCTACACATTAACACAATGAAAAAAATACTTATGTACAAGGGCTCCACTCTTGGAGATTAAAATGCTGTTGGTTTCACATACCTAACTTCTAAGTTGCTTAGATTTTGCTTTTGCATAACTTAAGGATCTGCTTTGAGCTGATTTTTGATAATTGTATGAGGAAGAAAGACAGTTAAGATGCAAACTAAAGCCTGTATACACATCTGGAATCATTAAACTAGACAGATGAAGGATTTTGTTGCAGTACAAGTTTGAGCTTCCACATGGGTCTCAAAAACTCCTGATGATTAGCAACTTTCTGGTCATTTAGCTGCAAAGCCTCATGACTTTCCCTATGAACAAGCCACATCTATCAACTCCTTGGCCTCATTAGTCAGATATAATTTACAGGAAAACACCTGTGACTTTTGACTTTTACCTCATGGCACCCACCTGACTTTCTTTTGAGCAGTTTCCTTTAAGGAGTTGTAGTTGCCTAATATCCTGTCTAAAAGGGACATGCAAAGCAAACAAGCTCTATATAGAAGCTGCTATTCTCTATCCTCAGAGCTGATTGGAAGTCCTACAGAAATTACAGTAAAACTAAACAGATTGATTGGACCATATTTATTAAAGCTCCCCAAGACTAGAGAAGATAGACTATCATGGGCTTACCTGGGTGATCCAGCAAACCTTAAATGGATTTTTTAAAAGAAATTCCTAATATTTGGCAACTTTCTTTAAAATTTTTGTTTACTCAGGCTTAGAGTTAGATAACGACTGCTTCCAGTTATGGCTTCTTTTTGCTATGTGACAGGTTGCCATTAAAGACAACCAAGAGTTTATTATGGCCTTGTGGTTAAAGTATAGCATTTTGTTGTCTGGATATTGCCAGTAAAAAAAAAATACCCATATTTCCAAAACATAAAGAATGATAGCAGAACTAATTTTTTTTAGAAATCCAAATGAACTTTGTGTACTGTCTGCATGCCAAGCTTAAGTAAACCACGAACGGGAATGTATTTTTGCATCTTTTGGACTAAGAAATCTTTACCTTCATAAACCAGAACAAGTACTGATCTCTATAGCCGTGGTCACTAACCTTTTCAGACCTACGGACCACTAAATGCACTGAATCAGGACTGCGCATGGTCAGAGATCCGTGTGTCACTCAAAGGGGAAGAAACTTCCCAAATAGTGACGTCATGATGGCAGAACCTGCCCACTCTGAGCCTGCGATGGGAGAATAGGCGGATTGTGTCCATACGGGGGACATGGTCACATCTAAACTGCATTTAGCTTATTTAAACTGAAAACTGTAGCTGAAGTTATGATCCGATTACAGGACAAGTTTGCAATGTACAATAACAGGCTGCAAAACAGTAATAAAATATTACACTTTTGTAACAAGCAAACATGCCTCGTTCCCTTCATTTTGGGGACAAAATAGAACTAGGGTAGTGCCTGCAGGGAGTACCAGCTAAAGGTAATGCATGCACTAGAATGCATTAGCACACATAGGTCTAATTTGACCTTTAAGCCGAATTTGCCCTGATTGGCTTTTGATTTGTCATGTTGAGTATAAGGCACACAGTAGGATAAACAAAATACCAAAGCAAGTCCTTAAGTTGTTGAAGATGCATTTCTTAAACTTATTGTTTTGCCTTTTATATTGTATTGTTTTTTTTTTAGTATATAATCCCACTGAGGTATGCCGGGTTTTTTTTTGTTTGGGTGTGAGGGGGGGCATTTCCGTTTTCATTCTTTTCAATCCATTTTCCCCTGGGGATAGCAAGTCGTGCTTTGCTATTGCATACAAGTACTCGTTAGAATGTGTTTTTACTGTGCTGACCCCCAGTGATCTTGGTATAGGGGTGTTAAGTAAAATGGCATCTGCCTGTAAAGCCCGCCTCTTTCTTAGACTTCGCCACCAAGCCACATTTTATTAAATTTGTCAAGCGGTTTGTCAATTCCCTTTGAGGATGGTCAATTATTAATGATGAAGAGAATACGATTGTCATTTAACAACTGAAAAACGACAATTTGCAAACTTCTTAAGTTGTTTGCCATTTATGTTAGTGGTTGAAAATGGATCGCACATCTGAGGTTCTGTAAATATGTGAAGATCATAGCTATGTTGTGTTATTCTCCTATGGATATGTGTGTGCTGATTGTCCTTTGCTGTTTCTGTGCTTCGATGCATTCCTGTGTCTGTTACCCTTCATGTCATTTTTACAACTCTTGACTCATTTAACAATTTTTATGTATTGCAGCAAAAGCCACCACATTATTCAGCCATCACACCAAATCCATTGTATGGGGCATGCAGACCAGAGCTGTGCAAGGCATGCTGGATTTTGACTATGTCTGCTCACGTTCCGAACCTTCAGTGGCTGCAATGGTTTACCCTTTCACGTAAGTTCCACCTACAGCCTCAGAGGTGCTTGTGCAGTAATTGTGCAACTTAATGTTTAACTTTACTTGATACAGGGAAATGTGAAAACTTGACATATTTTACCATTATCTATTTACTGTTGAAGTTTCTCTCACATTGTGTGTGGTTACTAAGACAGGAAGAGGGCTAAATCTTTCCAACAAGGATGCAAAGCAGTCAATGCACATTTTTCTGCATACCAAGAACAAGTTGGAAGTCTGGCAGGTTTCTGTTGCTGTTCTGTTTGCTGTGATGATTTCATCTACTTTCTGAATGGCAACATACAGAACATTTACAGTGGAAATATAGACAGCAATTAAAATTGTCAGAGCTTCTAACACATTATTGCTTTAGTCTGTTGTGGTTTACTAATAGTGACAAATAATTATTTCTTAGGGAATTGCCTGTACAATTTTTTTGCCCTGGTAAACCGCTCACAGGTGCTATGCGTAAAAACCCTAATTATTTTTTTTAATCTGTCCCAAAATTTGAATTTTAAGACAGGGATCCTCTAAAATATGGATAATGCATACCTTTACTAGCACAGCTTAATAGAGAAATCATTTTTCATAGTCAGGAAAGGTCAGCTAACAAACAGCTATGTTCACACCTCAGTCTTTGTTAAATGAGTTTTGCAGGAAGAATGATAGTTTATTCTTCTTTCTCTGTAGTAGTCAGATTATAAAGCTTTGGGTTTAGAACTGGAAGGGGGTCCTTGTCTGTCTTTCTACAGTAAATGACCAGAGGGAGCAGACGCTCCTTAGTATTAGAGTGCTTTTATATTTTTAGCAGTAAATTAATAGCAACTTTTTGGGATGGAATGTCTATTAGTCTAAATAGTAAGTGGTATTTGGTTTTAGTTGTAGAATTTTTTGTATTACTGATAATTGTGCATCTACTTTTTTTTTTTTTTTTTTACCAGTGGGGACCATAAGCAGAAATTTTACTGGGGTCACAAAGAAATCTTGATACCAGTTTTCAAGAATATGGGAGATGCTATGAGGAAGCACCCAGAAGTGGATGTGCTCATCAATTTTGCCTCTCTAAGATCAGCATATGATAGCTCCGTTGAGACCATGAATTATCCTCAGGTTAGTTTTACTTATATGCTTTGGCTCATCAAATAATTGTCAATAATTGTTTGTTGGATTTTATAGAAAATTTAGATTATGCTTTGCTGTTAGAATTGTGGTAGTCTGTTTTTACCTGGTATAAAAATTTCTATTTTTAGAAGGGTTGTTCTGATATGTAGAATATATTGACCGCTATTCTTTAAAATGTAATATTTAAATGTGTTGTCATTGTAGATCCGAACCATTGCGATCATTGCTGAAGGAATTCCTGAAGCTTTAACTAGGAAACTCATCAAGACCGCAGATGAGAAAGGAGTGACTATTATTGGGCCTGCAACTGTAAGTATTAGGTTGTCCTTCGCTCTATAGGTCTAAGCACTGTACTCTGGGAAAAAATAATTTATAAACATATACATATACACACCTGCTTCACTGAAAGTATAAAAATATCAATGCATTTCACCTATCCTCATTCAAGTAGAGGGTGCCGCCATCCTTCTCTTCTCTTCTTTCAGGGATTGCTGGGCTTCCCTGGTAATCAAAGCTGTGCACAGCTCAGTTTTGACACTAGAAACTTGGAGTGATCAGGCAGGTCAAGCACATTTTTGCAGAAGACAATTTACCTGTCCTTTTCTGCAATAATGATCTTACCTAATCATGCAAACTTAAAGTGAAATTTTAGTTCCGGTTTAGGCCTCAGCACAAAGCTGATTCTGTCTCTCTTTTCTCTAGTAGTGGAATTTATGGCTGCATTGGGGGGGAATATTATAATTTTATTAGACTGAATCAAGAGACTGGTGGATCTCTTTGAATGAAAGCTGTCTGCACACAGCTGACAACTAATCAGTAGAGGCAGAGAAAGTAAAGCATACTGCTGACAGCTGAGGTTTCAGCTGCTTTGCCCTATTCCATGGATCAGCTGTCAAAAATGTGTAGTGTAACAGAACCAGACGCATCACAGTTCACTGATTAAGGACTAGCGATGCCGATATGACTATAATATATGCGTGATAGCAGGGAAGTTGCCCCTCTACTGTCACTCACCCAAATCCATGTGTTCTGCAGACTTACAGGGTACTTTTCTAAGATACACGTTAGAAAACTTTTAGAGCTCTTTCACAGCTGGCATTGTTAAGAGTATGTGATAACATCACAGAGGACTCGAGTTCCACCGCACGCATCCTTTAAATTTGGTTCAGAATTTTCTGCTGCTTAAGATGGGATTAAAATTAAAAAAGGGTAAAATTTATAAAAAAGATACAAATATTTTGAAATGTCGAATCCTGAAAATGTCCATATTATCCTTAGGTTGGTGGCATCAAACCTGGTTGTTTCAAGATTGGCAACACAGGAGGAATGTTGGATAACATTTTGGCTTCCAAACTGTATCGTCCTGGCAGTGTTGCCTATGTATCCCGCTCTGGTGGTATGTCAAATGAACTTAATAACATCATCTCCCGGACCACAGACGGAGTTTATGAAGGAGTTGCCATTGGTGGAGACAGGTATGAGATCCTTTGAGACGGTAAACTCAACTTTAAAAATTAAAAATATTAAACATCCTAGATACTTATACATTTTATTGTACATAGTTTTGTTTCCCTTACTGTTTCTTTTTACCAGTTTCTTCATATGGCTGCAACATGCTGCTGTATAAAATTGGTAAAAAGCATTTTGTTAGGCGGTTATAGCTACAGAAAAACCACTGCAAACTTTGGGAGAGCTTTGTATGATCATTTCAACACAGCATTTATATTCATTGTTTTCAAAAGTAGAGCTGGATGGGCACTACACAGCACCTTCAGCATTTATTGGTGGCTATGAATGATGATGAATGATGATCATTCACTGACATTATAGCCACTCGGTAAAGGAAAAGGATGGGCTGTAGACGTACATGGGTCATGACGACTGTATAGTCAATCTGCTCAAAAGACAGGCAAGTTATTGAGAGTGATTGAAACTTTTAATTCTCCAGTCAGCAGCATACCCAGTGGTCAGAACTACAACACTGTTTATGGTATGGGAGATGGATCCGTACACTTAAAAATGGACTATTTGTGTTTTCAAGTAATGTTCATTGAGGTTTAGAAATAGAACTGTATAAAACTAAGCAAAGGTTCTATCTTGTCCATTTCCTCACTACTAGGTATCCTGGTTCCACCTTTATGGACCATGTCCTACGCTATCAAGATACAGAAGGAGTTAAAATGATTGTAGTCCTTGGAGAGGTGAGTTCATTTCAATTCCTCTAATACTACTGTATTCATATCAGGCTAATACTAATCATAAGTGGATAATTTTTTAACATGTATTGGCAAATCTGTGCCCTGAGCCATCTTAAAGAGGACCTGGCATTATTAAGAATAATATAGGTTTGGTGCATTAGATAGGGAGACTACTGGGTAATGTTACCAGTTGGGAGAAATAAAGATGAAAAGACAAAATGAGTATAAAGAACTTGGGTAAAGTAAGAATTAGAACTTAATTAAATGGTTATGTTGGGATAAGATCAAGGATGAGGGGGTTTTAGTTTTTTTTTCAGTTTTGGTCAAGATTTGATGTTTGGGTGGGTGCTAAATGTTAATCATTTATTTTTATTAGGTTATGTGGGAGCTTTAGGGGTTAGGTTAAGTGCTGAGCTGTAGGAGTTAGGGTGACTAATAAGTATGAGGGTCAAATTGTGTTTTAGGATACATTTTAAATGCTGAAAGGCATCAAAGGTAATGATTTAATGTTTGGGTTTAGGTTTTGAAAAGAAAAGAGACATTTTAATGTTAAATTTTTTCAACAAAAGAACATTTAGCAGAGCTGCAGGATTTACATGTTGTAAAAACCAGGATGGATTAACAAGAAATTGCATCTTTTTAACCTTTATAAATGCATCTATTTTGTGACATCTATTCTAAATAAGTTTTAGTAAACGCTTAATAACATAAATATTCTTGCTTTTCCTGCAGATTGGTGGTACAGAAGAATACAAAATCTGTCGTGGTATTAAAGAGGGCAGGCTGACAAAACCCATTGTGTGTTGGTGTATAGGAACCTGCGCAACCATGTTTTCTT
Organism: Pyxicephalus adspersus; assembly: GCF_032062135.1. NCBI lineage: Eukaryota > Metazoa > Chordata > Amphibia > Anura > Pyxicephalidae > Pyxicephalus > Pyxicephalus adspersus. Next base: position 27,779,975 of record NC_092860.1, read on the forward strand.
CAGAGGTAATAAAAATAAATATGAAAAAATGGAGTACAGAATGGGCTTGTGTCTTGAGATTTATTGTGTCTATAAATGTGTAAAGCTTTTCTGCACAAGATGATATTGAAATACTACAACACTTGTATCAATATTTGCTATACTTTATGTAGCACATGATTTTCCAACTATGCTATTGGAGCTTTGGGAGTAAGATGCCTTTTTGGTGTCGCTGGATCCGGCCTTTATGTGCTATCAATTATTTCCTGTTCAGGTCATTGAAAATGGCTGTGGTTTCTTGCATTCTGATTGCATATAACCATATTTTGTTCATATATAATTAAGATCTATTTGGCTTATTGCTTGCAAAGTCAGATATTGCCTCACATGCATTTGAAGTATTTAGTCTCTTATAGTGGGGCTCTGTTATATGTGCAGTTTAGCTTGTGTTATCTGCCAGCTGACACATGATTGTGAGTGCTAACATCAGAGCCATGTGGTAGGTTGGAAAAAGTATAGGAAAAAAAAAGACAAGGAAAACGTTTGTTTTATTTATTTTTTAGGAACAATAATTATTAACTAATAATTATGCATGTTTATATGCTTTAGTTCCGCTGGGGTATTTGCATATTTGTAATTGCTTGTATATAAGCTTTTAAACAAGCCCTTACGAACCTCTAAAGCCACAAGTACTGTATAACTGTTCATCCTCATGTCCTTGCACATGAGGATTTTTGCTTGCACATGATAAGATGGTTGGTCAGCAGAGCTTTTTTACTGAATGAGGGGATTCCATGCAAGGGGATAATTTTTTTTAGCAAATTAACCCAATAGACTCTAGGTTAAAAACTGACAGCAGAAGCAATAAATTGCTCCTCAATGGCTCAGATAGAGCTTTGTGTAATGATTGTAATGATAATATATATATTTTTTTTAATTACAGGTGCAGTTTGGACATGCAGGAGCATGTGCCAACCAGGCCTCCGAGACAGCAGTTGCTAAAAACCAGGCCTTGAAGGAAGCTGGAGTATATGTGCCACGTAGCTTTGACGAGCTTGGTGATGTGATTCAGTGAGTGTGACTTCATGGGTATTAATTAACAGTTTGGATTTGCAGGTGTCAGTCAAGAAAATTATACATGTAGATTTTATAATGTTTAAGAAATGCTTCTCTATCCCCATGTAAGGAAAATCAAATACACAATTGTTTTTATTTAAAGACCAGCAAGCTTAGCCCTCTTTTACTTGTTTATTAAAGGTCAGTGTATGAAGATCTGGTTGCCAAAGGAGAAATTGTACCAGCAGAGGAAGTTCCACCTCCTACTGTACCAATGGATTACTCTTGGGCAAGGGTAAGTATCATTTAACATGTGTGTGATCCACATTAAGCAAGAATATATGAACAATAGCCTTTGCTAGACCATAGTTCTGTAGTTTCCATGTAGGTGCACATAATTTCCACAATATTAACTGTCCATGTTCCTGCCTAGGATGACCTCAGTGATTATAAAAAAGGCTAAGATCCAGTTCACATCTGATCACTCCTGTCTGTTGACAGAAGTTATTAATCACTTACCTGGCTTGATTTTATATACATACCGTATGGGAAAACTGTTATCCTACGTTGCTGACTGTCAATCATTTTAGTGCATATCTGCACCAAAACAAAGGAATGAAAAACAAATCTGTTTGTAGGGTAAAAATCTGGTGGTTTGTAATCATTCTTACTCCTATTGATTTCTAATCCAAAATAAATATCTGATTGAAAGAAAATTCAAAATTAAAATCTACTTTCGACTGAACACAAGCAGCCAGTTTTTCTGTTTTTGATTGGTATGAAGCGATTGAATGTCTTGGTAAATTTATATTGAAAGTAGGGTTTTTGTTTATTATGTGAAGTAATGACTTTTAACTCACTTGTACTTAACCAGGGAACAAATTAGCTGGTTGTAAAGTTACCATTCATACTTTCCACCAACCAAGTAATGGAACAAAAAAAATGTGTGTTGTCTTTTTTGGGGCTCTGTCCAATCAGATATTCTTTGGAAAATTGATCAGATTGGTCAGCTAATTCACACTGTTTGTTTAGGCTGGTCACAGGCAGAATTCTTTGATTAGCTGGTTGATTCTAACCCAACAAAACTTTGAAGTCAATCCAAAATAATATTTACTTTCAGCAGATTATAACCAACTAAATTTTCTCTCCTTTATCAGTAAAAAAAAAGTCATTGGGTTTGTTGGTAAGCCTTGATCGAAAATACATGTTGTGTTGTATGTATAATCAACAATTAATTGTGACCAAAAATCTGATTGTTTTACTTCACACAAAAAAAATCATAGGCAGAAAATATGAAATAGGTGTGCAGTTTTTGAGGCTTCTTAGCAAATCATTTACTGGGGAAAAAAACAATCCAAATGTTTACTCAAGCCAAAAATTGTCTGCAGATTTGCCTGTGTGTACCATGCTTACTGTTAATAAATAAACACTCCTAAAATTCTGCTTGTGGCTTGTCACAGGGAAAGTTATGAACACATATTTTTTCACTGTGTTATCTCTTAGTTAAAAAGGTTTAAGAGACCCCTTTTCAGAGTTGTAAAAAAAATGTATATTTGTACCTAAGACCTGAGTTTTTGTTTTTTTGTATGTAAATTCATGTGTGTGTTTCTCTTTAGGAGTTGGGATTGATCAGGAAGCCTGCCTCTTTCATGACCAGTATATGTGACGAGAGAGGCCAGGAGCTTATCTATGCAGGCATGCCTATCACAGATGTCTTTAAGGAAGATATTGGAATCGGTGGTGTGTTGGGCTTGCTTTGGTTCCAGAGGCGGTGAGATATTTTTTATTGTGTCAAAATCTTTATAGTGGACACGTTTTGGCAAAGATGTTACATGAATTTGAATGAATTTTATTCAAACATTACATTTCCTACAGGGTTCCCAAATATGCCTCTCACTTTATTGAAATGTGCCTGATGGTAACAGCAGACCATGGACCAGCTGTGTCCGGCGCCCACAACACCATTGTGTGTGCCAGAGCTGGCAAAGACCTCATCTCCAGTCTTACCTCTGGCCTGCTCACCATTGTAAGTTATTCACATATAGGAAAAACATCTGATACCATAAGAAAGTAATATTGTATTTTTTATTGTATCAAAACATCTAATGTTTCTTTTATACACTTCTGACTTCTGCCTTTTTATTTTTTGTATAGGGAGATCGTTTTGGAGGTGCCCTAGATGCAGCTGCCCGGATGTTCAGCAAAGCTTTTGATAGCGGCCTTATTCCCATGGAGTTTGTAAACAAGATGAAAAAGGAAGGAAAACTTATCATGGGTATTGGCCACAGAGTCAAATCTGTAAGTTTTCATAGTTTTTATTTTTAACCCACTTGCTATCTTTATAAAGTGCAGCTTGCAAGTAAAGTGACCAATTACAACAAATTAAAAGCCACATTGTTAGGTAAATCTAACTGCTTTTAAAAACAAGACACTATGGAACCTGAAATCTAACTTGATGGAAAGAGGATAATGAAGACACATTTTCTTGTATAGAGTAAAAAAAAAAGGCCCATATTGTGTACACGTAATTTTCTTGTACAATGCAGTTAAAATTATCATTGAATAAAATGCTGTAAGTGCAAAGTTTAGCTTGGTCATAAAGTGGAAAGGGCAGAATATAAAACAAGAGGATCAATAGGAGAGTCCAATTAGACAAAGATATAGTCTGTCCAAAATTGTAATTTACAATTATTTTTTATTTTCTCATAATAATATTAAAAAAAATAAACAAAAATAGATATAGATACTTTTAGGGTATTGTAGTTCATTGCTCAAACCTGTGGCTCATCTTTGACAGGCCTAACTGAGCTTTTGAGCTGAGATACCTTAGCTATTGTAAGGTATTCAGATTTCTGCTAGAACTCCACTTTATTCACAAAGATATAATATCATCTGTCCTTTAGTAGATTATCCAAAACAACAATTTTGCTTAAGAATTTTTTTATGTAAATCAACAGGGTAATTTGAATATAAAGTTCCATAGATGCATATACTTTAGTTGCTCTTTTTGCCTATTTCCAACCATGGAGATGATAGGAAAGTAATTCATGTGAGGACACCAATTGCCTTATTGATGTGACATGCTTCTCCATACCAGCCAAAGGTTACAGATGCAGGTATAGATTTGATGTCAAGTAGGCATGACTGCTAATACTTTACTACTCATGAGAGACTAGTGGCTATGAAAAGCATGTTTCCAAATACTATCCCTGTGTGGACCTCATACACAAATACAGTGACTTTTCTGTGGCATGTATTGTTCAGGACATTGTGGTATTTATTGTGAGCTTTTAGTACATTTATGTCAAGGTATTTATTCCTAAATTTCCTATTCCCCATTACCATAATCTAAAACTCTGTCAAAGATGGTTTCTATATCTTAGTTTTTTGTTTTTGTTTTATACCTTTTAGATCAACAACCCAGACATGAGAGTCCAGATTTTGAAAGATTATGTAAAGCAACACTTTCCAGCTACTCCTCTTCTGGACTATGCCTTGGAGGTGGAAAAAATCACTACATCAAAGGTAGGTATGCTATTCATGGAGCACAAGCTATACCATGATCTGCACCGTAGAGAATTCTACAATACAATCAGATTCCAAAACAAAAACTGTACTCAAGTGTTCTTGTGAACCAGCCTCAATTGGTGTTGCAGACCATGATGTTAGGGAACCTAATAATCTAATCCTATATGTGCTGTCAATTAGAAGAAACTGAATCATAATAATAGGTAAAGCATCTTGCATATTTTTCTTATAGTTTAGAGCTTATTGATGACATTGGGCTGCCGAAAATAGCTTTTAATGGTTTGTAATTTTCATTGACGTAAATATAAATAAATATATATAGGTCTATAAAAATGAGGAACCGGCTCCCTCAGGAAGTAGTTTCAGCAAGTTATTTAGATTGGTTTAAGAAAAAGCAGGATGCTTTTCTAGAAGCACAGAATATAACTGGGTATTAAGGGCTTTAAAGTAAAGATTGCAGAGACAATTGATCCAGGGAACATCCAAGTGCCTCATGGAATCAGGAAGGATTTTTTTCCCCTGTTAAAGCAACCAGGTTTTTTTTTTTTGCCTTCCTCTGGATCAACTATGTCCATAGGGTTTTTTATATCTGGGATATGAAGACTTGTCAATACTGTATTGTTAAACTGTTGGAGTTTGGCTTTAGGCAAACCACTGTTTTTTTGTGAAACTAAACTCCAAAATTAGTACAGAAATTAATACACAATTTAATTTTTTTTTGTGTAAACTAATTTTACCATGGCTAAACAAATATGGTAAAATAAATGTATCCTTGCAACACAGGCACACGAGACTATGTCACTGTTCCTTGCAACTGTGCACTTTTCTGTTTAACCACCTCATTTTCAGAATACTTTTTTTTACTAATATTGAGCATCACCACACTGATTGGATCATCATTGTGCTCTCCTCTTCTGTAAACTGCCCCAACTTCCTTTCCATAAGCCTTTCTGCTGCATAAAATTCCTGCCAGGTTCTCAAGCTTAATATGCACATTGTGGCCTCATTTCATTCATTTACCTAAAGCTGTGCAGCACCAAAAAGGGTCTTACAATGAAGATCTCTAAATGAGGTGAGTATAAAACGAAATTGCAAATATATATCATCAGTCTTAGATCACACAGAATTCGGTGACAAGTATGTTTGACCTGTAGTTGATCTCCTAACCTGCTTGAGTTTTGCAGTTTCATTGAATTGCTTTAGCGTACAAAACCTGGCCAAAGTGAACAAAGGCCCTATTGATACAGATTTTATTACAACCGACTAACCTTTCAGGGACTTCTGCTTTTTATCTAAGCTCAACTGCAGTGCATCTTGTCACTCCATTGCTTTGAGTCACCATGACTTTTTGACACCATGACAGGCTTCAGTAAAGCCTGTGTGCAGAGTCATGTGAAAAACAAGGCCAGTTATAAGCCAGACAAGACTGCAGGGTCCTTTATAGGTAAATTGATTAAACTCTGCTCCTATTCATGCAACCCTGCAACTGTACTAAAATCAATGCATTCCTACAGTGTTAATCTATATGTTCTATTATTCTCTTTAGAAACCAAATCTAATCCTTAATGTTGATGGCCTTATTGGTGTTGCATTTGTTGATCTACTGAGGAACTGCGGTTCTTTCACTAGGTAAGATATTATAACAGCAGCAAGTCCTAACCTCTGTTTAATGTTTAGTATTTTTTTTTCATTAAATAACTGCTGCACACACAGGGAGGCCTCCCTCCTTTCAGAAATGGTCATAGTTGTAGTTTCCTGTTTTGTACAATATTACTGTGTCTGTTGAGCAAAACCATATTGTCAGTAAAAAATATACTTAAATATATTTATATATTTATTACACTAAAATTATCTTATTTTTTTTATCATAAAAGAACTTGATGGTGCGGTGATTTTGTCCCCGACAGTAATAGAGAATGTACTTAGATAACCTTACCAGGTATTGCCTACCCCAAATGATCAACTCTATGGTAAAAGAATATTGTTATCTTGATAACTGCTCAAAATACAATACACATTAAACATAAGTAATGTTTTCGAAATACAGTGATATAGTAACATGAATTAAAGGCCAGAAACTGGCTCTAGACAACATGCAACTGACCAGTCATGATAAAGGTTTGATTAATAAACAAAGTTCCATAATTACAGTATCTGCAAAAAGTATTAAGAGGTTACAAACGTGTGATTGATGGAATCGGAAATTGAGTGACTTCCCTAAATTTATGCTCTGGTTTTTTATGTTAATCTTCAGTGTTTTATGTGTTTTTGCTTTGACACAACATAAACTATCTACTGGCCATGTACTGGCTTCTTTATCCTAAATGTACAGTGCAGTGTTAAATCATTCCCATCCCTGTTATTATTTAAGTTGGTTCACTACTCGTTTTACTCTTCTTTCCTGATGCTTTAAAGTTAAAGTAAAGATGGATATGTAATGATACTGCTGTTTTTGTCTGATTAGAGAGGAAGCCGATGAATACATAGAAATTGGAGCACTGAATGGAATATTCGTACTGGGCAGGAGCATGGGATTTATCGGTAAGTGTTAACCTACTCATCCACGTCCTCTGACGTTGCAACCTGAGGTTCATTGTTGATGGTGGTTGTTGAGGTAAACTCCAGTCAAACTTTTAGTGGAGAAGAGTTCACATTTTAGTCAGGTTCTAATTGACCTGTAACCCCATGGGGGAGATTTTCCCCAACCTTTTTTGAGTCAGAGCTCACTTTTTCAAGGAATGATTAGATAGCGCCCCCCTTGGGTGAACTATACTATTACCATACAATATATTGAAAAACAAGGACAGATCTTTTAAAATATTTTATTAGAATATATTACCAATATTGGCGTAATGCTCAAAATATTGTTCAAAAATATGTATATATTTTAAAAAAATAAATATAATATTAGTGAGATGAGCTTGGTGGCCAGCTATGTGTAACAAGCCCCCCACTAGCCACTCAGTCCCTCACACTGCAGCGTCTGCAGATTTGACTCCAGGCGGCAGTGAGCGGTACCGAGCGCTTTCCCTGAGCCAGGGTTCCATGGCATGAGGAAGGGGTAACTGCAGTGCCACCTCAGCGCCAGTCTGAACGCAGCCTTAAAGTTTGGTAAACAGCCAAATTTACATTTGAGGCACCACAGTGCACAGACAATTGGCACTACCAATTGCATGTTAGGGGGTCCCTAACATGCAAACTCAATTTGGGAACCATGATCATGAAATATAGCCAATCACCACTATTTTTACTGTTTGTGTTATTTTCATTAAATGTTTTTTTTTTTTTTTTTTATAAAAATAAAAAAAAGCAAAGCCCTTCAATTCTGTCATTACCGCCACAGAATGGGAGAGCAGAGCCTTCTGGCATACGCATGTCACAATTTTAGGAGGCTTGAGCTCAGAGAACAGGCATGCAAAAAGCCAAGGATCAGGATCTCATACATGCTTGGGTTGTTTTGCAGGACGTTCATGTTTGCAGTCTCTCTAAAGTAGTTCAATTTGTAGCCCATACCCCCAAGTTTTACATACGGGATTATGCACTTTTCTTCATAGGCTGTGTTTGGAGAGGAGGCAACAAAGTATTTTGACAAGCTCCGTTTTGGTTTATCTTCACTCTAAAGGCCTTTGTTCCAGAAGTTTTGAGGCATGTCTAGATGCTGAATATTGTTAGTAGGTTGTTTTGGCACAGTATAGACTATTTCATGCAACTTGACTGCAGCCCAGTTTTGTTCAATGACCTCCTTATTATTAGTACATCTTAAAACAGCAATGCGATTTTCCTTGCGGTTGTTGCTGAAGTCTTGTTGGTCTTCCTCAGTGACTTTCAACTGCTGTGCTGCGGCACACTAGTGTACCGCAAGAGATCTTCTGGTGTTCTGTGGGAAATTATCCAATTGTCGACTGTGCTGTAGTGACTGGCAGAGTAATGTAATACTCTTCCATGTCACTGGGTGGCAGTAGGGAGCTTAATTGCCTTGTTTATTCTTAGAGACGACAATTAGCTACAGGGTTTCATTTTGTAACATTTTTGATTTGTGGTGTGCCGCAGGATATTTTCAGTGTAAAAAATGTGCAGTGGCTCAAAAAAGGTTGAAAAACACTGATCTACCTGACTTTTTTTTCTGTTTCTTCCTCATGCTGAAGTTGGATTTTTGTTACGTTTCCTATTTGTAGGGATGAATCTGCTCAATAAAGGACACAGTAACAAATACATAAACAAAGCTTTAATGAAGGGTGATCCCTAAATCCAATTGTATTGTAAAATACAACCTGTAAAATGCATGGCTTGGTATGTAATTAGTATTTTGTTTTTGTTTTTTTGTTTTTTACAGGACATTATTTGGACCAAAAGAGGCTGAAGCAAGGGTTGTACAGGCATCCTTGGGATGATATCTCCTATGTGCTGCCTGAGCACATGACTATGTAAAGACTTGAACACTCCACTCAAAATACCTAATAGTGGTTGCACACAAGATAGATACTAGTGTGCAGGCATTTAAAGCAATGCAAACCAGACTATAGTGTACGTTGCTATTTAATGACTTAAGGTCATGGTCAGTAGTTTTTTTGTCCTGTTTATTTCTCTTAATGTTTGTTTTTTTTATCTCTCCTTACCCCCCATTCCTGGTTAATGTGAGGCACTGTTATTTTGTTATATGTAGATATTTACATCAAATAAATTGTATTGACTGCTGTATTTATTAAACTGAAACGGCATTGATTCCATTGGTTGGTTGGTTTAATTTATTTAATCATTTTTTTTTCTTTGTGTGCAATTTTCCTTGTTATATGTCCTTACAAAATATTGACAAAACCCAGACAGGCTTAATTGTATAGGCTAATAACCTTAACAATTTGAGCTTCTAGACCACGGCAAATTTTTACATTTTGGCATTGGGCCTATTTATTTGGCCTTACATTAATTTTTAATAATCTTAAAAGTCCTAAACTGGAGTCTTGGCATATTTCCTGTTCATAATTTTAGGAGAACAACTGCACTAATAGGATTGGCCGTTGGGATCATCAGTGTGCTGACCAATCTCAGCCTGTGAATGGACAGAGGGTAGAATGATCTGAAATAGGCTGACTTTTACATATATTTATTATAAGTAATTGGAGTAACACTGGGAATAGGGGGTAAGCATGAGTTTGGTACAGCATTAATTAAATGATCATTTGTGCATGTTTTTTTTTTTTACCAGTAGATGGCACTTTGTCCTCAGGTAAAATATTTCTTTACTATATAGCAGGGGTCCCCAACCCCTGGTCCGTTGCCCGCAGCTCTGGCCGCCCAGTGGGTTCAGAAGAAGGACCCCGCTTAGGGGGGACGCACTGGGGCGCACCGGCCAGAGCCATGGACCACCTCTCCGGTACACGTTGCAGGCTCTGGGCAGTGGGTGGGTAGTGTCTCGGGATCAGACCTGCGATGGGAGAGTGGGCAGGTTCTTGCATAATGACGTCACCCTGGGGGAAGCTTCTTCCCCTTTGAGTGACACACGGCTCCCCTTGTATGTGCCTTCCGGAGTCCATGCATTTAGTGGTCAGCAAGCTCCAAAAGATTAGGCGGCCACAGCTATATAGAACAACTTGAAGTTCCCTGCATCACTGCTCCAAGACAAGTGACAAGGTAAAGGACCCCAGTAGAAACAAAGAAACAAGTCTAAAAGTTTTTTTTTTCTATTTCCTTGGAAATGTTAGGTGTATATATACAATATATTCTTTGGGTTTTCACATCAGAATTTTTAAATGTCTGCAGAACGGGTTAAAAACATACTGACATTTTTTCCCTCATACCCTATTTTGTATCATATAGCTGTTCACATGGCATGAACTTGTAAACTGGTGCAAAGAGAAACTAGGAGGGATCTTGTTCCAGGGCTACCCAGAGCAAATAGGTGCCCCATGAACAAGTAAAGCAAAGCAATAGCTTGCATTACTGCTATATTATTCTGGGCTTTGAAGAGACCATTGACAGTCATTGAGAAAGTTAGAACTACCCGAAAAGGAAATTTGTGCTTTGGAGACATAATCTTTTTTTTTCAACTTTTTACATTCTCTCACTAGATCTGCCTGTTGAGAAGGTTCACTGGGCTGCCAAACTATATAATATGTTCTCTTCTAAAGCTTACTGGACCTCTGTAGCTCTTGGAAAGTAAAAGCAGTGTTTAGGTGGTATCATATACTTTTTGGTCCTTATGAGCATATATATTTACAGGCAGATATACATGTCCTTTGCATTTCCAAAAGATTTGATTTTAAAAGTTGTCATTGCTGAACTCGTTCAAAAGAATGTAAATTGGATATGAAGCTCACACCTGAAACGAGAATGGAAGAGGAAATGGAGGGCAGTTTGGCTGAGGAAGGATGAAGAGGGTCATCCACTGCAACAATAAAGTCACTGAGGATGAGGGTGGGCAGGTCAGTAGACAGCAACATTGTGGGATGAGGGTGAAAATGATTGGGGTTGGAAAGACTCTGTACAGTTAGGGGGGAGAATGAGACCCCCCCCCCCCCCCCTACTCTGTTGCCAGGTATAGGGGTATGTGTAAAGTGCATGCCTCCATAGGAGAGAGCAGAGGCAGAGGAGAAAAGCCAAGTTTCAATGAGAGACAGAAAGTTTAGAGATTTAGAAAAGAGAAGGTTGTATATAGAGGCTAATTTATTGCCAACAGATTTGGCATTCCATAGACTGCAAGAGAAAGGGGGTAGGAACTTATGGGTAGTGTGAATGGGAATGAGGTTAGGAGTAGGGTGTATCTTGGTGAAAGTGTAGAGAAGAGAGAGCTTGCGGGGAGGGGACCAAGGTATTGTGAAATGTCTCCAGCAAGTAGCGGTAGAGCAAAAAGGTGCAGAAGTACAGCCAGAGAAATCTGGGGAGTGAAGGAGCAGAGAGACTGGGAGTTATCAGGCTGGGGAGAAGGAGAGGGGATAGACCCAGCAGAGTACAGGGTGAATGATACATTGTAACAAATAATTGTGAACCACAGGAGCACAATAAACATGTGGGAAACTGAAGTCCATGTGAGTGGCCCCTGTATTATGGGTTGTAGTGCAATTCCTGATTACAAACCCTAGATTAATTCCCATCACACTTAAAAAAATCTTAATTTGGCATTTCAGATTTGGACAGATGGACTTGCCTGATGTTTAAATAGAAGTGCTTTGGGCACTGAATATGGATGGACAGATCAGAGTAACAAGGAATTTGGGATATCAGTTGAACCTTAGTAGGGGAAGGGTTAGCAGGGCAATAAATATCAATGAGCTCTCAACTGGAACAACTGGATAGTGAGCAGATAATTCTATGGGCAGATTCAAATTTGTGCAAAAAGTTCATTTAAAATGCATAACGAACTATAAACAATCAGATGAAATTTGTAGAGGAACACAAATGGGTAAACAGGCAGGATGTGGCTGGTAAAGAAGTGCTACATTGGGGATCAGTATAGAATCTTTCCCGCGTTGTTGGTTCGTGAAGAAGGGCGTTCTCATATTGGTATTTGGTGGGAAAATGACCCTCTTACATTGGTAATCATTGGGAGAAGGGTCTCTTTACCTTGTTGAATAGAGGATAGAACATTCTATAGTTAGTGAAAAATCCCCCTTATATTGATGTGCATTGGGAACTATGCCCACTTTCAAGATAGGTAAAAAGATCAATGGTGTATTGTTCACCTGCAAAATGCTCAAGGAACCCTTAGCATCGCCTGTGCTAGAACTGAGCCTTTTTGTAACAAATGTAGAAACTTACTTTTGGTATAAATTAGAACACACTTGTCTGTTAGAATAGATGTATATGTTTATATTCTTTATATTTATTGAAGAGAAAAACAATCATCATAAATTAATATTTGTATATCTTCAGGTAATTACAAGTATCATCGTAACGTAATGAAATATGCTCTAACTTATAAATGTAATCCGAGATAGTAGCCTGACCTTTAAATAAATGTCACAGTGTATGCCCACAGTGTATGCCACTATTAGTCTGCTAAAAATAGAATAGTTTCTTATTTGGTATATGTCAAGGCCTAAATAAATGTGAAAATTAAAAAATAACCATTCTGTTCATCATTTACCATATAAGAATTGTGCAATCTGCTGATGAATGGAATTGATCTTATTTCTGATGTTAGCAGACACAAGTAAAAAAATATTCTGTAATCATTTTTAAGTAACACTGCAACACAGCTACTAATGGTATCAGGAGTCACAGACAATATTCTGCAGAATATAGGATGAAATGAATGCAAAGCCTAATTAAAGCCTGTTAAAAGATTTAACCTCAACTTGTGTGCTGCTGATAATGGTTTGACTAGCAATAAAGGGAGAGGTGATCTGAAACAACGATCCATCGATTGCCTCTGATAACCCTTGATATGAATTAAATTCCTTCACTTTCTGGCTTGACATACATAGGTGAGAGACAATAAACAGAATTTCTGTCATTTTTCCTGTATTGTAATTGCTTTAATTAATTTCACTGCACACATTCAGCTTCTCAAAATGCAGAAAGCTACAAAAATCCACCAAGAACCTTAGTTACATAGTAGGTTAGGTTCAAAAAAGACATAAATCCATTAGGTTCAACCACCAGGAAAATAAACATATCCCAGTTAAAAAACCTTATAAGATATAGTTGGTCCAGAATAAGGCACAAAACAACCCTGGTACAATTTGCTTGAATTTTTGAGGAAGAAGGGAAGGAGTAAATTGTATCTTAGTGTGAAAATGCCACAATAGGCTTGTCTGCAAAGATTAAACAAAAGCTCAAGGAAATCATCCCAAGAAGATATACGTTAGCTTAGGTACCAATACAGTGCACAGAGCAAAATATTTCTCCTGGTAATTTGGCAGATGCTTTGCTGCAGTTCTGTGTCTTGACCAGCAGATGACAGTGCTGCTTACAATAGAAAGATCACCAACAATTAAGAGGTAGATGATTGGGAGCCACTAGTTTCTCACTTGCTAATTCTGACTCTGTACACGCCCTAATATTTTTTGTCATATTAAAACTTAGCAGCTTACAGAAGTGATCTCAGCTACATCTCCTATAGTGTTTTTTCTGGTCAAGACATGCTTTCTTCCCTCTGCCTGCCTATATCTAGGCAATGAGTCTTATACCAATATACATGAAAAAAAAAAAGAAAAACTTTTATCAGAGACTGCATTCCCCAACACATAGTGAAATAAATAGCTTACAGAGTAAACATTGGAAGCATATTTCATGCCCTGCATGCTTTACCACAAGCCTTTCTTGGATAATTTACCAAAGGGTTGCTGGCTGTGTCCTTGAGATGTTTTTGCTGTATGATCCCTGTGGCCTTTAGACAGCTGTCAAAGTCAGGGTTGGAGAGGGGGTGTGAGGAGCTCAAAAAGAACTCTTTCAATTCTAGGTTTACTTCTCATGTGAAGCTGATAGCAATAGTTCAGTGATTGCATACTGAAAGTTAGTGTTGGTCGAATAGCTCACTATTCGATAGCTTTTCGGCCGAATATAGCAAAAAAATTTGGGTGGTCGAATTCGAATTCGAATCCCATTAAAGTCAATGGGAGAAAAATTCGGGTTTGTTTCAGCACTGTGTAGAGCTTCTACAGCCTCCAAACAGATGTAAAAAGATACATTATAAAAAAGATACATGAAAAGATACATTGTAAAGAGATGCATTGTATAAAGATACATAAAAAGATACAATATAAAAAGATACATAACACTATTACATACCCCTGTGCTTCACATGAATATTAAAGTGCACCTGTCAAATCAGTTTTAGGCTAAAGCTAGGTACACACTTCTAATAATTATTGTTAGAAAATGAACGATTGTGACCGATCAACGATTATGCCCGATTATACTTGAACAATCATATTGTACACAATTCTGTACATGCTGTAACAATATGATTATTCATATATAATCCACCAACAGTGTCCACACACTAGATACAATCGTTTGAACGATGCAGGGAGGGACATGTAAAGGAGAAAGTGTACCGCAGAAACATGCACGATAACTGAACAACCGTACACGCGATAGATAGTGAAAGATCGTCGGTCGTTCATTTTCAACGACAATCCTCGTTCATCGGTGTCCTTGGTCCCTTTTTTTGGCCAATCGGTTGTTCATCAGTCGTTTCTAATGATAATTATTGGACGTGTGTATGCAGCTTTAGTCTACACGGACTGCATTCCCATGGGCTAATCAACACCAGGACGTTTCCTTCAGGCACATATTTCAGCGTTATCTTAAACGTTGCTTGCAACATTTAAAAAATTAAAATGCTGGATAAACGTTGAACTCAATGGAGGCTTTTTCAAGCATTTTTAAGCTTTTATGAAAGCTTTCATTGAAAATAATGGGGGCTTTTATAAACATTTTTAGCAGGACTTTGGAATCTGGAAGCCCCCTTTAATAAGGAGACTCCCAGATCTCCACCGCCCCACCCTGGGGAATGAGTACAGGGGTACATAAATCCTCTTACTCATTCCCTGAAAGGGTTAAAATATAAGTAAAAAAATAGGACGAGGCTTTATTTAAAATTATTTTATTAATGTGTGTGTTTGTGTAATTTAACTTTTTTTTTTTTTTTTTCTTAAATTATTTTTTTCCTATCTGTTTTTTATTTTAAACTTGTTTTTTTTTTATTTTTTACAGGTTATCCCACAATGACATTATGAATCATAATGTCATTGTGGGATTCCTGGACCGCTCCAGGATCAGGGGAGCAGAGCTGTCAGCATAAAGCTCCGCTGATTGCTCTGCTCCCTGAGGAAAGGGAAAGCCTGATCAGGATTTCCCTTTCCTCAGCAACTCAGGGAGCAGAGCAATCAGCGGAGCTTTATGCTGACAGCTCTGCTCCCCTGATCCTGGAGGCAATACGAGGGCAATAGAGGTTGAATGGAAATACTATGTCCATTCGTACCTCTACTGCTCTGTGATTGGTCTATTTCTCAGCCAATCACAGAGCAGTAGAGGTATGAATGGACATAGTATTTCCATTCATTGCCCTCCTATTGCCTGTGGTTACAGCTAATTGAAGGCACCTGCTTTCAATTAACTGTGACCGCACAGTTCCCACGGTCCAGGAATCCCACAATGACATTATGATTCATAATGTCATTGTAGGATAACCTGTAAAAAATAACAAAAAACAAGTTTAAAATAAAAAACAGATACGAAATAAATAATTTAAGAAAAAAAAAAAAATTTTTTTTTTTCCTCCCGAATTTTTGCTGTCGAATGCAGCAAAATTCGGTTCGGGTATACCCGAATTCAAACAGCCATATTCGGGTCGAATATAGGGACAACCCGAATTCGAACATCAACACTACTGAAAGTTACCATCTCTTAGCCATAATAGCCAAAGTTGATTATAGGCAAACATATTTTGCAGTCATTTTTTAAGCACATTTTACATTCTACCATGCTTGCTCTGACATATTTTTTACTATTGTTTTAAACTGGACCTATCATTGCGAGATGATGTGTATTGCCATTACTGAGCACATTGGGCCTGATTTATTAAAGCTCTCCAAGGCTGGGGAGGACACTCAGTAAAGCTGGGTGAGCCACTTTAGGTCCAGAGATCTGTGTTTGACTTACTAATTTTTGGTTTTGTCTTATTTATTTTCTCCTACTCCCATGTACACAATCACATATTTTTTTCCAACTTAGAGGAGGAGCAGTGCCAGCACTATAGCCCTTATCTGCATCCCAAAAGATTGACAAGGCCATATTTGTATTGCATGATTTGCAGCTTCATGGATCTCACCTGTACATAACTAATGTTATGTGACCAATGCAACTCAGCAAAACAGAAAGCGGAGTCTGCAAATATAATAAGCAAGTTGCATATTAGCATGATCTTTTTTTTGTGCATATCGGTTTAAATGTTTCAACTTCTCCACATCCCCTTTAAGAAATGGGTGTAGGGCCAATTTCTATGTATGCTGGTCCTGTCTGCAGCCAGGCGGTGGATTCCTCTCCTGATATTTGAGACATTGGGGTCACATGGTCTCTGTAGCATTTTATTAGATGCGACTGGACTAGCACAGCGTTATGGGCTGCTGAAGCTACAGCACTAGAATCAGTATTGTGGTGTACAATAGTTTTTTGGGTAGTATAAGGAACTTGAATTCAAGCAAAATGTCTGACAGAAGCCCCTTTGAGACAGATATGTTCACCCTTACCCGGTATGTCATGGAAAAGGGACGACAGGCCAAAGGTACAGGGGAGCTAACACAACTGCTAAACTCCATGTTGACCGCAATAAAGGCCATTTCATCTGCTGTGAGGAAGGCTGGAATTGCTCATATGTAAGTCTTTTATAACTTTTTTTTTATACAGAGATAGTCAATATTTATTGTATACTATGCAATCTGAGAATTTAATGTATACTATGCAATCTGAGTATCCTGAACTAAAGTTATGCCAGTTTCTATATGATATTAGTAGCACAAAATGTGGTTTTAGATTCTACCCAATTCAATTAAGCCTCATATAGAATAGTGGTTGTGGGCAAAGTAGTAACAGGTTTGTTGTAGACAGTTGAAGTAGCCTTTTATGATGTTAAGGCAGACAATTAAATAAAGGACAGAAGTTTAGCTGTTGCCTTTGCTAAGGCTGAATGTACAAGGAACATTTTTTGTAGCTAGAAACAGTCTTTCATAATCATTTCCAGTGATAGATAAAAGAATGAGTGCTGTACACACAATGCTTTTCTGTTCTTTGGAGGATGAGCAGGGCAGGATGAAGGGAGGGCGAGCCGGCAGCACCCCACTGTGCTCTCCTTTCTATACTTGTTTAGCTGTCATTACCAATTAGTTTTTCATGGATCCATCCTGGAACAACATTTGGCAACTGCTCTACCCAGATTTTTATCAAGCATGACCATTCTTTTTGGGCAATAATCATTTGATGTGTACATAACCCAACCCGTTTGATCTAGACATCCATGCACAGGAATCACAAATAGGCTTTGTCGAAAGTAACACAGACTAAGGCCTAGAGCGGCAAGAGTTTATGGAGGGGAGCAGACAGCCAGATGATTTATCTTTTGTTTTTCTCTAACAAGTATTTTACTTGACAAAATTGGGAATATATCATTTTGTTAGATGTTTAATACATTAGTGATCCATATATCTCTGGAAGATGCTGGCACTATACAAAACTACATTAATAATAGGCTCTTCTGGTGATACATGGATCTATAATATTTTGTCTATACAGAGCAGAGCTGTAAAATTATAGAGATACATGCTGTGTATACATACAATGTTACAAAGAAGAGTACAGGTAGTCCCTGGGTTACATATGAGATAGGGACTATAGGTTTGTTTTTAAGTTGAATTTGTAAAGTGAAGTCAGAACAGGTACATATTATCAGGTAGCATGGTGTCAGTTACTGTATAAAATCCTCACTGTGAGTTAATCACAAAGCAAAAAAAAAAGGAACTTAGACATCTTTTAACTTCTGGAGCAAGCTGTGCTTTGATATGCAAAAAGAAACATCTGCAAAGTTTGTCTTGGTCATTAAAGAGTTATAAGAGGTTGCAGATCAGCTCAGCTCTTAGGATCACCCACAACCTCAGCTGTGTTTACCAAAAGATTTCTTCTGCAAGTCATTCGAACCGCCTCCCTCCCCCATCAAGCCTCTGTCTTGCACATGAGCTAGCAGGAAAGGCTCGTTTGTATCTAGGAGTTGTCCGTATGTCGGATGTCCTTAACCCGGGGACTACCTGTAATAAATATACTGTAGTACAGAGCAGTACGGTACTCTAAGCAAGGGGGGTGTGTGACTAAGTAGCTTGTCAACATACAACAATACCTTGCCATGTCAGGAATGAAGTTCTTGCTAAAGCGAACTTACAGTTTAAATCATGCTTTTATGACCTTTTTAACATGGGGAGACCATTAAATTTCAGGTCTTCAGGGAACCCCTGCTATATTTAGTACCATTGCTGTCATTTAAGTTGACCTGAGAGGCACAAATTGTTCATAGAACCCCTTGCAAACTCTGGAGGAACCCTGGTTGGGAAACACTGCTCTAAAGGAATAAGGAAATAAAACATAAATTAAGGGCATTTGGTGGGCTGTAAATAGGCTGACAGCGGAGTTCTGCCTGAGTAGAAGAGGGTAAAGCCAAGCAGGATTAATAACTAGATAAATGTCGTATGTCATGTGCTTCCCTGAGGAGGAGACCTTTCAGGTTGTGTTCTTGAGGGATATTTAGTGCCAAATGGGTTGTGGAACCCTCTACAGAGAAGAATACTGAGATTATCATTGCCAATCTCCTTAAAAATGCCAGTTGTCAGGCTGTCTTTGAAATCAATACATCATGACTCATTGACAGAGAGCAAACATGCAGTAAGTAAAATCATAACTTCTGGTCAGTGTATTTGTTTTAGGTTTGTGACTTGGAAAATAGTTAGGTAATTAGATTAGCACGACAACCAGTAAAATGGCATTATCAGTGGTGTTTAGTGACAGCTTTCATAAATACTTTTGTACAAGTTTACTTTAGGACACATGCACAAGTTATTCTGTACACAAATAGATATAATTTAGCATAGAACAACAATAGCGAGGGTTCAAAAAATCTTTTACTGCTTTACTCCCCAAACCCTACCCTGGGGTTTCTATGTGCTGTGTTTATGATGACCAAAAACCTAAAATAGCTGCATGGCTCTATAGAAATTGGGCTACATCTATATTTTAAGCCAGCAGTTTTGGATGTGCAGTTGGCTGGTGAACATAAAGAATTTATTTGCATGACTCCATTCACCAAAACAAGAATACGCCCCCCGTTTTTGAGTTTGAAATAGACATAAGACCTACAGATACCTTCTGTTTAGAAGAAGATATCACAATGCTTCACGTTAGTTTGGTGGAAGATCATTACCTGTCTGGTTATACTTTATTGCTAGGTAATCAAATTTGCTAAAAGAAAAGCACACAAATAGCATATCAGATTTACTGCAATTCAGAAATCATCACATCACATGTTAGCCTGAAAACCTTTGCGATTTGCTATTAAATTCTTCTTTAGGGAGTCTTCTAATAAATCCATGGGCAGGCTGACCACAGAGTTGGGATTCCCTTACATACAGTAAGACAGCTGGCAGCAATCTAGGTAAAAGGTTTACGGTTTTAAGATGTAGTAAAAACACAAACAAGCCACTGGTATGCACTGCGGGAAAAAAACAAACACAGGGTGTAAACACCTTGCAGTATTTTAAGAGAAAAAAAACACATAGGGCTCTATTTATAACATAGGGAATCTGATATTCCCGTAATCATTCCCTTGTGGGAATCAATTACTGCTGTTGAAACACATTGACCTGTAAGATTCCCATGGGGGAATGTTTGAGGGAATGTCAGATCCCCTGTTTTTTAAATAGAGCCCTTAGAAAAACATGGCACATTTTTTTGTAGAACACAAAGCTTTGCTTCTATAATTTCCAGAGGAAAAAATTGAGGTTACAACTGTTTTGCTTGTTTTTGTTTTTTGCTCCCTGTGTACATAGTGCAAAATTACAACCTATACACAGAAACAATAGGAGGTTGACTGGATGAACAGCCTGGGGTACAAACAGTAACCATTATCCTGGTTGCTATTTTCAAAGTTATCCTTGCAAAAAAATTAGAAAGAAAGTCACAAACAATGCTTAACTTGAACCTCTGTTGCATCCCCCAGCTACAAAAGAAAGCAACTTAAAATATCTACACATAACCAAGCTTTGTTTTTTAGCTAAGTCTCATAAAGCAATCCATTAGACACCCTTCTTGTGTTCCTGAGTTGATTTCACTGTGCTAATACAGGTAAAATAATTTATATCTCCATGTAATATTTTAAACTCCAGGTGGGTCAACATGATCTCAAACACCACCACTCTGGAGTCCAGCTTCCCTTTGGGTATCACGTAAACCATCGAATCAATTTGGTTTTTCAAAGGATCTACATTTTTTTGCCAAGGAAATACAAGGGAAAAACAAAGGGGTCTTATATCTCTGTCCATGTAGGAATTAAAGTAGTTGTGAACACACTTTTGCAAATTAATAATTTAATAAAGACGCTCATAAAAGGCTGTTTAAATTGAGGGCCCGGATCAGTACACATTTGCAGTAGTTCTCAGACAGCAGCAAATAACGTAAAGGATGATTTAGGAACAGTCAAAAAATAACTATTTTTATATGATAATTCTGGCCTCGATGTGGTACATTACTGTGCTATGCCACACATCTGAATTTAGCATAGGTAATTGTTATTTTATTTTACTTTACTAAGCAGCAGGAAAAAACAGGTCAAATGCAGTTTGTAACTTAGTTTTCAGTTGTATTTCTGTATGTTGTTGCTGGAGGAAAAAAAAAATTGTCACTTAGGCCCCTTTCACACTTGTGGAAGAAACTGCACAATTAGCAGCTTTTCAGCAATAGCAAACTGCTGCTATGCACCAAGGAGCAGCAAATCACACCAAAGGTCTCCTAGATTGTAAGCTCTTTAGGGCGGGGTCCTCTCCTCCTCCTGTGTCACTGTCTGTATCTGTCTGTCATTTGTAACCCCTATTTATTGTACAGTGCTGCATAATATGTTGGTGCTATATAAATCCTGTTTATAATATAATATTATGTGTGAGTATGTTGCCCTTGTCTTTGTGGTGCAGTTCTTCCTCCAGAGGAGAAAAACCAATGGTACATCCAGAAGCAACACGTCACTTCCAGGAACCAAGCTACCATCCCACAATACCTGCATGCAAAGGTGTGCACAAAATAGTTCTCAACAGTGGCTGTTCAGTCTGTGGTACCATGCTGCAGTCAACTACAAACTTGAAATGGACCTTATACTGCTGGTGGATATTTAAGTAAAGATTCCACAGTGATTTCCAAAGTTATTTTTTTTCCTTCCCTTAAAAATGTAGTCTAACCTGCACAATTTGCACAAATTTGAGTATCTTAATTTACTGCATGACATAATTTTTTTCAAGCTGTTTTCTGTTAAAAAGACAGTCTCCAGTAAGAAACAATTATTTTGTTTAGTTTGTAGCTCAGTGATATAATTGATTTTGTTCCGTACTTAGGTATGGCATTGCGGGAAGTGTCAATGTGACCGGGGATGAAGTGAAAAAACTGGATGTGTTATCTAATGATCTTGTGATTAATATGCTGAAGTCCTCATATTCAACTTGTGCTTTGGTTTCTGAAGAAAACAAGGAAGTTATTATCATCCCACAAGACATGAGGGTCAGTCGTAATATTCATATTCTTTACTAAAATGTCTGTAATAACATTACTTTTCCCTGCTTAAAAAAATGAAACAATCTTAATGAAATGTTTCAGGAGTTACTGCTGGGACCTCATTAGCTTACTATAAAAATCATGCTAAGGAAAAAGAAATATAGAAAAACCCATTGCTTTTTTAATGCTAGTTTCTGGATGTCCCTGGATTTAGGAATTCAGCCATTGAACAGAGAACACCTAGGAGCGTACGTACACTTCCCTATATTTACAATAACAAGAACACATGTCATGAACACACATGGCATGCTGAAGCTGGGTGGAGAGATTATTTGTTCACCTTTGAATAAATAATAGAATCCCATAGTGACCTGTATTGTCTTTTAGAATAGAGGAAAGAGTTAGGAAAAAAATGTCCCAATAGCCATAGCAGTAGGGTAACCACATAGAAGCATGTACTTTATAATAAAACAAAGGTACTGAGGACATTGGTAATGGATACCAGGGGGGTTGGCACTAATGTACCTTATCTCCTCCGCAGAGCTAGAGAGGCTTTAGACAAACAGTCTTAAACAGGTAGTCCCCAGATTGCATACGAGATAGGGACTGTAGGTTTGTTCTTATGTCGAATTTGTATGTAAGTTGGAACAGGTACATTATTTTAATAAATGCAATTAGGACAGATGTTTGTCTCATCATATTATTAGGCAGCATGGTGTCAGTTACTGTAAAAAATCCTCACTGTGAGCTAATCACAAAGGAAAAACAAAATCTTTATGGAGCCTAGACATTCATTAACTTCTGGAGCAAGCTGTGCTTTAACATGCAAAAAGAAACATCTGCAGAGATTGTCTTGGCCATTAAAGAGTTACAAGATATTACAGAAGAGCTCACCCCTCTAAGATCACCCACAAAAGATTTCTTCTGCAAGTCATGCATACCTCCCCCCTGTCAAACCTCTGTCCTGCACAGGAGCAAGCAGGGAATCCCAATTGGTATCTGGGAGTTGTCTGTATGTGGGAAATCCTTAACCCGGGGACTACCTGTATATCAATGTGTAATGATCTTGCCTTATAATACAGGCCCTCTTAAGATTAGTAAAGGAAATAATCCAGAATATATTATCCGAACTAGAATATTGTTATTTCAGATGACCCTAATGTTGTTTTTAGCAGCCTATATATTTTTTCCAAAAGAAAGCAAAATAAAAAAGAATCCTGAGAATCTGATTACTATTCCCCTGAAAATGCTAATCCAATACTAATTCTAAATTGATAACCTAGAACAATCATGCAGCTAGTGGAGCCAAAATGTTAAAATCCCTGATCTGTGTTAGTGCTTTAGATCAGTAACTCAAAGTATTGAAACCCATCAGCAGTGGCAAAGGGCCAGGGTTGCAGAGGTTGCAATTGCTACCATGCCCTCTTGCTTCAATGAGTTTGTAGCAACCCTACTGCTCTCTGTTGCATGGATTTATTGCTTACAAAATATAACTTATTTGTTTGTGTCACAGGACAGTGTACACCTGTCTACCTTCCTGGAATGTCTCCTCTTCTGCAGCTATATTTACTGATGGGACCACTTCCAAAGTGGGTAGTGTATCCTAAATGGGATTCTAGCGCCTTTTTATAAAATCACACTGATAGATCTGCAGCTTTACCACTGTCCAACCAATCATACCAATCATTGCATCCCACATATTTATTCTGTACATATTTCATAGAGGGGTGCAATGTAACTTGTGTGGCACTAATAACACCAGGGCTATGCTGGAAGTTTTCTCAATAGCAGAGCATTTCTTCCAATATGCTGCTCATGTGATGACTGCTGAGTTATCAAACTTGAAATCCCCTTTGTAGCCTAACTTAACAGAAAACTTACACAGGGGACTGTGAAATAGAAATGTAGCTGAGACTAAAGATAAGGGATGTGGATTGGCCTGAATCTAGAGATGTATAAGTTTGAAAGCTTTGCTGAAAATGGAAAATTATAAATGTAAGCTCATTTGCTAGTTACAGAAATATATTAAAAAGAATTCATTGGGTCTTGCCATAATATGTAGGTTCTGCTGTCTTCCATCTTTCAGGAGCATCTGCCAAACATTGGGTTACCATTAGAATATGAAAGCTTCTTGAACAGGTACTATTCTTCAAGGGTCAGGTCACTAAGCAATACATTATATATATATATATATATATATATATATATATATATATATATAATTTATTTATGGAAGAGGTTATAAAGTTTTGAAACACTGCCAAAACCACACCTATGTAGCTCTAAGCTGACATCTGCTCTGACTAAGATAAACATGTAGCTGTATGTTTGCTATACTATGGAAACTAGAGTCTAAAGCTGCGTACACACTTGCAATTTTTGTCGTTGGAAAGGATCTTTCACGATCCTTTCCAACGACAAGGGAGTGCACGATGCATGAACGGTGCTGTACATACAGCACCGTTCATGCTCTATGGAGAGGGGAGGGGGAGAGCGACGGAGCGGCACCCTGCTGCGCGCGCTCTCCCCTTCCCTTTCATTAGGATCAGCTGTCGTCCATCGTCCGTGGATCTGGCAGGTCGGTCGTCCGGACGATGGACGACACCGACTGTACACACGGCAGATTTTCACCCGATAATTGGCCGATGCCGATTATCGGGCGATAAAAATCTGACGTGTGTACGTAGCTTTACTCATGTGCTTCAATAGTACGTAAGCTGGTTGGAGATGCCAGAGACAAGTTTAGACACTGATTACTGAGGTGTCTGCTTGCTTCTTGCATTTAAATTGTTTACATATCTAGACAGAAGTCCTGGAACTGATAGCTGAACTAGTCACCTATCCGTAACAATGCCAGTCCAAGCCATATCCAGTCTTCCATATCACATGTCATCATGTGTTTTCCACAACAAGAAATAATAGTTTCAATAAAAAATGACATTTATTAATAACATTTATTCTAAGTCATTCCTTATATGGTAGAGGATACCAGCGACCAACAAAAGGCTGTATAGTAGGTATGTAAGTCTTTATATTGCAGAGACACTAACATATGATACTCATGTCTTACATTATGCTTCCATATCCCTGACCCATTTTATCAGAATTGTCCAATCCATTTTTGCACATTTTGTGTCTGTGTTATGGGGCCACAATGGGTTATGTGGGTTTGTTTGTGATAATGTTTTTGCAGCAAAACATTTTTTTAAAACTTCTGCATTCTCTTTAATTTCTAGCAGACCTTTTATCAGAGAATCAAAAACAGAAAACACCAAGGGGCCCTATTTAGAAAGCAGTTAATCTGACATCCACCAAAACATTTACTGGTGGAGAATCAACTCCCTCCATTGCAATACATACACCTGGAATATTGGTGGGGTACGGATGGTAGGGACTGCTTTATAAACTGTTTAATTTTCCTGGGACAACTGTGCATTTAGAACTGAAGATTTCAGCACAAATACAGCCATGTAATAAAAATTGCATATAACTGGGCTTGTTTGGGCTTGTCCAGCATTTTAAATAAGGGAGGATAAAATGAATTAGAACCCCTTTACATTTTCACTGCTGAGACTCCATTAGGGGGGTCTCCCCTTGTTTATTGTTATGATGACAATATTTTCCCCTGACAGTAAGTGAGGGATCAGCTGCAATAGGGGCACAGACAAATACAACTTTGGTCTCAGCCTCCCCTAATTCTACTAAAAATAAATTCTATATGTGTTAGATATTTATACTTTATCAGTGGTTGTAATTTTATTATAAAAAAAGAAAGTTTTCTGTACAAACACTTCAATGTCTTGGAATGAATTAGGTATGTTTGCCATTTTTACATTACTGGGAAAAAACAGAAGGTGGCGCCATTGCTTTATTAGATCATATACACAGGGATAATTAAGGATCTTTATTTTTTAAAACTGGTGAATCCAATATGTTTAAAAAATGACATTTACATGGCTGGAAACGAAACTCCTTATCGTATGTGAGTAATTGTGTTTGCAGCCTTATGTATTCTGAAGACTATTATCCTAATATTTCTGTATGTACAGTATAACTATATATATAGTCTTGGGCATTTAGGTTGACCTTGTGTATGTATGAATAATATATGTTATCATGGCTCCTCCACAGTAAATCCCATAATTGCACAAGAAATCCTATGCAACTATAGACTTTTCTAAATCCAAATTCAATCTTTGCTTGGGCCTGGTTATTTTCTGTATACGACACATATTGTGGGGAGAGGAGTGCGTGCCACATACCCTGATATTTATTTTATTTCTTAAGGCGCTATTGGTGGACCATGAGGACATGGGGGAATGCTAGATAAAAACAAGTAACAAATGTGATATAGTATATTATACAAGTGACATTATTTAACAGGATTTATATAGCGCCAACATATTACGCAGCGCTGTACATTAAGTAGGGGTTGCAAATGACAGACAAATACAGACAGTGACACAGGAGGAGGAGAAGACCCTGCCCCGAAGAGCTTACAATCTGGGAGTTGGGGGAAGTAACACTCAATAGGAGGTAGATGCATTTTAATTTTTTTTATTAATTACAGATAATAACAACTAGGGACACTGAGACATACTCATTGCGTCTATAGCAAATTGATGAAACCTGAATTGAATATTCATTCACTGTACCCCTAATATGAAATGTGTTGCCTGTATGTCTTAATACTAGAATGTTGTTGAGCTCATTTTAAGGGATTTTTCAATCACAGCCATACATTAAATTATAGAATTTATTTACTAATATATTATTATACTATTTTTTACAATTTACAACATTAGTTCTGCCAGAAATGTGATATTTATTTTAAAATAGAATATATGTTGCCTTTTACAGGGGAAATATGTTGTTTGCTTCGATCCACTTGATGGCTCATCCAACATTGATTGCTTGGCATCAATCGGGACAATATTTGCTATTTATCGAAAGGTAAGTCTGCAAATTTAATAAAGGTAGCTCTGTATGTTATGATGGAGAATAGTCTCTTAGCTGTGGACACCCAATCTGTATTGTGACACCTCAGTTATAGATTAAAGCTAGAAACATCCACATACTACAGGTTTAAAGTATAGCTAAAGGGGAACCATATTTTGGAGAATAGTAGAGGAATAGAACAACTAAAAGTTTCATGTTTTTATTTCCATTGTCACTGGAAATATAAGTATAGAATGAATTCAAAGCTTTAGGTTAACTCCAGAACAGGAATAGGGGTTAAAGCTTCCAATGGGGCATTTTTCCTCCCTCAGAGGGGATATCCCTTACAGTGCAAAGATTTAATTTCACTATCTGTTGATTCTACAGGTCAGAAATGGAGGGGAAATCCAAAAGAAACCTGACATTGTTTTTAACCTTCTTCTACTCTGTACAAAGCAGAAAACTAAAGTTTTGCTATTAGAAGTTTGATTTTTAGAAATGGAAGTGATAATAAGCATTACAATGTGACTAAATTCTGTAGAACTGGTTGTGCACATTGCACAAAGTGCTGGTCATGTTTTACAGCCAGAACTTGATTTAGAGAAGGAAACCATACTTTCACTTGTGTTTATTGCTTATTAGAAGTAAAAATCATATTGTTTTGACTATTGTAAATATCCTAATATTTACCTGTTTTAAAAAGGCAGACAATATAATCTTTCATATTTAGGACTGGAGGCCTATATATTTTATGCCATCATGATGTTGACATAGTACTCATAGCTAGTGTTGATGTTCGAATTCGGGTTGTCCTTATATTTGACCCGAAAATGGCTGTTCAAATTCGGATAGACCCGACGGATAGGATTTGGATAGATTCGATGGCAAAATTTTGGATACAAAAAAAATGTGTTAAAAAAAAGAAAAATTAATGTTAATTTAATAAGTGTTTGTTTATTATTATTATTATACAGTATTTATATAGCACCATCATATTACGCAGCGCTGTACAGGTCCATAGTTGTGTCACTAACTGTGCCTCAAGCTCACAGTCTAATGCCCCTACCATAGTCATATGTCATTAATGTAGTCTAGGTCAATTTAGGGGGAAGCCAATGAACCTAACTGCATGTTTTTGGGATGTGGGAGGAAACTGGACACGGGAGAACAGACACGGGAGAACCTGCAAACTCCATGCAGATAGTGTCCTGGCTGGGATTCAAACCTAGGACCTAACGCTGCAAAGGACAGTGCTAACCCCTGAGCCACCATGCTGCCCTAACTTCTTTTTTTTTTTTTTTTTTTTTTTTTTTTTTTACAGGTTATCCTACAATGACCTGATATCTCTAAAGCTGCGTACACACCTGCAATTTTTCTCGTTGGAAAGGATCTTTCACGATCCTTTCCAACGAGAAAAGACTGCACGATGCATGAACGATGCTGTACATACAGCACCGTTCATGCTCTATGGAGAGGGGAGGGGGAGAGCGACGGAGCGGCACCCTGCTGCGCGCTCTCCCCTTCCCTTTCATTAGGATCGGTCGTCGTCCATCGTCCATGGATCCGCCAGGACGGTCGTCGGACGATGGACGACGACCGACTGTACACACGGCAGATTTTCGCCCGATAATTGGCCGATACCGATTATCGGGCGAGAAAAATTTGCCGTGTGTACGCAGCTTTACTCTGTAACACACTTTCCAGCACAGAAATATTATGATACATTTGTTACATTTTTTCTTTTATCCACTGCAAGAAAAATGTAACAAATGTATCCTATTACTGTGCCTGTTACAGAGTAAAGCTGCGTACACATGTCAAGTTTTTTCTCGCCTGATAATCGGCATCGGCCAGATTATGGCCCCACATGACCGTGGGAACTTTACCGTGGGAACTTTGCCGTCACAGCTGTGACTGCAGGCGATCCCCAGGCACTGGAGGTTGAATGGGGACAAGTTTCCCCATTCATCACATCTAGTGCCCTGTGTTCTTGGATAGAGAAACTCTATCCAAGAACACATACTACTAGTAAAGGGCTACAAGAGCAATCTGATTGCTCTTGCAGCCCTTAAAAGTCCCTCAAATTTACCTGAATTCTCCCACTATTGATTTCAATGATGTTCGAATTCAGCATTCAATCACCTGAACAAAATCCCACTATTGGATCGAATAGCTGTCAAATCGAGAACTGATTCTGTGCACGCTTTGTTGTCTCTGTGAAGGGGGGTTTATCTGCAATGTGAAACAATAAGATCATATTACAGCCAGTGTTCTGTTAACTTTTGAGTGGGGTGGGTGGGGGATTCTTTGCTTCATCTATTTTCCCTGCTGTATTTTGTATACAGACTAGGCTTATGTAGTAGAGCAGTACAAAAGGTAACAATGCTAGCAGCATAACAAACTTCATCAGTCTGGAGCAGTCACAGTGATAAAAAATAATTGCTGCTTAGTTGTAAGGGGACCCTGGACTTTGCACCATGCTCAATGCCTTGCTAAACAAACAGAAAGTGTTTCAGTGATGTCATCAGCGAAGTGTGCGAGAAAACAAAACCCTGCATCTAATTAGGAACACTCACCCCCTACCCCCTTGCCAGTGTATGTAACAGTGCTTGGGAAAAAATTTGCTCAACCTAGCTGTCTCAAAATACAAACACACTAGTACATTTAAAATGCAAAATAATAAAAATATAAAATGCCTGCATTGTACAATTATCAGCGTTATCCTATGTAAATTAATTTGGGTATTTAAAAGCATATAGATAAATCTCCATACAAATTCTACATTTGTGGATTAAGTTAAAATGCAAAAGGCAAACAGTTCCTTGAGTAATTTAATTCCTCTATTGGCACCCAGGGTTTTGCCATATTGTGCAAATATGCACAACATTTCTATGATATGCCAGGCTTATTTCCAACGCACCCTCCTTCATTGCTGCAGTGGATCCTGTTGCTCCATTGCTGTTCTGACATCTTCACCTTCTTGTGAGTTTTTATTATTATTATTATTATTATTAATAATAATAAACAGGATTTATATAGCGCCAACATATTACGCAGCGTTGTATATTAAATAGGGGTTGCAAATGACAGATCAATACAGTTAGGACCATGCCCCAAAGAGTTTACAATCTGAGAATTTTTATTCATTTTTATTGGCCAGGTTAGGATTGCACAACTGCTGCACATACAGAAAGAATCTATTTCAAAACAATATAGAATAGTGCTCAGTACTGAAATTTAAAAACATAAAACGCAGAAAAAACTCATGAAGACTGAGGCTGAAGTCTCTTCTGCCATAAAGAAAAATCCAGCCTGTCATCAGTTTATGTTAAACGGTGTTTAATATTAATTTAACTATTTAAAACATAATTGTCTATACAATTGCAGTATATCAACTTGTAAATGTTGGTTGTATACTGATCTAATCCCCTTTCACTGTGTGTATATGTTATTTTTATTGATTTATAAAGGTAGAGATAGAAGTATTCACAATTCTCTTTTGATTTAATTATATAATAAAATGAACTGTGTGCCTTTTAGTTTTATAGGGTTATGAGCTTTTCTCTGCATTTATACACTCATAAAATTAGTGGTTTAAATATTTACTAGAGAGTGTGACCTGTACAATAAGTGTCATCATCCTTTCCTCCTAGAATTCCACAATGTAAGGTGTGGTTGTAGACTAAGGACATTTTATTTGCAGTATAGCCAGATAGCTTATCAGGATTTTGTGCCAGAAGGGTTTCTCTTGTCTTTCTATGAGGCTCCAAAATTAGAATGTCTTCTACCCCCCCACCAAACAGGCTGGCCTGGTATGTCCATGAAAAGTAGAGCTGCAAACAAGAGGGGGAAGGTCATGGCTAGGACCAAAGCTTACACCTGTGTTTTCCCTCAAAAAGTTTAATGTCCTAAAAATGTATAAACAGTCAAAAAGGTATGGCTCCTACAGTAGATAAGAACATAGAAACATGAAAAAAGTGAAAGAATTCAAGAACCCTGCAAGCCACAAACTTCACCCCATACAAAACACACAAAAAGAACTATGAAGCCATTGTTAATATAGTTGCCTGTTTTTCAATTATTTTAATAAGACATAATCAAACATTTAAGTAAATGCATGCTTTTAGCACATATATATGCATCATTTAAATGCTTATTTGTAATGCTTTTCTTTCTATAAATGATTTTTATTCACTTGCAATGTAAGTTCATCCCTCCTGGCACATTCTAACCTTTGTTCTTCTGGAAGTGTCTAAAAGCCTACAATGTTCACCCAGCTGATCTGCCCTTCCATTCACTTCACTACAAAATATTTTTGTAGCTGCTGGTGTAAAAGCAAACAGGAATACTATAGTATAGAGCAGTGTTTTTCAACCATTTTTGAGCCACGGCACATTTTTTACATTAAAAAAATCCTGCGGCACACCACAAAAGTGTTACAAAATTACACTTTGTAGCTAATTCTCGCCTCTAAAAATAAACAAGGCACTTGAGCTACCTACTGCCACCCACTGACATGGAAGAGTATTGCATTACTCTGCCAGTCACTACAGCACAGGCACTCGACAATGGTAATTGGATAATTTCCCACGGTACACCTGAAGATCTCTCACGGCACACTAGTGTGCCACGGAACAGTGGTTGAAAATCACTGGTATAGAGCAGCGGTCGCCAACCAGTGGTCAGCGAAGACAATTGTGGGAGTTCACAGAAACATTTGGACATTTGCAATTTTTACGTTTTTTTAATATTAAAACAAAAAATAATATTCTAATAAATTCTTATATTCTATATATTGCTCTAAATTTACAAGTCACCCCGCTCCGCAAATACCAATTCTTACCTGTTTTTTTTTTTTTATTTGTTTATTTCTCAGATGCTCTTTTAGGTAAGTATGACCTTAACTGTGTATTTTATTTAACTGTTATATTTAATGGCATCAAATAGATTGACTTTGATAACTATTATTTCTTGTTTGGTCTTAGATTGGAATGAAATAATAAACCCATAATCATTGAGAAAAAGCAAACAAATATTTTGCATTTCTTTAGTAATACCAAAGATAGTGCAACTAATGATAATAGTAACAATAGTAATACTTCACCTAACCGTGAGCTGATCAATGAATCAGAGCCTCCAAGTCCTCGTCAGGCACCCTTAGGAAGATCATTATTTTACAAATGTATTTATCTTTTTTAAAAAAAATCATAATAATGGTCTGCGGGATTGAAAATTATGAATTTAGTGGTCCATGAGGTCCGAAAGGTTGGCGACGGCTAGTATAGAGTACACTAAAATGTTACTTCAGTGACAGCTACGAGACTTTTGGGTTTGCTGACATCACATCCATGGAGCTTTTGGATGCCTACAAAGGAAGGCTTTTACATGGAAATATCATGCATAAAATATGTTTACACATATACACACATCAATTTTTGTCTGGTGGCAGGGTTCTATAGAGTTGACCTGCAAATCAAGTTAGAACTGTCTGTAAACGTTCCTGGTCAGTGACTTACAAAGATAGCCAAACCATCAGCATGGCAGCCAGACAACTACTGCTTCCGGAAGGAGAGCTCGCCATACTCTTTGCTGGTCACAACATATAAAGGGAACCTGTCAGGAAGGTTGTTTACTATCAGTTATGAAGCTATATAGGACTTTAACAGTAAGATTTGTTTCCAGCTCGGTTTCTAACCACCTGTGCATGTTCCATTTGCTACCATTTAATTCTTCATAGCATACTATAAATAAAAAAGCCAACAGAGATTCCAACTATGGGTGTGCAGACCCAGGAAAAAAAGGTGAAATGATCTCCCCGATAGACTTCCCAAGACATAAAATAATTTGCTGGGTGGTATAATTCTCCAGAATCCATCTACTGAAATATTGTGACCACTTAATTAAAATTTCCGTAGCTCCTTGGTCAAGAAAGCCTGAGCTAAAGAATTATACACAGTTCTGTGATAGCAGCAAAGTACAAAATGCAGCTCTGGGATTGCAGTATTTTGAAGAATAACATTTCAAGTTATTTGAGAACCCTTAATATGTATTAATAAATAGAAATTTGGAATATAGGCAGAAAAATCAGGTGATTAGTAGACTGCATTCACACAATTTGAGGACTGCTTTAGTCCAATCAAATACACTTATAATTTTTTTTTTTTTAATGATTTGCCTCTCTGTAGATATTATCAGTATGTGCTGCTCATTTACAGATTTCTATCTGCCATAGACAACCGACACAGAACCCAACGAGCAAGATGCCCTTCAACCTGGACGTAACATTGTAGCAGCTGGCTATGCGCTATATGGAAGTGCGACACTTGTAGCTCTGTCTACTGGTCAAGGAGTGGATTGTTTTATGTTAGATCCAGTAAGTACAACAAACTTTTTGTTTTTTGTGGTCTGTAAGCATTTCAAAGTGCTTCTACTTTAGAAAGACTGGGCCAAGCAGAATTGTACAGTATATAATATTATGAATAAATCTACTTGGATCTATAGAAGCTTGCCAGTACTTTTAGAAGGGAAATGCACTAGTATATATTAACTACTTGTGTCTTCTAACATGTCTATAGATATTCTATAGGTTTAATTAGTATATTTAAATGTGCAGTCTTTTTTTACAGAAGATATTACTGGCAGAAATCTGTATTTATTACGTAGTTACATAGTTTGTCATATTATAAAAAGACACAAGGCCTTTAAGTTCAACCACTAGAAATACACATACTGGAAACCTGAATATTCCATATTTAACCGTTTATACACAGATGATCCAGGGGAAAGAAAAAAATCCTTGGTTCAATTTCATCCAACAAGGGAAAAAGCTTT
Source organism: Pyxicephalus adspersus (assembly GCF_032062135.1). Classification (NCBI taxonomy): domain Eukaryota; kingdom Metazoa; phylum Chordata; class Amphibia; order Anura; family Pyxicephalidae; genus Pyxicephalus; species Pyxicephalus adspersus. Next base: position 27,813,542 of record NC_092860.1, read on the forward strand.
TTTAGCTTACCGGATCGGATGATTCATTGCTATGGTTTACAGTACTTTGTTGCTATTTCTTTTGATAAGAACATCTCTTGTTGTTTTCATTCGGTGTACATGATATTGTTTTTTAAGTAGTGCAATGACCATAGAACATGGAGCATTGTTATACATACAGTTCTAATTATTTTCTGCCTTTTTTTTAGGCCCTGGGGGAATTTGTTTTAGTTGATAAAAATGTAAAAATAAAGAAAAAGGGAAAGATTTACAGTCTCAACGAGGGATATGCCAAATACTTTGATCCGGCAATTACAGAATATTTACAAAACAAGAAGTTTCCACCAGTAAGTAATTGAAAATTGAGATTCACATGATCAGTAATCTATTATTACCTTGTATATATAGCGCCAACATATTACACAGTGCTGTACATGTTTATTTACAGAATTTTACACATCAGCTGGAGTTGTATACCAAATGACACCTATTTTATAAACCTCAAACCTGAACTCTATTGACAGCTAAAACCAATTTGTCTAGAGCAACCCTTTCTCAAAAGGTTCTTCAAAAGGTTGTTAGCAATTTTTTGAGCTATTTTTGACCCTCATAAATAGCTGCTAACACCACTTTTTAGTGCTCTGAAAGTGAGGCATTGTTCCCACTGACCACCAAAAATAAGAAGCATTCTTCTAATTGACCACAAATGTAAGGAGAATTCTTATCATGGACTTCCCTTGCAATGGGTGACCTCTACTAAAAATGACACTGTCTGCATTTTTGTTTTTTAGCCAATATTATTATTCATTTTATTTGTTAACTTTTATTGAAATGATTTTGTTGTATAAAGCAGGACTGAGGTTCCTGTCAAATATGCTGAAAGACACATTTATAAAGTTATAATGTAATATCTACACGATGACTATTCTGCTGCCAAGAAAAAAAATCATATTTTTAAAGCACCAAAAGAATGAAAAGAAAAAACAACAACACAAAAAAGACATCCCAGAGAGTTCCTTCAATGGAGCAGAAAGGGCTTCATGATTGGATAGGAGACAACTTTGACTGGTCACATGACCCATCCTCTCCAATCACTGAGCTCTCGTTACATTTATTGAGCAAAGAGCACTATATTGCTAATCTAGCACCACTGCCCCAATCCTTAAAAAATAATGACATTGCTACTCACTACCCTAAGGCACACTTTTTTCATTTCTGAAAAATTATATATACATATATATAAATAATAATATATTTTTTTAAGCTCACTGTTTTTCATGCTTATATTCAGTACCCTATAGATATTATAATAAGAGTGGTTCTCTGCAACCTTAAACCTATTTCAAGGGTTCCTCTGTGAAAAAAACAGGCCTAGAAGTTGTATAACATAGCTTGTTTTAGTTGAATAAAAGGGAACAGGTAGAACAAGTACAATGATGCTTTGTAAGGCATTTATCTTTATGCATTTACCTTTTTACATATTTTTAATGGCTGTTGTAAACTGAGGAGCTTTTGAAAGAGGTCGGTGTCTGTTACCGTTATATTCAGAGATGCTAAATATTAGTTGATTTTGTTACATTACCTTTTATGCTGTATAGAGGTACATAGGACTAGGCTATAGTCTTAAATGTGGTACTTAAAAACTTCACAAAACTAATAGAATAAGCAAAAACCGTGCCTTTCCTCTGACAGCATTTGTTCCCTACATTATCATAAAAATACCATCTCAGGATGTTCTATACCCTGTTTGTATATAATAATGTGTGACTGTGTAGATTTATTTGGAAACATAGACTGATCACAGGAAAAAGGCGTATTGGACCTCTGTACTTGTAGATTTAAAGTAAACATTACCACAATGTACTGTAATATAAATACAACCTGGCTTCTGAAAATATTCCAACAGGTGTATTTTAGGTTTGGAGATATGTTGCACTGGCCATAGTCATTGGTACAGAAAGTGGTGTAAAGTTATCACCAGAAGAACTCCTGGAAGATAACACTCTGGAATTATTTTGAGTATACTGCAGATTACTAGTACTTGGATATCTGTGCATAGTTGGTCTTGCCAGTTCCTATTACCTATAATGATAGAAACAACAATGTTATCTCTCTTTTGTAAACTATTATTACCATCAGACCCAAATCTAATGGAGATGAACCAGGACAGACATGTAAATCCAGCCTGGATGACAACCATTGCCCTCTTTGTATAGATCCCGTCAACCAAGGGGCAGGAAATGTGTTATTTACAAAATGAACACATAATAATAACCCTAGAAAAGAAGAAAAACTGCATGTACCTAATCTTAGGTGATATGATTTTGTTCTTAAATTTTCTAGTTTCATTGATATATCTAAAAGCAATCACCTGAAGTTTACCAGGACTTTTCCTAGAAGTTCATTAAATCAACTTTGCAAATTGATATGATTTAATTTGTGTATTTTTTGCAACCTGAATAAGGGAAAAACCCTGTTGGAAGTTTATCTATGTTTAGCCAGAAAGGGAACCCTAGGCTCCCTGCCAAAAGTGTGTCTGGTTTATATTACAAAGCGAAAGTGTTTTTGTACTATTTTTTCTTCTTGCAAAAGTGAAAGCTTGACAAAGCAAAAAGTGATTCCTCTTTATTTTAACTTAGATTAATGGATCTAATAATTATTATCTAGCCTAAGAGTCATAAAGCCCAATGCAAACTCAAATCAAGGGCCCCTTATCACTTTTACTAAAACTTTAAAGGGTGCTATTGGTTTTTTGGATTATTCATTTACGTATGGTTTTTATACAGCTAGAAAAAGTAAAGAAACAATTGGGGTGAAGCATTATGGAACATTCTGCACCGTTTCGGGTGATCAGATATGATTAAACCTTTGATTCAGATTGCCATGCACATGCAGTTGGGTAAAGGTTTCCTCTGTTTTGTGCAGGATGGAAGCTCTCCATACAGCTCCAGATATGTTGGCTCCATGGTTGCAGATGTTCACAGAACACTCATATATGGTGGGATCTTCATGTACCCAGCCAATGAGAAAAGCCCCAAAGGAAAGGTAAGTTTAACTTTTTTCACTTTTACCAGTAAATGTAAGCTGGTTATGTTACATTGAACATGCAAGCCTCTAACTACTTATTTATTGAAGTCGGTGCTTATTTTTACTAAACTTGAATTTCAAGTTTAGATGTTCTATTTCATAAAATGAAATATTTTTCTAATAATTGTCTACAACAGTGTTTCCTTACCTGTGTTAATTTAAAGTAATTTAATCACAATGGGTCTAACAGCACAACGGGCATCTGTGTACAGACTAAGGTCAATAAAGGTTTTAGTTAACAATCAGAAAAAAAACTCTAAAACAAGCCATCACTGAGCTCTCTAGCTGTTTGTACTGTGAAGCAATACAATCCGAAACATTGGTAAAGATCACAAGAAAAAATGTAGTCAGTTCAAAATAGTTTCTATAACAGTTTGGAAACCACTATGCTTAAGAAAGATTGGCAGGTTTCCAACATCCTGCAAAGAAAAATTCTTCACTAATGTAAAGATCAATTTCTTCACAATGTCTAAAACTATCATTTTTGTGCATTAAAATATATAATGGTAAATCACTCTAATATTTATGAATGTGACTTTAACAAGTTTAAATGTATTAAAAAATGTACATGCATTGCTTTTCATCGCTAAAGTTGTGCTCCACATGACACGCTGAATGTTCTTGCTGAAGGTCAGGTCCATTTTTTGTGTTTTTTGAGTGTTCAAAGTGTTTATGCGAATGCAGAAAAATAGATTGATCAAAATGAATGTCAACGCACTTATTCTGCATGTTATAACAGAGACATCTGTAAAATCTAACATTGGATTTCCAATCCCAGCATGTATTCACACGCTCAGTACAATATCTGTGTTTGCTGTCTTTTCTAACGTGTGCACTTCATTATTATAGCAGGAAGCTGGCTGCTATCACTGCTGACTTCACACATTCCTGAATGAAGGTGGCCAGCAGAACAGGAACAGCCGCCCTTGGTCACATGATGTGCATTCACCATATAAAACATGGTTTATAAATGAATGCTTACCATACGTACTAAAGGCGTGTATAGTTCAGTCACAGCTATAAATATTTCTTAAAATCACTTCACATTTGTGGGCTGATGTCCTCTTTGGGGTCTATTTATAAAACAGTCATTATGACTTTAAAACTTTATCTGGTGAAAAATCCTTAATGTCCATGTGTCTTAATGGCAATAACGGATTGTCCATCATGGAATGTTTCAAAAACTGTCAGATTCACTATTTTATAAATAGACCCCTTGATTTTGTTCTGCCTTTTAAATGATCAATTTACATTTTTTATATTTATTAACCTATATTTATATAACTCTCACATATTATGCAGCGCTTTACTATTAAAATGCCATGTTACTAACTATCCCTCCCAATGTTCCCATTATAATTAGATTCCAAATGAACCTTATTGCATGTTTTTGGGATGTGTGAGGAAACTGGAGTACTACGCAAGCACAGGGAGAACTATATGCATATAGTGTCCTCGCTGAGATTGCAACATGGAACCCAGGTGCTATAAAGGCAAGAATGCTACCAAATGAGCCACCATGCTGCCCAATTACATAAACATTATGGGGCAGTCCATCTGCAACTGGTCTTCCAGATGCTGGAGTGTAAAACCAATTGAATGTTTGTCGCTGGAACTCTGATGGTATTGCTTATGAGAGTGAGAAATCAATCTGTGTTACTTTAATATTAAATAAAAAAACATTTTCAATAATGCTTTTGTAACATAATATAAACATATGCAGCAAAAAGTCTCCAGCACGTCAATAAGTCTGTTCCAGAAATTTAGGTCAGCTAGGCAATATTTTGTGGCAATACAATGCCCCTTCCAGGTTACCCCGAAAAGAGGGGCCTTTCATGGCCATTAAATGTGGCTTTCAGTGCTTTCAACTTTTTTCTGTATGATCTGGATATAGCATGACATCATCCATAGTGCTCATTTCAAGCTCTGTCCTGAACATTCCAGTCTGCTAGGAAGGTGCAGCTCAAACTACAATTTCTTTCTTTTTTACAGTTATAGAGAATATACTTTTATTATGCTTACAATGTAAACAGGGTTGTTCAGCAGCACTGCTGCATGGCAGTCATAAGAAGTAAATTGCAGTCAAAACTTTATTTATTCTTGCCTATTTCCCCTGAGGGTAGGGTTGGTTTTCCTTCACTTTCTGTTCAGTTTGAGATCTGTCAAATAAAAACAAAGTTGGATATATTCTTCTGATTTTGTCCTATTAGTAACAGGGGTTTTACCTTTCTCACTGCATCTATAACTAAACAATTCAGATTTTGACACCAAGTCTTGTGATCCAGGGTTTGCTGATTCTCTAAAATCACAAATGTGAATATAGCAACATTTACGTCTCATTTGCACTGTGCAGATTTCTCAATATCCAGTTTCATAAGGAAATGATGATGTATTTGTAGGTTTTGAGCATGATCATTAGTCAGAAACACCGGGTGTGATTGTTCAATAGTTGTACAAATATCCTCCCTAAAACAGCTGACAACTACTGATGTAGAGAGTGTAAGTGTGAGCTGTGGGGAAAGATGCTGTTCAGCTAGCTATGGCTTCTGGACGTACAATCCATCTGTCCTCATGGAAGCACCTGAACCTTGTTCACGTGTGGTCTGCTGTGCTGGAGTCACATATTTATGAACATGAAAAACTGACCAGATCAGCCTTGTCATCTTATATCTAGGGGTCCCTATTATAGATTGTAGAGAAGACCAATTCTTGCCTATGGATAGTATGGAGTTAATAATAGTGAACTCCAGCTAAATATGAAAAGAAATAACTGTATTTACACAATTATTAGGAACCCAAATATGTTTGGCCTATCCTGGTGAGCAATTTGTTAAAATAAACCTAAAATCAAAAAACAAAAAGTCAGCACATTTGGATTTTTCTAAATGGAATGTATTTATAAATAAAATGATGAAGGATGAACAGCATATTTTTTTTTTTACAAAACGTTACTTCCATTATCGGCTGTTTCTTGACATATTCAATTTCTTATGCTTTATTCAAGTTTCTGTATATGCTGTACTTTGAAAGTTTATGTTTGTGCTTCTATGGACATTACAGAACAGTACACTTGACTCCAAAAATTCTTGCCAATAATTCAAATAGCAAAACAGGCATATCAGCAAGTGTTGTCTTTAGCGGTGCATGACAGCGGCCCATGCTTGTTGCTGACTCCTTAATTGACCTATGTACCTTGTTCTAAAAAGAACTTCTCAAGAATCAGACTGTTTTGTCCCAGCGGCTAACATTTCATGGAAAAAGTTTGTTTTGCCTTTCTTTAGGCACAGCCTTATCATGAATGTTCCTGTTTACTTTACTAGGCTTTGTCTGTTTACCTGAGAAAAGATTAGCACATAGCTAACTAGTAGTCCTAAACCAAGGTCCCTGTCCCAGTGTGTGAGATCCATGATACAGAAATACAGCATTGGTGTTCTTCCAACGTTTCAAGGAACAAGACCATCATATGACTTGTGATAGAGTTGTAAAAAGAGTTATGCATTGGTCGCGGAAAATAATTTTCATGATTGATTTCCAAATGTAAATATTTTCCACAGTAATGTATGACGGGGAAATTAATATAATATTAATATATGTAATGGTAAAGTTTAGAATAATGATTAATTTAAACCTTGGAGTGCAACTACATATGTCTCCTGCAGATAAGTAACCTGTTTTTAACAATACTAAAGCTACGTACACACGTCAGATTTTAATCGCCCGATAATCGGCATCGGCCAATTATCGGGCGAAAATCTGCCGTGTGTACAGTCGGTGTCGTCCATCGTCCGGACGACCGACCTGCCGGATCCACGGATGATGGACGACAGCCGATCCTAATGAAAGGGAAGGGGAGAGCGTGCAGCAGGGTGCCGCTCCGTTGCTCTCCCCCTCCCCTCCCCATAGAGCATGAATGGTGCTGTATGTACAGCACCGTTCATGCATCGTTCATTTCCTTGTCGTTGGAAAGGATCGTGAAAGATCCTTTCCAACGACAAAAATTGCAAGTGTGTACGCAGCTTAAGTCATGGATTATTTTTATTGTATAGAGGACATGCAGTGTGTTTAACTCCAAGGTTTCCGTTTGAATATTCCTGTAAATATATACAAATTGTGGCACCGATCACAAGTACAAAGGCAGTTGAGAGCTTTTACCAGTATGTGGGAAAATATTCCTGGTGTTCAGTAGTTTACTTTGCTATAAATTATTTATATAGTGCAAATATTCTATCAGTGAAACGAAAAATACATGCAGCATATTCAGTACAAACTTCATAAAATGTCACAGTTTTCATACACTGGCATACATATGGCTAGAAAAAGTCTTTTTTTTCTGTTGTTAACAGTGACATCTGGGAAAGAATGCCACCTAGACAAAGGTGTCTACTGCACAATGGTGGTGAAGGTTGAGGGTGTCCTTTGTGGCAACCCCATGGAAAGGCAGTTTAGACTTTTAAGAAGCAAGATTTAAGAAAGCAAAGTATAGGATAATTCGGGTGTCTGGTGACTTAGGCTATGTTCAGACAGGCCGCCTGCTGTCCAAACTGCAGACACAGTTTAGGAACCAGCAATGTGATGCCAGTGGATAGCAAGGTGCCAGCCAAGGGATATTGCGTAAAATCTGAACCTAGCCTAACGGATAGACTGTGAAAAAAAAAAAGGGAAATAAAGAGAGGAAGAGATGGAGAGTTGGAAAGAAGTGAATGGAGTACTAACTCAGATATGTGACTTTCTGAGATCCATTAGTACCAGTATCCAGGTGATAGCAACATTCAGACCGGTAGAACCATGTGTCATTCTTATTTGTGTCTCTGAGAGAGCTATTGAGGTCTTCCATCAGTGTGATATCACTGACTATGGAAAACCGATAGTAGGGCAGACTGCAGGTATGTATGCACTTCTAGCGTTGACCAGGTGGTTTGGAACAGAACCTCTGCAGACCTCAGTGAGAATTTAATTGTGATGGATTGGGAGGAGTTCTCTCCTTCTCCACTGGAACATAAATCTCTTCTTTTACTTCAGTATTGATTCTGTATGTTCAATAAGTAACAGAATTTTCCAGGTCAAATGAGCTGTAAGTGACAGTTAATGAATAGTGCAAACAAAAAAGTCAGCATTTATATGGTAAAGTAATTGGTGGTATTTTTTCTCATATAAGTAGATTCTTTAAGGGTCATGAGATAACGATGGAGGTTGTTTTTTCTGAATTCTACTTAGGTGACTGTTATTCTGATGTTTTCATTTCAACACTGCCAAAATTACTAACTTGCATTTTTGTGATATATACAGTATGTTGCAGTTTTCCTCATCCACTAATTAGATGAGTTGGAAACTTATTGATTTTCATTTGTATTACAGGATCAGATCTAGTAATGTTGTGCACTTCATGTGGAACGTTTGATCTTGGTTGTATTGTTCTAAAATATTATTATGTCTAGAAATATACTAAGCCAGGGGCGGTCAAACTTTATAAGTCAGGGGCCACAATCTGAAATAAAATTTGACAGAGGGGCCGGGCCAATAGGAGAGTGGGCGGGGTTATGCCATCATGACGCCACTGAACGTGACGTCATAATCTCCCATCGCAGATTAGAGCCTTTGATGGGAGAGTGGGTGGGTTTTGTGCAGTGAAACAGCCCGCCCACTCCCCCATTGCAGGCTCAGAACCCGGGGACATGTTCCCCCCAGCAGGGTCCTTCCCCTGAGCCTCCTCGGGGTGGCACAGGCCAGAGCCGCGGACCATCCAAACGGCCGGAGAAACATCCCTATTGGGACATATACAGCCTGCGGGACGTAGTTTGCCCATGCCTGTACTATGCCATCCTACCTTTTAGTGAATTATAATACTTTATTTTCCATAGATTGTCATAGATTTAGGAGTGTAATTATACAGCTTTTGTGTGGGGTTATTAGTAGTAAGAAGTTTTGCAACCTGTCTGATTGATTGTCCACCTTAGTTTTTGTATAGTACTGCCCCTGTTTCAGTACTGGGGGAAATATTGTTACCTAGTCTAAAATTACCAACCAGGCTATGCTCCTCAGTACATTTTAATTTCCAGTGAACAGTCATGATACCCGCTTCTATCACAACATGGGGATTCAGTTCACAGTTCAGATTTCCTTTGATTTCCTGTTGTGTCTCCAATACAGAAAGTGTAGAGAAGTCTCCCTAGTGGGACACAGACTGTAAAAATGAACCTGATAAGGATTTTATCCTTTCCTTGTTTTATCTGAATATAAAAAAATGCCTTTAAATTCACTTTTGCTAAATGAATAAACAAATCAAATGTGTATTAATATTTATAATAAACTGTATTTATAGAGCTACAAAATATTACGCAGCACTGTACAATAAATAGAAGGTTGCAAATGACAGCCAGATACAAACAATGACAGGAGGAGGGGAGGACCCTGCCCAGAGGAGCTTACAATCTAAGAGGTCGGGGGAAATTGTGCACCATAGTCCACATTCTAGTAGAAAAATTTGTGTTTATGATGAAAAAAAACAGCTGTAATGTAGCCAGCCTAGATCACCTTGTGGCTTCATGTCTGTTTATGCCTCTGGAGAATCTATTAATAATCAGGCCCTGTATAAAAAAAAACTTACAGTAAGCTAAAAGGATAAGTAGAGCCTGTATATGTAATTAGTAAATTGGGATTACCTTTGGTACATATAATTACAAACTTTACATAGAAACATATTTTTTAATAGTAATATGCACAAGTAACATTTTTATTCATGCAATCTAATTAAGATATATGCCTGAAAACAAAAAGATAATATACATTTTATTAAATTTAGAGGTCAACAAAGAATATAATTTCTCGTATTTTTTTCTTTGCAGCTTCGCCTTTTGTACGAGTGTAATCCAATGGCCTTTATCATCGAACAGGCCGGGGGAATAGCAACCACTGGAACACAGCCAGTGCTGGATGTACAGCCAGAGGCAATTCATCAGAGGGTACCACTAATTCTTGGCTCTCCAGATGATGTACAAGAGTACTTGGCCTGTGTAAAGAAACACCAGAAGAGCAGCTAATTGTGGAGTGTATTACTGCAATGTTTGTCATTCCTGTACACTTCATGTTGGGAATATGTGTTCTGGACTGCTTTCCTGGCACATTGCATTATCTTGCTCACCTGTCAGTTATCAGTTGTCAGTACAATATAAAAGTGATAAATGCATTGGCTATTATTGTGGCCCTTCCTCTGAAAATGCTGGTTGCCTGGTTGTGTGCTGATCCTTGTTATTGATATATTAGCTTTAATAGTTCTTAAAAGACCACAGAGATTATCGGAGAGATCAAAATAACTTATAGAATGATTCCAAGGTCCCAGTGAGCAGGCACTTTCTGAAAGCAGGATCATTTATAACACGAGTTAGATCATCTGTGTGATATAACGTGCATGTCCTACAATAACTGCAACATCTATTAAATTTCCCTTGTCACTGCTGATTTTCAGGCCATTCTGACAGGCAAAGCCCATTGCTTTGCACATTCCTTTGTTCATTGAGGCTGACAGTGATAGTAAAAGTCCGGTAGGAATGTGTGGGATATTTTGTACAAGAATTGGAGCTTTGCATTAATATTATCCAGAAAACATGAGCAGTGTTTTCTAGACTCACTGATATTGCTGTGAAAAAATATTATTTAGCATAAATAAAATATAAAATTTAAATTTCCTTTTCATATGGCCTCTACATTTTGTGCAAGAGGCCATGCACCAGGTGTTATGTCCAATATCAGGCCACAGGCATCGAGCAATGTAAATTTTGAAAGAAGTAGAAGAATGCAACGTCTTGTTTATATTTCGCAACAATTATTTTATTATATTGCAGTGATCCCCAACCTTTTGGAGCTCACAGACCACTAAATCTACAGACTCTAGACCGCACATGTGCGGGGAGCCGCAGAAACTTTCCCCAGAATGACATCATTATGCCAGAACCCACCCACTCTCCCATCACAGGTCTGAGACACAACCCGCTCACTGGCCTGAGCTTGTGATCCCTATGGGAGACGTTGGCTGCGGCTATGGTCGTTGCGCCCCCCCCCCCCAAGCAGGGTTTTTCCCCTGACTCCGCTGGGGGGGTGCACCGGCCAGAGCTGCGGACCACCACTGGTGCTTTCGTGGCCCAGCTTTCAGACAGTCGTGGCCTACCGGGGATTGGGGATGCCTGTTGTATTGGTTTCTTGGATATAGTTCAGAAGCAGCCAACCAAGTAATTTTGGGAACTAGTAGTATGTTTTTTTCTCTCTGGTCCCTTCCCTTTGCTGTACCATCTGTGTCAACACCATAAATACAGCATTGCCAATAAAAGCAGAAGAAGTAGCCACTAATGTAGACTGGAGCAGTGTTCAGTTAGTGATCTCTTCACTAACAAGGGTCTGCTAAAAGCTCAGAGTGTTATACAAATGTGGCTATGGCTGTCTATTTAGTTTTAATTACCTTTTTTGGATACCAATAGCTAGACTGCCTGCCATTAACATTGTTACCTCCAGCAACACTATAATAAACATCACTGCCTGTTCTGCCCAAATACCCCTCTACATTAGTGGTATGTGAGAGATTCTTGATCCCTGATACTAATAATTACTTGTCTTAGAGAGCAAGGGTTCTCAGCTCTTCTTATGTTAGTGGCTCTGAAAAATGATATTTCCATCAGGACCATGCAGGTTATGTCAGACATGATCTACCCAACACCAAGTGATTGCAGGATCTGTGTGACTAGAGCCCTGATTTATTAAAGTTCTTCAAGGCTGGAGAGAAAACACATGTAATGCATTTCCTAAAAGTCATTAGTTATTTGTTAGCAAATGTTTTCAATCCTGGACCAGATCCATTCCAGGTTTGCTGGATCACCCAGCTTCACTGAAAGTGTATTCTCTCCAGCCTTGGAGAACTTTAATAAATCAGGGCCTGGATGTCAGTCTCTAGAGGTAATGCAATTACTAATTGCCTGAACCCAGGTATTTCTCTTAGTAACCCCCCCCCCCCCCCCATTATTTCTTCCTAACCCAGGATCTCAGTGGCCCAGAATACTAAAAAACTATGTTTTATTTATTTGGGTAAGAAAAAAAATGGGTAAGGGTTCATTGTACTTTCTGTATATGAAATATATTCCAATATATGCTAAACATCCTCAACAGGTAATGGGATGTTGTCTACTCACTATTATCTACTAGTGCTATTATAAGAACTCCCTGACAGTTGCCAGACATATGTCCTAACATAACACCACTAACCTTTGCTGATACATGTTAGACACTTCAGTGTCACAACCTCCCCTCCCATTCAGCATTAACGTATATGCTAACACAATTATTAATATCTTCATTTATAAATGTTAAAAATATATAACATTAAGCAACACAATGCTAATCATGTTAATTACTTTAATATATTAAATCTTATATACCATTACATCTTCAGTTGTAATTTAAATATTATCTAATGATCCTTCCATAGTGCTCTTGTTTTGACAATTTGGTAATGTAGGAAAACATTCTGTTCTTCTTCATTATCCCTTCACAAGCTCTCCCCTTATAGTCTTCCTATAGAGAGTGGCTGGGATAATGCAGAAATAATAATAATACTACTAATAATAAATACATTGCACAGAAATGTTCAGGTGTTGTCATCATAACACAACCCGACTTCAGAAATGACATGCAGGTTGCAGGAAATTTGCCGTTTTATCATGCACAAAGTATGAAAATAGTATTTGAAATAAAGGCTAAGATGGCACATCCTTAGTTGTAAAAACTTGGAGGGTTTAGTTCAACTTTTCAGTTAAACTGTCATATTTAATATTCATAAGATAACTATCTGACTTTATTACAAAACCAGGCAGTTACTGAATAATGTAAATATATAATGATTTTGAAGAAATATGCACGCATAAATACAAAATGTAATTTTAGATGCATTTTTAGATTATTATGTCTGAAACAGTCTTTTTCAAACTTTTTACTCCAGAGAATATAAAAATGCTATTTGCAGTGGTTGTCAGTGGGAAGAATGCCCAGCATATGTTATTGGTAAGAAAGTCACCTTTGTAGACAGCTAAAAAGGTCCTTGGTTTTTACAGCTGGCTCTGCCAAAAGGTGTTGGCCCTGGAACTATCTTATGCGAGGCAAATCAGCTACAGCTCATGGAACTCCTTGCAACTTCTGGAGGAACCCAGTTGGGATATTGTTTTTCTATACACCAAATAAATAAAACAAACACATAACCATTTTATCCCAAACCTACACCTAAACATTGTACCTTTTTTTGGCAAAATATCAAGGTAAAATAATTTAAAAAACAGATACACGGGGTAGAAGCACTGTTGGGTTTCTAATGCTGTCTTTGTCCTCAGTAGGGAGTTCACTCTTTATTAGTCCCAATCACTATCAATAAAAGGCCACCAGAACAGGAATTAAGGGCAAATCCTCCAATGAAGGCACTTCTTGTGATATCTGATGAAGAGTAGACATTCCTCATATTGAAAAATTAATTATAAATTTTGTTTTGAGTCTACAGTACAGAAAATAAAGGGAATTCTTTGTTATAAGACACAAAAACACTGACACTGCTTCTTTGCACTGTTTTTGTTTTGCCTTTGGATGTACTACAGTTAGGCTTACTATTCTATATAGTAGGTCTTACTCCTCCTATCAGCTGTTCATCCTACTTTCTTGCACAATATCATGAGACACCTAACACCTGACACTAAGAGGAGGAGAACTGCTAGTTTGTTTTCCTAGCAAGCTAGAACAAAGCACATGCACATTAAACCAGCAGATCCAGTTTCACAAATCATTTCCTCAAAGGGACAGCACAATAAGATTGTCATTGGGACATAAGGATTCACAATGCATTTCTGTCCTTAAACAGCCACACAATATGCCTGGAATAAATTAGAAAAAAAGTATAAACATACAAAAGGTTTCCTAGATCCTTATTTAATGAATTGCTAAGATTGGGACCTGTAGTTCTATTTACCTCATTGGTAGTTGCAATGCCCCCAGTATGTGTTACTGCCTTAAGTTCCTGCTGTGATTTATGTCATAATGCTAAAATAACTCCATTACACACTAGTCTAAAGCAGCATATACACTTGAAATATTAGTTGTTGGAAAGGATCTTTCACGATCCTTTCCAACCACTAGCACTGCAAGATGGATGAACGAGTGCTGTACATACAGCACCGTTCTGCTCTATGGAGAGGGGAGGGGGAGAACGATGGAGCAGCACCCTGCTGCGCGCTCTCCTCCTTCCCTGGCATTAGGATCGTTTGTCATCCATCGCCTGTGGATCCGCCAGGACGGTCATTCAGACGATGGATGACTGGCGCTGTACACACGCCAGATTCTCCCCCGATATTGGCCCTGAGCCTATTATCGGGCGAGAACTGTTGGACGTGTGTACGTAGCTTAAGTCTGGCATGTCCAAAGTCCAGGCCCGGGGGCCAATTGCAGGCCGTGTTCAAATTTCCATCAGCCCACAGCCTCTGTCATAAAATCAATAATATGTGGCCCACCAGCACTGTTGACCACAGCATAAAATACACGCGTACAAAATAGCTGTTTTATATTTCGTTAGAGTTGATTAACTGCATTGCAATTATCGGCCTGCTACTCAGGACGGGAGTCCCCATGTGTGCACAGGGAATCCCCTATGTTATAATTGGCGTGTGCTGTGCGGGATCTGCACGGACCATGCCCACTCTGATTCCAAGAATGTGCTCTGCACAGAGCCTGCACTGATACTGGACTCCATGCACAGGGAATCCCTCACGTCACCCTGATCCGCATGTGCTGTGCGGGACCCGCACAGACCACGCCAACACTAACCCTGAGTATGTGCTGAATGGTTGGCCCCCACACATTTTCACCTTACCAAATCTGGCCCTCCTTACAAAAAGTTTGGATACCCCTGGTCTAAGTTCTCCCTTGAGGTAACCTAAACAAGGTGCAGCCTTAAGGTATGCAGGCACCCTACTGCTGGAATACAACCAATACACAAAATGCTTCCTATAGTCAATCATTCTGTGCGAGTCCTTGAAGATGTGTTCTAAATTTACTCAATGAATATTAGTATTGTTCTGCTCTGTGTTTTTACACCAATCATTTGAACTAACAGAAAATGTCCAGTTGTCTCAGGCATATCATTTAGAGGGTCAGTTCAATGAAAAAATAATACTTTATAGTATGAGTTTCAAAAGAGAAGAGGAAAGGGAAAGATAGACTTTTGAGGTATATGTGAAAAATGTATTTGTGTTTATTATATGTAGAATCTAGGTAGTCCTATTTCCAACATACGACTCTTAAGCTACGTACACACGTCAGATTTTTATCGCCCGATAATCGGCATCGGCCAATTATCGGGCGAAAATCTGCCATGTGTACAGTCGGTGTCATCCATCGTCTGGACGACCGACCTGCCGGATCCACGGACGATGGACGACAGCCGATCGTAATGAAAGGGAAGGGGAGAGCGCGCAGCAGGGTGCCGCTCCGTCGCTCTCCCCCTCCCCTCTCCATAGAGCATGAACGGTGCTGTATGTACAGCACCGTTCATGCATCGTGCACTCCCTTGTCGTTGGAAAGGATCGTGAAAGATCCTTTCCAACGACAAAAATTGGCAGTGTGTACGCAGCTTTAGTCTATATGTACAAATGCAACAAAACAAGGGGTATTTACAAAGCAGTTATGTTTATGTCTCAGAGTATTGAGTTTATCTCATGTCCTGTTTCGCCAGATTGTCTTCTTCAGGGGATTATTGAGATCATAGTAGTAGATGCATTGAAAGTAAATAACAAAAATTTTGTGATGCTTAAAAACAAGCCTAAAGAATATCAGGGAAATATCCACACTGGAGTACCCCTGGATCCTTGGGACGTTAAAAGTTAATAACAAAGATGATTAGTACTGGTACATGATATATATTAATTTATAAATCACAGGAATATTAAGAGAATATGGAGTTAGAGTAAGTGGTAAGATACTTTAATAAAGCAGTATCATCAAATACTGTGTTGATTAGATATTAAATAATGTGTGTACATCCTGGTATTTAATTATGGTTGAATGGAGGGTCAGTCCTTCACTGATAAGGTAGGTAATGTGCCTCTAGAATGTAGGCACCAAAGTGTGGTGGTAGAATAAAAGTAGATGTCACTACCGTCTAGGAAATCGCTTTATCGTTGGTGGTTAGTGGTGAAGTGAAGGACAGGACACTGGCACCCAGTCTCAAGGTGGAGTCTCGCTCCTTTTGGATTTTTCTACCAAGTGTTCCAGCTCATTCTGTTGCATTCTCCATAAAAAAAACAAAAACCTAATCTATAATGATCACAGCAGATGTGCAGTCCCAGGAAGTCCAGGGAGCTCTCATGAACCATCTTTGACATGCCATATTTTTGTGTAATAAAGCATAATTTTACATTTTCTCCCTTCCCCAACATCAACTTGGTAATGGGAATAATAAAAACAACTTGTTTTAACTATATTTTTACTTTGGACCAGATATTCTGGTGAGCTAGTTTTTGTGCTTTCCTATGCAATGCAGGCAGATAATGGCTGGTAGGAAAAACACAAGAATACCACTTGAGAACAGCCGCATGCTGAACCTCTGTTATTGAAAGGGCTAAAACCAAAGGAATGAAAGGTGGAAGGACAGGGCTCTACTAGATTGTAAGCTCTTCGGGGCAGGGTCCTCTACTCCTGTATCACTGTCTGTTTTAGTCTGTCATTTGCAACCCCTATTAAATGTACAGCGCTGTATAATATATTGGCGCTATATATATCCTGTTTAATAATAATAATAATAATAATAATAATAATATTAAAAGGAGGGGTAAGGTGCAGAAAGAGCTACATGCTGTTTGACATCCTCCAGGCAGAAAGGCTTCAGTTTTAATGCACACAGCTAAAGGCATTGCTGGAGTCCAGCTCTAAAAAAATGAATGGCTTAGTAAACCAAACAACCATTGTCCAATGTACTTGTTGGTTCTCATAGAAAATGTGTTGCACTGTAGTCAGCTTATTACGCACTTTTACTATGTGTAACTGCAAACATCCTATGTTTAAAATCCTAGTATTATAAAATCAATGGATAACAACCATTTATTTGTTTATACATCACAGTTCTAACACACTTGAATCTCTTTTATACTCAGAGACTTTATAACTTAGCTGAAAGCTAGGGAGGAGTTCTCATGCTTGAGCTCCTTGTCAGCCACTGTTACCTTTGATTTTACCCAGCGGAATGAAATATAGGACAACAGTTCTAAGCAGGCAAAGCTTGTGAAATCTCTGCCAAAGCATAGTATGTGTAAAGAGTGAACAATGGGAAGGAAGTTATCCCTGGTAAATAATGTGTTAATTATCAACATATTATTCCTGTAACACACAGGAAAACAAGTGCTGACTCCTCATATGGCTCACGTGAACATGGCTCACAAACCTTGGCACAGTCCTAGTATGGAACTCAGTGACCTCATTAAAGGATATCAATGTTCAGTCTGATTACTGTGTAAAGTCATTAGATGCATTGCTGTAATTTAAAGAGACATTTGAAGAAAACATTTATGTGCAAAGTCATTCTCAATTTACATGACCCGGGGAGCTCGGATCTTCTAGCCCATCCCTTATAAACACCATTGTCATAACTGCCTTCTACTACCAAACCTAACATCTCCCATTCCTAATCTCCTCCTATCCCACGTTGTACACTAGCCCAGCCCCCTCAGGCAACACTACCCTTTTTCTTAACCCCTTAAAAGCTCTGGGCTAGGCCCAGCCCCCGGTCATGTAGTCACTGCGCCTAATTCTTACGGCTACGTGCCTCTCTGAATCACAGTATAAAAGTTTTCAACATATTTTACGGTTATGAGGCATGAAAAACTTTTTCTGTAAATTTATGGAAGCCCAATGTGGTTACATTTTTTTAAAATTTAAAGATGAAAATATTTTTTAAAATGTTTGAAATTATCAAAAACAAAAAAAAACTTTGTGAATGTTACAATGTTTGGTGAATCCAATCTAAACCAGTTCACCAAAAATATTTTTAGAACATTTGATAAAGCTGACTATAGGCTGATTTATTAAGGTTTTTTGTTAATTTAATATGGCTTTTATGAGGTAGCTACACTTCCTGTATGGCAAAAGCTGAGGCATAGGGAACTGGGGGGGAGGGGGTCAGTGAGCCAATGCATACACCTGATCCCTGCACCCCTGCAGTATGTATGTCCCATACTCCTGATCCCTGCACCCCTGCAGTATGTATGTCCCATACTCCTGATCCCTGCAGTATGTATGTCCCATACTCCTGACCCCTGCACCATGCATCTCCCATACTCCTGATCCCTGCACCATGTATGTCCCATACTCGAGATCCCTGCACCATGTATGTCCCATACTCCTGATCCCTGTGCAATGTACGTTCCATACTCCTGATCCCTGCACCCCTGCAGTATGCATGTCCCATACTCCTGATCCCTGCACCATGTATGTTCAATACACCTGATCCCCCCTGCAGTATGTATGTCCCATACTCCTGATCCCTGCACCATGTATGTTCCATACGCCTGATCCTTGCACCATGTATGTTCCATACGCCTGATCCTTGCACCATGTATGTTCCATACGCCTGATCCTTGCACCATGTATGTTCCATACGCCTGATCCCTCCACCATGTATGTCCCATACTCCTGATTCCTACACTGTGCATTACACACTTTTGACTAGAGCAGAGTAGGCTCAGTTTTTTTTTTACTCACCGAAGCAAATTACCATTCCCCTCAGGGTGACTTGTATCCTTCACAACTGTAGCAACGTACCTGGTCTCCACTATGAAGAATTGGTTTGGGGAATGGGGGTTTCCTAGCTAGTTCTGCAAAGGGGCCACTAATGGCTGCATCAACCACTGCTGACACAGGTGGCCAAACAAAACATATACATTAATCTTTTAAGCCAGATTTCTTTTAGACCTTGTTACTGCCAATATAAATCAGTAATTAATAATCTCAAAAGTTCTAGTTCTCCCAACAATCAGGAGGTACATACACAATGTTTACTTGTGCATGGTCTATACATAATGACATTGGATTGTAAGCCCCTTTGAGGGACAGCTAGTGACATGACTATAGACTTTGTACAGCGATGCGTATTATGATGGCGCTATACAAATACTGTGTAATGATAATAATAATAGCATTGACTGTTGCAACATATATTTATTAGAAAACAAATGGTGAATGGTAATAAGAGCAATTTAGCCAAAAAGAATGTTAGTTATGACAAAGGAATCTTTTTAAAAATAGCAAAATGTAGTTACTTAAAATAACAAAATCACAATGACCTTTTGTTTGGGCTAATACTTAAAGGGTAAAAAGTAAATTTTATTTTTGCACCTCACTGTTGCTTTTGTATTGAATTAAAATAAGTTTGATAAAATTACATTAGTCAAATCAAATTCAAACTGCTTTGGCCTAAAGCAGCCTTTTTTCCCTTGGAGCAAGAATTTTTACTTTATTGGTCAGTGGAAAAGTTCCGTCCGACATTTATGATAAATGGTAGATTACTCCCCTAAATGTGTGCTTTCTGTAGACCTTTCAAATTGGGGGTCAGTGGAAAAAATGCCTTGTTCTATTGGTGGTCAGGGTGTGGGAAATCAGCCTCAAGTAACCACTATCAACCCATGGGTTTCCACAAAATGCAGAATGATCTAGAGCAGTGGTTGCCAACCTTTTCGGTCCGCGGACCACTAAAATCACCGGCTCCCGACTGCGCATGCGCGGGGAGCCGAGTGTCACTCAAAGTGGGAGAAACCTCCCCCAGAGTGATGTCATTGTGGCATAACCCCGCCCACTCTCCCATCGCAGATCTGAGCCTGCACTGAGAGAGTGCGTAGGTTGTGTCCAGGGACACAGCCGGCCTACTTCCCCGAGCCTGGGAACTGTATGGGGGATGTGGTCCGGCGGCTCTGGCCAGTGCGTGCCCCCAGTGGGGTCCTTCTCCTGACCCTGCTCAGGGGTGCACCAGCCAGAGCCGCGGACCATCGGTTGGCCACCGCTGATCTAGAGTACCCAACTTTGGTATCATCATTGGTTTGCTGACCTCTGATATTGCCTTAAGTAAATTTCTACTGCCTTATTATAATATTTGAAAACATTACATTTATGACTCAATACAGAAGTTCCAGCTTGAGATCAGGTTTTTGAAACCACGTCAGTCATCATGACTGTCTTTTGTGGCGCTGCATTTACAATATTTTAGTTCCTGCATGCAGCCTCAGCATTTTTATAGGAACAATGCATCCATTTATTTTGCATTGAAATGATGCTGCTGAACACCCACAAAACAGATTGAATGAATATTTCTGGAAAAAGCAGAAAATACATTCACACCTTAATAAAGAGTGAATCATTTTCTGCGGTCAAACACATTTTCCGTTTTTCAAAAATTTGTCAGTGACTGTGGAAACATATATTTTTTAATCGTGATATTTCTACATACTGCTGTTTTCATTACATCATTTGGTAAATAATTCATGACAAAACAACAATCATAATCTGTTATCAACTATGCTAAATATAATTTTCAATGTAGAAGATAACTGATTGATTAATAGGAAAAGAAAGTATTATCCTGCATTTATATAGCACCAACATATTACATGGTGCTGTAAGAAGTCCATAGTCATGTCCCTAACTGTCCCTCAAAGAGGTTCACGATTTAATGTCCCTTAGGTGGTCATATGTCATTAACACAGTCTAAGGTCAGATTTTTGGGGGAGCCAATCAACCAAACTGAATGTTTTTGGCATGTGGGAGGAAACCTACGCGAACATGTTGGGAAAATACAAACTCCAGGCAGATAGTGTGCTGTCCAACATTAAAACCTGGGACATTAGTGCTGCAAACGTGCAGATACCTCAGTTACAAGGGTTTATAAAAAGATTTCTAGAAATTATGTTTTAAAAAAAACTGTGTACTGAACATTAAATTATTCTGTGTAAGTCTACTCTTTTTTGACCTGACCGCCATATTTACATAAGGACAGGAAAGATTACAAAGGTCATATAGAAAACAAAAACTCATTGTGAATACTGCCCATTAGTGTTGATGTTCGAATTCAGGTTGTCCCTATATTCGACCCGAATATGGCTGTTCGAATTCGGATAGACCTGACCCGAAAAACACAGCAAAAATTCGGGATTCGACAGCAAAAATTCAGGAAAAAAAAAAGTTTAAAAAAAAATAAAAAATTTTCTTAAATTAATTTAATTTGTATGTGTTTTTATTTTAACTTGTTCTTCTTTTATTTTTTACAGGTTATCCGACAATGACATTATGAATCATAATGTCATTGTGGGATTCCTGGACCGTGGGAGCTTTGCGGTCACAGCTAACTGAAAGCAGGTGCCTTCAATTAGCTGTAACCGCAGGCAATACGAGGGCAATAGAGGTTGAATGGGGATACTATCTCCATTCATTACCTCTACTGCTCTGTGATTGGCTGAGAAATAGGAAACCCTGATGACAGCTCAAGCATCATCAGAGTTTCCCTTTCCCCAGCCAATCAGGGAGCAGAGCAATCAGGGTCACAGCTCCTCTAGGGCTCCGGGAGTGATCAGGGGAGCAGAGCTGTCAGCATAGTAAAGTTCTGCTGATTGCTCTGCTCCCTGATTGGCTGAGGAAAGAGAAATCCTGATGATGCTTGAGCTGTCATCAGGGTTTCCTATTTCTCAGCCAATCACAGAGCAGTAGAGGTAATGAATGGCACAAGTCTCCCCATTCATCTCTGAATGGCTGAGAAATGTAAAACCTCAGCCAGAGCACTAGGTGTGAATGGAGAGGCTTGTCCTCATTTAACCCCTAGTGCCCTGCAATCCCTCACTGTCAGGAGGATTTCCAGGGGTGTGTTCATTGCAACCCTGGAAATCCTCCTGTCATTGGGATAACCTGTAAAAAAAAGTTAAATTACACAAACACACACACATTAATAAAATAATTTACCATTAAAGCCTTGTCCTATTTTTTACTTATATTTTAACCCTTTCAGGGAATGAGTAAGAGGATTTATGTACCCCTGTACTCATTCCCCAGGGTGGGGCGGTGGAGATCTGGGAGTCTCCTTTTTAAAGGGGGCTTCCAGATTCCAAAGTCCTGCTAAAAATGTTTATAAAATCCCCCATTGTTTTCAATGGAAGCTTTCATAAAAGCTTAAAAAACGCTTGAAAAAGCCTCCATTGAGTTCAATGGAAGCGTTTTCCCGCGTTTATCCAGCGTTTTAATTTTTTAAATGTTGCTAGCAACGTTTAAGATAACGCTCAAAAACGTGCCTGGAGGAAACCTCCTGGTGTAGATTAGCTAATTGGAATGCATGGGGACTTCAAACATGGGCTTTAAAAGCCTCAGGTTAAACGCTGGGGAAACAGTCCGTGTAGACTAAAGCTGCATACACACGTCCAATAATTATGGTTAGAAACGACTGACGAACGACCGATGAACAACCGATTGGCCAAAAAAAAGTGACCAAGGACGCCGACGAACGATGATTGTCGTTAGAAATGAACGACCGCCACGGTGGATCTGATTGGCCGACGATCTTTCACTATCGTGTGTACAGTATCGTGACGTTCAGTGATCGTGCATGTTTCTGCGGTACACTTTCTCCTTTACATGTCCCTCCCTGCATCGTTCAAACGATTGTATCTAGCGTGTGGACACTGTTGGTGGATTATATATGAACGATCATATTGTTACAGCATGTACAGAATTGTGCACAATATGATTGTTCAAGTATAATCGTGCATAATCGTTGATCGGTCGTAATCGTTCATTTTCTAACAATAATTATTGGAAGTGTGTACCTAGCTTTAGCCTAATATTGATGTGACAGGTGCTCTTTAATATTCATGTGAAGCACAGGGGTATGTAACAGTGTTATGTATCTTTTTACAATGTATCCTTTTACAATGTATCTGTTTGGAGGCTGTAGAAGCTCTACACAGTGCAGAAAAAATCCCGAATTTTTCCTCCCATTGACTTTAATGGTTTTCGACTTTGACATTCGACCACCCGAATAATTTTGCTCTATTCGAGCGAATAGTGAGCTATTCGACCAACACTACTGTCCATGTGTATAGCCAGGTTCATTATAAAGCAAACACTTCTCTATTTTTCTTGCTTATTTGTTTGGCACAATTGCGTAAATGCAATAGTTATACTCCCAGTTATACTTTCATTGGCAGACAGCCTATTACATAATGTACGCTTCTAGCAGGATCAGTGATTTATGAAGTTATTTCCAGAACAGGAAAGAACGCAGAATCAGTTTTGAAACTTGTAGGTGGATCATATGACAGTGACAAGCAAAAATTCCACAACAGCAGCAAAAGTTTCTCCAATGCTTTGTCAGGGGAAAGGAAATAAACTTGTTTTTTTCTTATTACTGGAAATTCTGCAGGTATTCTCCAGCACCATAACATTACATCCTGCAAAACATAGGGTGACAGCCCTCAAACTACTACATCAGTGTTTCTATATAGACTGATTAGCAGCAAACTCCAGACTAAAAAGTTATTGTTGTACATGAAAGTCTTTCTGATCCATAGCACCTCAAATACAGGGGAACCCATGGAAATCATAAAACAAGAGCATTGCACTGTCTTTCTGCATAACAATTGCAATCACAATATTTGCCTAAAAAATAACCTGTTTAAACCCTGTGTAGACATCCATAGAAGAATCCATCCTGCAAAACTATTTCTCCCCAATCCCTTTTCTCAGGAGTGGGCAGCCCAGGGCACCTTTGGTGGTTACGGGTAGTCACTCCATAGATAAATCATTCTCTATTATATTTGGCAATGGTGATGTCAAATATGTAGCTTTTTAATAGCGCACAGTCACAAAGAATAAAAAACGGAGAGACATTTATTCTTATCTATGTTTTGGAAATAAAATAGGCACGAGACAGATTGAAAGATAAATGGTGTATTAGTTTAATTTAAAAAAACTACTATCTTTTGATTTCTTTCAAATCTGTACCCCAATAAAAGGTACTGGGCAGTGAAGGTAAAAATAAGGGGAAACAAATTTCAAGGATAAAACGATGGAAATAAAAAAAAAACAAACAAACTAAACAGTTTGCTATATGAGTTATAAAATACTATTTATATTCTAATAAAGACATTTTATTCTTAGGGTTTTGGTGGTCCACCTATGTGTTTATGAAGCGAGTATAAATCTGCTTTATCAATGATCTCACTTTGGATAAAACTGTAATTCCGTTCTATTCAGAGAGACAAATGTGGTAGAATTGGGTTTATGTATTGCTCTAGTGTCAGGTAGTAGGATTATTGATGTAAGGCTGGGTCTATACGAAAGGTTTTAAAAACGCATGTAAACGTTGCTACCACTTGTCTCTATTTAACCCCCAATGGCCGGGGACCTCTCACTGTCAAGGGTCCCATGGCTGTGCTCATGTCATGAATGCAGCCCTGGGAATCATCCTGTCATTGGGATAACATGTACATAAAAAAAATGTAGTTACACAAGCACCCATTCCATAAAATAATTTAACATTAAAGCTTCATCCTATTTTTTTTTTACACATTTTAACCTTTTCAGGGAATAAGAGGTTTTATGTACCCCTGTACTCATTCCCCAGGGTGGAGATCTGTGAGTCTTCTTATTATAGAGGGCTTCCAGATTCCAAAATACTGCTAACAATGCTTATAAAAGCCCCACTGTTTCCAATAGCTTTCATAAAAAGCTTAAAATTCTTTTAAAAGCCTAAATTGAATTCAATGGGAGTGTTTTTCCTGCATTTTAATTTTTTAAATGTTGCAAGCAACGTTTAAGATAAAGCTCATAAATGTGCCTCAAGGAAAATTTCTGGTGTAGATTAGTTTATTGGAATGCATGGGGATTGCAAACATGGGCTTTAAAAGCCTCAGGGAAAACGTCTGTGTAGACTAAGCCCTAAGGGTGACAGTGATATTTATGAAATTTATGCTCAGATTTTCTATTCTGCTTGATCCACATGCCAGCCTAGCTATTAAACAAAGTATCTTTCCACACAAAAAAAAAGGAACAATTCTGACCATGCATGACTAGCCATATGCTACAAAAATGTAGGTTTCTGTGTACTTTGTAATCAAAGAGCAGCAACATACACAACTGCCTATATCACTTTTATAAAAGTTGACCGTAGATTAGATTGCAGATCATCAAATTAGTTCCAGCATGCCACCAAAAAATGGATTGTGATTATAAAACAAGATTTTCTTCACATCTCATTTTATATTCATGCATTTCTATGAATAAAATTAGCATTTGTACTTATCACTTTGTTTTATGTAACCGTGGTATTCAACAATCCCTTGTGGTTGCCACCATTTGCTTTATGCAAAGATAATTCTTTGAATAGAACATTAATGTGGTATCCTGGTTTCAGTAAGTGCTTCTCATTGGCTTAATCTAAGCATTTCACCTTACAGGAAATCAAATTTGCTGAACAGCCAAAAAAAGTGAATGAGTTATGCACGTGAAAACGGTAAATCGTTATATCATCTAGTTCTAATCTACACTCTCCATAGGGTGATAGTTCTGTGGTTTTTGTTACTGAAAATGTAGAAAAACACAAATAATGGGTCATGAAATTGCTACAAAAAAAGTTTTAGGGATAAGTTCACAAATCATTGCTAGTTGCTGCAGCCTTCCAACTCCGCATTTGTAAGTTTGTCATCAAAAATGTCAGTCATGAAAGATAGGATTGGCAGCAAATATTTGGACAACAATTAGAGCAGTTTCTGCACAATTTTCTTGCTTTCTCAAATTTAGTTCTGGCCCTCCCCACATCTCATCTTGGACTACAGTACAGTTATGGAAGGGGAAATAAGTACTTGCTAGAAAAAACAATGGCACCATTTAATGTACAACTGTGCATGTTGCCAGATAATAAAAGAGGAGATTTATGGAAGGTAAGTAGCATTTTGAAGAAGTAGGCCTTTGCATACATTTAAGTGTCAACCTATAACAGCATATCACTGTTAGCTCTACTACTGATGTCTAAAGCCCTGGAAATCAGGTATGTTTACACAAGTCCTATAAGGACATTGCTGAAGTGTTTTAGGTATTACAGCCACAAAATATTTCAGTACAGCTATTTCAGTACAAACCAATTTTAAGTTGGCAGACAATCTTCTAAACTTAGATTAAGTGGTTATGAATTTTCCCAATTTTCATATATAGCTTTGGACCAAGATCAGGATGGACTGTTTGACAAAGCCCCTCAAAAAGGTCCACTGCATCCAAAAGGATTTAGGCCATTGAGGAAAAACATGCACAAGTAAGTCACAATTCCTATTGTGGTCAGCATCTCAGAAGTCTTAACCAGCACCTTTGACTTTTATTAGACAGCCCATAAAACCAGATACACATTATTGACTAAAACAAGTTTTATTTTTTTATAAAAAAACATAACATAAAATTACATTGAAACACTAACAATCCAGCTTAAATGTGAGGTCACTCGGCTGTAGTTGTGATCTTGTAGCTTTTAGTTGTTGGATTAAAACAAATAAAAAAATTGAATAGCCTTCTATCAAATAAAAGTCTTTTTTCATAAACTTAAACTAGAGGATAACTGGCAGCAGTAGCAATTCCACAATGATTTTTTCTGTCCTTGGCAATATAAATGTATCCATTGTTTCCCCATTTCTCGCTCCAGCTAATAGAAAAAAAACAAAAAACAAAATTAGGTATCGCAAATAAGCAACTTGGGTATCTCTTCATTCTCAAAGCACAAAAAAAAAAAAAAAAAAAAAAACTTTTACATGATTAAGAATTCAATGATCTGATAAACATGAAATGAAGGCTTGAGAGATTCAAATCTGATTAGGGACATAGTGCTACAGGCAAGCAAAACTACATAACTGGGTTCTGAATTTGAAGATCCAGCAATCCAATTACTTGGAGTTTGCCATCAACATCAGGCTTAAAAAAAAGGTTTGTTTTTCCCTTGGAGCTCACAGGAAATGCATTTCAGGCATCATTTCTGGGAACTGCTGAAAGTAGCTAGACTGCATAAATCCATCCTTTCATTGGCCTGATTTTTGATACAAGCGATAGAGTAAAAAGAGTTGCTAATACCAATTTTCTCATTATGGAGTCAACATTCTTTCAGTGAAAGACAGACATGTAAAAGTGATGCATCTCATGTTGTCAGAGCAAGATATTGCCCCAAGCCAGTGAGCCAACAGTGAGGTTCATCAGAGCAATCCAATCGTCATTTTAGATTGTTGGATTTGATAACATACCTGTTTTTAACAATCCAGTACTTCTTGCCATCCACATCTTCACCTTCAAATCCATAGCCAACAACCAGAACACCATGGTCCAAGTCTGTGCTGCTGCATTCAGGTTCATAGTAAATTCCTGTAAGAAATGAGGATCAGTAAGTAAGGTTCTAAGGGGGGTGGGGGAAGGAGGAAATCAGCTTAGTAGAGAAACACCTACCTTGTTGATAGAACTGGAATGACTGATGTCCAGCATCAATAGCTACAGAAACTGGACCAACAGATGCCACAGCTTTCATGAGAGCCTTCTCATTGCCGGATTCCACATCTGTGAAGCCTGTGTCATTAGCAGCCCTGTCATCTGGACTGTATTTGCAGTCTTGATCATCCTAGAAAAACCACCACAAGTATAATGTTACAAAACGTATCCAAACCATTTTGGAATTGTAATGCGTAATTAGATGTGTTACACACATCTATAGTATACAAAGCATACATCAAATATATTGTAGACCATCTCTTAGGCAAATATAGTGCATCAAGGATATTAATGCTTATCAAGCAAAAAGGTTTCTTACCTTGCCAAGGTATGGATAGGATTCCTCAGAGTCAATGCCTTTATTGTCAAGAACATATTGGAAGGCTTGATCCATCAGACCTCCATTGCAACCTTCATTGCCTTCTGGTCTAGAGCAGTCCACTAGATTTTGTTCACTCAGGGACACAAGTTTTCCAGTTTTCCTGAAGTTTTGACCTTCCAAAGCACCAGTTGAGCTGAAAGCCCAGCATGAACCACACTGACCCTGAAAAGAAATTCAGCATTAACTATTTGAGAAATTCACCTTTCATTATTTGTGAAAAGCCCCATAGATTATGCATGTGACAAGATATTTTATTCCAAGGTCAATACCTGATCTTTCACTGGAGTCACATAGCCTTCTTTACGCCAATCAACAGTTTTAGGTGCCTCAAAGTTATTTGGTGGCAGGAATGTTGATCCTTGTGTCTTCTTGGGTTTGTGTTTGTATCCGTTCATTAGCTGTTTAAATTCTTCTGTAGTCTGAAATGAAGATATTTGTATGAATTAAATCCCATACCTCAACTCACAGTACCTAGTTTTAAACCACAAAACGCAAAGTTGCTAACACTGTAACCATAGGCTCTACAAGTAATACACAATGCCCACTGAAGGTACAAACACTGGAGGAACTAGTGTTCCAGAATAACACATTTAAGTTTAGTTTGGAAATGTTGCCCAGAGAATGTAGCAGTTTGCAAATGTGTCACTGAAAACTTTAATATTGAAAACTGGGAGTCCAACATTCCAGAGCTTACTGCAGAATAGTAAAATACATTGTTATGGGAAAAATGGGCAGGTTTTAACCCTTAATATCAAAAGCAACAAACAGTTCCACTATATTGTTAGGAAGGATGCATCTTTCACCATGTGACATCTGCCCTATTGTTGAGAGCACATTCACCATTACGTGAACAGCTGTTTACTTCTGATAGAGCAATTTCATGTAAGTTCACTGCAGCACTTAAGTCCTTGGCAACCACAAATAACACCCCATCATATACAGAAGAAATGGGACCAGTGGGGGCTTATATAGTTTAGCAAGAGACTTGGGTCATAATATAATGCCATTTAAATGGTCGCACAGTGGCTCAGCGGTTAGCACTCTGGCCTTTGCAACGCTAGGACCCAGGTTCGAATCCTGGCCAGGGCACCATCTGCATGGGTTTCCTCCCACATAGCAAAAACATGGTTAAGTTAATTGTCTTCCCCCCAAAAAAAAAATTGACCTTAGACTACATTAATGACATATGACTATGGTAGGGATATTAGATTGTAAGCCCCTTTGAGGGACAGATAGGGTCATGACTATGGACTTTGTACAGTGCTGTGTAATATGATGGTGCTATATAAATAGTATGCAATATTATTAGTTTACTTACCATGTCACCAAAATGGTTCATTGAAAGGGTGTAAGAGTGTTTTCCTGCTAAATGTTCCATGTTGTGTTTCACAATAGTTCTGTAGTTGTCCTCAAACACCAGTCTCCTCCACACAGCTTCAGCCTTAAAGAAAATGGCACAGGGTTTAGTCATTTTAATAAGCATTTACTATTCCAAGCCTTAGCTGTACCAACCTAATGTCAAGCTAGAGACTAATGGCAGCTAAAGTTGGTTGTCAATTGATCTCACATTGCAGAAACTTCTCATTAGCTTACAGTTAGATAGTTGGCAAGTTGCACATTCAAGGGCTCTGACAATATTAGATTATATGAAAACACAACTTCTCAGGTTTGATACCAAGGACTGTTTACACAAGGTGGTCATTATGAATTTGTAACCTATGTTTTCTGCTTTACCCAGTCATGTCTTTGTGACCATACCTTGTAACACCCGATTACCCCCTAAGTGCTCCTGAACAAAGCGGCATTGGAAACAACGCCATTGAACTGATAACATTCATGTTTATGTGATTAAACATAATCTAATCTAATCATCTAATCAAATAATAATTTGATACCATGGTCCAACACTTCTGGCAAGGGTAGAGTTTTCAGTCTTCTAGCAAATGCTAGTACAACATCATTTAGATTAAACATCAAATGGAAATTGTGCATTTACATTACATTTTTATGGAAACCTTAATCTTACCTTTTCATATTGCTTTGTATAAGTTCCCAAAAATAGGTCCCAAATTTCATCCAGGGCTGGGTCATGTGCAGGAAGACCCAACACACCAGTTAGACATAGGGAAGCGAGCACAAGCAGCATCATGGTTTATAATCTGCAGGGAGAAAATGTTGATGTAATAAACATATGGTACTATACTTATGTAAAGACAACATAAATCCCTATTATCTAGGAATACTAGGTCTATTTAATGTATAACACTGTAACATGTTAGTACTATATAAATCATGTTTATGAATAATATGCATAGGATGCATTACAGAATAAACTACAATACAGTCACAAAACCAAGCCAGCAACACACCATGCAAAGTAAACTTTAGAATACCAAGTTATAAAATATAAACCAATTAACTACCAGGAAATCCATTCACAAAGAAACAAATCCCCAACCCCCTCCAATCAACACCTAGCTGCACAAAGACAAATAACTTGCAGCTGACCCCCCAAACAGGATATTCCTTTATTTAGGGAAGATCTGTCCTCACCTACAGATAAACTGGATAAAGGGGGTGTCTCCGAGGGTTTTTACTGGGAACGTGTTTGGAAATGGCCACAGTGCAGGGTTATGGCATTCACCTATTACCACCTATAGCTTGGACATCAAAGCATTGCCCAATAAACCTTTAACTGGGACTTGTTTAGGAGGCAGGAAACTTCCCCCATTCCACTTAGATTATAGAACTTCCCCCATTCCACTCAGATTATACAACCTCCAACCAAATGTTTTAGCCTGGTTTAAGTGATTAGTATTAGGAAATAAAAACAAAAATGTGCCATTGTAAGATAAGGTATGAAGGAGGAATGTGAAAATAAGCCAACTCATTGTTTAACATGTAAATCAAGTCAATGTAATGGCAGGAATGTAACACGGTACAGGGAGAGCCATCTTCATTATCAAACGGGGACGAGCAGCATTAGGGCAAAGGGAGAGACAAAGGGGGGCAAAACTTCCAACATTAGGTGTGTATGGGGGTCCGGTCCTCTGTGCTGGCAGGACAAACATCTCCTGCTCCGGGCACAACAATACATTTACTTTTGGGCAGCAAACCAGAAAAGGGTTTCATACTTTAATGAAAAAAAAAAAAAAATTTGAAGTGACTAAACTATCCCATTTTGTGGATCTCCCCATTCCAGGCGGGCCATGGCACCAGGATCCCCCACATTCCAGGCGGGCCATGGCACCAGGATCCCCCACATTCCAGGCGGGCCATGGCACCAGGA
>NC_092860.1:27844873-27852235 GCF_032062135.1 Pyxicephalus adspersus
TTCCAGGCGGGCCATGGCACCAGGATCCCCCACATTCCAGGCGGGCCATGGCACCAGGATCCCCCACATTCCAGGCGGGCCATGGCACCAGGATCTCCCACATTCCAGGCGGGCCATGGCACCAGGATCTCCCCATTCCAGGCAGGCCATGGCACCAGGATCTCCCCATGGATGATCAGTGTATGGCTGAGTATACAGCACAGTGTAAACATGGCTCAGGACAGCTGACTCATCAGGGGAGGAGACCTCAGCTCACTAACAACCATGGAATGGAGACCGGCCGGGGATGTGTACTGAGCTGTGCCCGCTCCGTCACTACACAGAACTCTACACAATCCATAATAATAATAAGAGAACACACGGACCATGGCAATGCTAAGACTACGTTAAGACAAACACATCCGGCTCCTCATTGCCCCCTCTCCGGGCCCCCACCGCCGCCGCCATCTTCCCACATACCTCACTACGGGATCACAAGCTGGAACTGTAGGCATTGCCAGATGCCGGCCCGTTAATATAGGGAACACGTGGCCCTGCCTACACTGTGTTCTATTGGCTGAACCCGGCGAATGGGGCGGGATCTACCCTGAGGGCTCATGTGACTGCTTAGCGCGTGACTGTTGTTATGATGTGGGGTGGGCTGGGTGTGTGGCGGAGGGGGAAGGGGCAATAGTGGGTGAGGGGGCAATAAACCTTGTGATGGGGGTATAGAGGACAACGACATTGGCATGGAGCAATTGTTCCTAATGTATTCGTCATGTCTGCTCTGATAAACTAGGTTCTGATTAGTCCGTGTTATGAATAACAATAATTAAAAAGATTGATTTTATTGTTAAACATTGAACAGGTTGCACTAGTACTAGGGAGAGGGGCAGGTTATTCATTATTATTAATTATTATTATTATAATTATAATATATACGGGATTTATATATACTCAGGGATAAACCAGGTTTATGTGAGAAATGTTATTAGCAAAATCTCCACTCCTCAAATGAAATCAATTTTATTTTTATATAATAAGTAGAATAAGGAGCACAATATATTCTTCTTTTATGGGAACAAATAAGTTTTATTAACTCCTCCATCCTAAAACCAATATAACAAATCCCATAGTTACCAGCCAAGTCCCAGGCCTCCGTTTTTATTTACTTATATAGCACCGACATAATACAGCGCTGTACAAAGTCCATAGTGATATGACTAACAAGACTCCCAATGTAATACCTATATGTATTCCACGTCCTAGTAATACACTACATACAGATAATGGCGGGTGAACATGAACCATGTGAATGGTGGGTGGAGGTAGAATACAAATGAATATATAATTGTATAAACAAAAAGGGGGATTCCTAGTTAGGGTTCCTCCAGAGGTTGTTGGGGGTTCCTGGAGCCATGATAAATCTGTGTCTCTGTGACTTCCCCCTGACCACCATACTAATGTACTGTGAGCTGTGCATATAGTGATTATATCTGAACATTATTTCAAGGGCTCCCCCATGTAAAGACATTGAGAAAGATTGATCTAGAGTGTCACCCATAGAGGTAATATATATTATAAAGCATAATTGGATAACTAGTAAGAATAAGGGAGCACTCTATCTTTTCAAGCCTAAAATCCAATGCAGTGTTTCTCCAGCAGGGTTCCTCCAGAGGCTGCTACGGGTTCCTTGAGTTAATATGTGATTCTCAGATCAGTTTAAGTGACACCAATGATCTTTTTGGCTGTAGGGGTGACATTCTTCCCACTGGCCAGCAATGTAAGAGGCCTTCTTCCCATTGATCACCACACTAATGTACTATAATTTATGGATATAGTAATTATAGTAGGGGATCCCTGAAAACCTGAAACTTATTTTAGGGGTTCTCCAACATTAAAAAGTTTGAGTAACACTGATCTATGGGGTTATGGGTTTGAAAACAAGTTGTAATGGGGAGTCAATAATGTGTATACAAGGTGGAAGCATGTTTAGGATGATAAAGTGGAAGGATGGTAAATGGTTAGAGCAACCCAGGTCAGAACTGTATGCTTGCCTGAACTAAAGAGTTTGAATGGACAAGTTTGGAACAGATTGTGTAAGAAAATACCAGAGGAGAAATGTAAAAAATCCATCATGGGACATTAGGTTGTGGTGACTAGAGAAGGATGTTGTTCACAGGGCGTAGGGTGAATTTAGGATGGTATCTGGAGATCGTCTACCAAGCTATGATAAAGTTCTTCACAATACAGACTAGCCCCACATGTTCTGAAGTTCTGGGATATGGGAATAATAGGTGCACATTACACAATGCAGTGCACTTGGCCCATTCACTGTCATGTGAGGGCCAGTCTATCAATATGCCGATACTTCAATGTTCGAACAGAAGCTTTATGAAGCATCAGACAGTAGTCAATGGATAAGAGTATTCATAAGAGGAAGATCTTGCTTATGATACATATTGTGCTCTAGTTAGCTTAGTTAAAGTAAACCTTCCTATTTCCCAAGCATGTAAACATAGCAGTGACTTCATACTCTGCTTCATCAGCTGTTTCAGATCTACTCATCCTTTCCTTAAAATGTGCAGCCTAAGCAGCTTAACTACTGACTGCTACTGATATGCATATTTTTAACTTTTTATCAAAAGTCAGCAGCTGAGCTCTAATCTCCTTCCCTAATGCTACCCCTGGCCTCCAAGAGCAAAGGTGACTATAAAGAGCTGAGATGTCCCTAAAATATGTCTGGCTTTATCCATATGTTGTATGAACCAAAACTCAACTTTAGCATCACAAAGAACAATACCTGTTGTTTGCATTTACCTGTAAGGGACAAAATACCCTGCCAAGTTGTGGAATTTAACAGTTGCATACAAAAACTATTGGATGTAATGCTTTAAATTGGTACAAATTGTCTGCCATTCTTAGGCTATATACACACATGCAATAATTGTCACTAGAATGGATCTTTCACAACCCTTTCCAACAACTAACGATTGCACGATGCATGAACAAGAGCTGTACATACAGCACCATTCTGCTCTATGGAGAGGGGAGGGGGAGAACGACAGAGCGGCACCCCACTGTGCTCACTCCCCCTTCACTTCCATTACAATTGTTCGTTGTCCAGCGTCCGTGGATCCGCCAGGACGGTCGTTCGGCCGATGGACGACGAATGCTGTACACACTCCAGATTCTAGTCTGATATCAGCCCTGTGCCGATTATCGGATGAGAACAATTGCACTCGTGTACCCAGCCTTATAGCCCAGTGCTTTGATCCTGTAGATCAGATGATTTGACTTCAGCTGCTTCATAACTGTTCTGGTTTATTAAAAACAGAACTGTTTTCCTTAACCCATACCTATTCATTCATTTAGATGTTCAATTTTATATAATGCAAAATGTTGTGCTTTCTGCATTTAAAAAGAAAAGAGAGGCCGGTAATTAAATAATGCCTCCTGTACAGCAGTCTTTTCTTTTCAGACAATGAGCTTTTGAGTTTTATTGTCATGGACATTCTAATCGCAAAAAAACATTGCAATCTAAGTTTGTCATGTAACTTTGCAAGGTTTAGAAAATGATTTTTTTTTTTTTTTTTTTACAAAAGTATAAGCTTGCACAATTATTTTTTATCTTCCTATTAGCTATTTTGTTTAATCTTTAATATACAGTGGATTTCATTAACACTAACAATTAACATTAACAATTCGGTATATCCGTATAGGTTTCCCTGTGTAGCGTTAATAAAATTAACAAGACCTAGTGAATATTCAGAAGCTACTCAGCTGGGTGTTCACATTTCTCTGATATTGGATTACTTTTAACTCAAGGAGATTCTGTTGAATTGTTAAGTACTGTATGGAAGAGTCCCAAATAACTGCTTTTACTATGCAGATGACTAACGTTTGTCTAAGCAATTCCATGAATACAAACAGGAAGGAATAAAAGGAAGACAGACTCTATGAGTTGTATGCAGATATCCAGAGACTCCTTCTTAACTTTTTGTTTATAAAACAGCTGAGGCTGTTATGCAAATAAATATTCACACATGTGTTTGATGTATATGCAGTCTTTTGCACAGCTCTATTTACTAATTTATACCATTTGCTAGTGGAATCTTGATCTTTTAAAGAAGAGTTTTTGGTGATCCCCCATGTGCTTGCTGAAAATAAAATGTTAGATCAATATGATTTTATTTTACAAGACCACTGATTACAGATTGCTCCTGGTATTATTAATATTATTAAACAGGATTCATATAGCGCCAACATATTACACAGCGTTGTTCCCACAAAATGATTTATGGTGGTTTGGGTGGCCGGATTTGTAACGTGTTTATGTGTATGTTTCTATATCTGATGCATGTTAAAGGAAGCCTGTTGCTAGACTAGGGACATTACATTGTTTATATACTCCTAACCAACCGTAAAGGGCCCCAGTCATCCAGAGAATTAAAGCCCCAACCATAGAACGAGCAACATGAATGCATAGAAGGAACTGGAGTCTTTAAGGTTTCCTTTAACCTTTAGACTACCTTATACATTTTCTATTCGCCATGACAATTTAATATGTGAACAAGCTCATGAATAGAACATCAGCCATATACTTGTTCTAAATTCTATCAACAGACTTTCCTGTATGATATCACTAAAATGCCACCCACGTTATTATAAATATAAAGGTTGCTAACCACAGTCCACTGGCTAACTTGCACCACCCAGGAGCATGGGACCACCAAATATAGTTTAGGATCAGGAATGGGAGAAAGTAGGTTCCTCAAATTTGCAAAATTCCAGGTGTGGAGTGAACCTTTAGGTTTTCATCCCCCCCCCCCACCTTGCAAAAAAGCTCATAAACACCGATTGTGCAACACATATAAGGTTTCAGCATGTACACTGGAGTAAAAAACACACACGGCTGTTACAGTGGCTGTTAGTGTGTTAGTGTGTCATTGGATGACTGTCAGCTGTTTTGTAGATGCGATATAAAGTCACCTGATCACATTTGTCTCAGAATGTTAGGTATCATCACAAATGTCAGAATAAAAGCAATAGTTTTAAGGACAGAGCTCAAAACTGAAAACCCATTAAAACCCTAAAAGCGTCACCTATGGACTATTTTGGGGACTGTGATTTCTTGCTGTTTTACAGCTATGCACAAGTTAAGGAGATGTTTTTTCTTTATTTGCACTGCATTTTTATATGAGGCCTAACTTGTGCTTGTATGGACTAAAATCAGTGTAAATGTTTTTACTAAAATATCAGGTATTATGAGTAGTAATCAAGTAATCAAGTCCAACATAAAACATTGAACAAGTACCTGCTTTCAGAAAATATATGTGCTTCAAAAAACGTAACATAAAAATGGCTCTGTCAGAGAAAGGGTTAATTCTTTGGCCCACCATATATGATTGTATGCCAGGTTGGGGTATTTTAGTTTGTCCTGTTTTGTAGGTGCATTCAGCTTTGACAAACTAAGAATATATTTAGCTTTTTTTTATTTTTTTTTAATGAAAATATACTTTTTTATAACTTGTTAACAATATACAAATTTATTAATGTTCATAGCATAGTCATTTTACATCTAGATCATGCAGATCACTATAGAAGTGGTGAAGTTTAATATAGACAAGTATAGTCAACATATACCTGGATGTTGGACAACCAATCCCATCACTTGACTAGCCAGCTTTACTGATATCAGTGATATTTTGGCCATTTGTTTGCTTCTACTCTCAAACATATGTTCTTTATGACCTCCATATAATCCCCATAGCCTTGTTAACCTTTGAACCTAATGAGGTAATGCATTCTTCTGATAAAAAAGGTGAGTTGGAGGAAATCTGTTAACATTCAGCAGCAGCACTAATTTCAGTTTTTGAATTATTACACAGTATTTATATAGCGCCATCATATTACGCAGCGCTGTACAAAGCCCATAGTCATGTCACTAACTGTCCCTCAAAATCTAATGCCAATCTATGTCTTAATGCAGTCTAAGGTCAATTTTTAGGGGTAGCCAATTAACCTAACTGCACGGGGAGAACCTGCAAACTCCATGCAGATGTGTCCTGGCTGAGATTCGAACCTGGGACCTAGCGCTGCAAAGGCCATAGAATGCAGACTTTTTATGGAAAGATTTCAAAAGTTTGACATATTTTAGCAGTACGGCTAGTGCCGTTATGTGCATACCATGGGCTTTATGAAAACTTAAGCAAAGCCAAATATTTGTCACAGTTATCAGTTGGTCTTGGGTGGGTGGCTTGAGAATGAATGGGGGACTGGAGGCTACAACCTCACCTGCAATTGCTGCTCTTTGTCTGTGCATCATCCTATATCTATATACTTATTATTATTATTATGGCAGGACATCCAAAGTGTGCTGTGGGACCCACTGATCTCTACGCATCTGGTATAACCAAAACTATAAGGACTTCTTTGTTCCTTAAATATTGTTGTTGCATTACCAGCCTTTGTATGTCTTTGTATCTTGTGAATGATAGTTGGAGCATTTCATTATACTTGTCCAATAACTGATATTAGTACTTTTAGTCCCCCTTCTATGGTACTAAAATTAGGAGGTATTCTGTAGTCCTAACATAACAGGTACAGTATGAGTGTTGTCACTGTAAATGTGGTAATGGTAGAATTACCAAGTTAGGTTACAAATGAAAAAAAAAATTTAGTGTGTCTGCACTGATACTCATACTGAATATATCATTTTGATGGGCTTTAAGAATGCACTCGACCTCCTTCAGACCTGGAACTGACCTGTGGGTTTTGTATTTCTATAGAATTATGTGGGAATGCACAAACTGTTTCAAGCACACAAAGCCTGTCAATGCAGCGGCTACATTTTTATTTTGGAGTTTAGATACACTTTCATTGCCTAACAACGTATTTTAATGTGTAAATAAGTATCTCTAATATGAA
Source organism: Pyxicephalus adspersus (assembly GCF_032062135.1). Classification (NCBI taxonomy): domain Eukaryota; kingdom Metazoa; phylum Chordata; class Amphibia; order Anura; family Pyxicephalidae; genus Pyxicephalus; species Pyxicephalus adspersus. Next base: position 27,851,783 of record NC_092860.1, read on the forward strand.
ATACAAATGAATAGGTTTTATTGCTCAAAAAGCACATAGATAATACTGGGTGATAAGTGCTGATAGCATAATTTATTGTCATGTTCCAAGCAAAATTTTAAAACATAACCCTGTCGCATAGATATGTGTTGATAGTGTTTTGCAGGAAACAACTGCAGCAGTGGGTACTGTTTCCACCTTTCTTTCCTTCTCTTGTATTTACGATTGTTATACAGGTTGAAATTCAAAAATCCGGCAACCTCCAGACCTGAGGTGTGCTTGATTTTCCAAAATTCCAGATTTTTGAAGGTTATATATGCTGTGTATAATAAAATACCTGGCCCCTGCCCTAACCGAACTATTCAATCTCTCCCTTTCTACTGGTAAATACCCCTCAGCTTTTAAACATGCCATAATTCTCCCTATCCTAAAGAAACCCTCACTGGACCCCTCCCTACCCTCCAACTACCGCCC
>NC_092860.1:27853855-27960621 GCF_032062135.1 Pyxicephalus adspersus
TTGCAATCCCTATTTAATGTACAGCGCTGCGTAATATGTTGGCGCTATATAAATCCTGTTTATTAATAATAATAATAATAATAACATTAAATGAAAAGCAAATAAAATTTTAATGTTCACCAACTAAATAAAACAGTTTTACAGAATTTTAGTTCAACTAAACAAAATTGTGCCTCAAGATTTTAATCATTACTGTACGCTCGAAAAGAAGCTAAATAACAGATGGGCTGTCAGGATGATCATCTTCATGACTGACAGTAACAGCATCCTCAGCAACAGGAACAGCTTAAATTTATGGAGGAAAAGCAAGACCTAACAGCTGATTCTGGAATACAGCACCATCAAAACATAAACAGCGCCTCCAGAAAACAGTGTAAATTTGAAAATGTGCTCCGAAATCCATGCCTGATAACTGAAGGATCCGGATTATTGATGGCCGGATTTTTGAATGTAAACCTGTATTGCCTACAACTTGAATTATCATTATGTTTATTTCTGTACACTTGCTAGAAACTTGTGATGTGACGTACCTATGTGTCCTTGTAACTTGCTGTGCACTAAAGAGATACATTAATGTTATCAGCTTTTTGTGAACTACAAAACACCTTTTAGATCACCAGTGGATATTGCTGCTGTAGATAATCTATTATAATTGTTTCCAGGGACAGGGGAACGAAGGAGCACTGTACACACAGCACCATTTTGTTCTAGGAAGCAGGAAGGGGGGAGGATGAGCGAGCGGCACATCGATTTTCACTGGGACAAGCACAACTGTTCCTGTAAATCAATATTCATCTGATGTGTGTACAGTACATAGCCTAAGTAATGAGGTAATGGTGTCTGCAGTCCAAATCCGGACACAAGGCTGCTCCTGCATAGATACATTGCAGTGAATGAGTGTTGTCATTTAAGGACAGGAATTGTGTTGTCAGCAGAATTACTGGGGCTAAAAGAAAGGAAAAAAAACCTGATATATACCTAGTAGCCAACCCTCATCACTCCAAGCCCCTGATGACTGTGTGATATTTAATGATCTCCCTCTTCTTGTAATCAGTAGCCATTTTGTTTTTCTATTTCTTGCGACAGTCACTCGTCTCAGTTCTTATTTTGGTTCTGTCAATACATAGGAATGTTTACATCTGTAAGTGGAATTGGGTTACCTGTTTTACAGGTGTGTTAATGAGAACCTCCATGCACAGCAGTACTTTGCATCCAGATTAGGTGTCATTATGTGAAATGATAGGGAAGAAGCATTGTGTGACTGAGTGACTCTTCATGCTACATTAGTGATAAAACTCATAATTACCCCTCCTGTTTCCAGGTAGATTGGATTTCCTGTTTTGAATTGCTCGATCAGGCAGATAGTTTAAAGTGAACTTGTACTTTAGTCTTTCCTGAGTTCACCTGAAAACCCTCCTCCCCTCCCTGTTTGTTCATACAGTCATGTGAAGAAGTAAGAATAGGTCAGGGGAAGGGCTGACTAATTTTAGAATATATAAACAAACATTACATCTTTATTTACACACTGCCTGCAAAAAAAAAAACAAAAAAAATAACAGAGATACCTTACAATCACCTTTTTGACATTTCAATAGATAATATATTGGTGTACACCCTTAGCTTCATAACCTCATATAGCCCTCTTTATAAAATTATGTTTTCTTGGTGTTTTGCTTGTGCCTACCCGTCTCAGGCATTGACTCACAACCCTATTTAATGTACAGTGCTGCGTAATATGTTGGCGCTATATAAATCCTGTAAAATAATAACAATGGCTTACACTTTGTTTCCTTCTATGTCACCGTATTCACCTGGTAAGACAAGGCGGAATACCGGGTATTTCTGGAGAAAAGGGGAACATGAAAGCCTCCCAACTATGTTGTATGATGCGGAGTCTCTAATTACCTGGCCTGAGCACTTCCATATTGGGACAAGAACAAGGTTTAGCTAAACATTTGGATGAACAACGTTACATATAAGCAGCTGTGAGGCAGAAGTGGGGGTTGACAATTCAATCCTAAATGACCTTTAAGTTTAAGAATGGGTACTCATGTCCAATGGCTCAGGGCGGATATCGGATGAATATCTGGCATGTGTACAACGCCTGTCGTCCATTGTCCGAATGACCATCCTGGCAGATCCACAAACTATGGACGATGAACGATCCTAATGCAAGGGAAGAGGGAGAGAAACAGCAGGGTGTCGCTCTGTCGTTCTACCCCTCCCCTCTCCATGGAGCAGAATGGTGCTGTATGTACAGCACTCGTTCATGCATCGTGCAGTCCTTAGTCGTTGGAAAGGATTGTGAAAGATCCTTTCCAACGACAATAATTGCATGTGTGTATGTAGCTTAAATCATCTCAATCCCTTCCAGGTGCAATAAAACAAAAGGTGTTTAAATGACAGTTTACCTTTCTTTTAGAGAGCATTCACAAAGTAGACAGAGTGTAGTGTGACAGTGGAGTTCCTCAAAGGGTACGTTCAGAGCTAACTTCAGTGCCTACTGATAGGTGTTCAGGAGTGGTAACAGGCAGTATCCTTTACGTTTTTTCCTGTGTTTGCAAACCACAAATAAAACAAAACACGAGCAAACACGTAAAAATGCTTTCAAAAAGAGTAAAAAGTGATTTCAATTTAGGTCTTTGGAGGTGGAAAACCAAGCATGTATGCTCCACCACAAACAACTGCATCAAATAAAGGGAGAACAAATGAATCCATTCTCTCCAATATTAGCATTTTTTTCCAAATAGTACTATGTGGTTTAACCATGGGGTGCCGCTTGAAAAAAGCAGGTGTACTTTTACTAAAATAATCCCCTGCTGTGCCAGCTATAGCTCTCAACAAGGAGCATGAGCTTTTCTGGTTGCAAAGCTACAGCTTTTTATCAGTGGATGTATTGGACTTCGGCAGAGTCTGCTTCTGTACTGTGGGCAAGGATCCTTCCATATAGCATTGATGGCATGGGATAGGCTTTGTACACAAGACATAATATAAGAAGTTACACACCCTTTTAATGTACTTCGATTCTTATTTAGCTGAACTGAACAAAAATAACTTTAAAAATATGCAAATAAAATGATCTCCCAACTAGTGTACAAAATAGAAAAAAATAGGCTGCAAAGCTTCCCTTTAATCCATAATTATCCACAATACTATACTTCTTTGCTATAGGATACCCTCAATTTCTGGAAGCTGGAAGGCTGACGTACAGTGATATCAAGGTGTCATTGCCCTACACCCTAAGGGGCATCACTGAGGCATCCTGAATTCACTGGGTAATGGTGCAGAGTAGACCTGGCTTTATCATGTCAGCGCTGCTCTCAATATTGTTGAGGATTATCTCCTGCGCGGTGATAAGGAAAAAAGGAGGACACTGGAAAAGGTGAAAATAAAAAAATAGCAATATACTCCTGGCGGGAACTTCAGTGTGAGAAATGAGAGCTCCAGAAGTCGGCAGGTTGAGCTGGGAGTTTTACCTTAAACTGATAGTTCTTTTGGGCTTTAGGTAAACCCGATATTACATTATATAATGTGGTATTGTAATTAGGCCATACCTTTTTGTTCTGTATCTTGACCATTCTGTGTTATTAATACAAAAAAAAAGATTATTACATCAGTTTTTCTAAGCGTTAACACAAGTCAACAGGTCATTTTCATCAGATAATTTTATGTGACTTTTGTGGTGTTTGTTTATGCTGATTTTTAATCTGTGTAGGTTTTTTTTCTATATAGAACCAGCACCTTGTTGGGAAATTTCCAAACCTTAGCACTGCAAAAATGAAGGAAGTTTTATTGATAGGTTTACAGATCAAGTCTGTTTGAAAGGTTGATGGTTTTAAAACAATTCCTCTCAATAGCAGATCCAGAAGCTTGGGATGCATTCAAGTGGCTCCATGAAACATTTCTGGGTAGCCATAAGTCTCCTGCATACAAGGAATGAGTTGATTTGTAGCATGTAATTGAAAATACACTACTTACACTCCCATCTAGGGTTCTTTCTAGAAAATCTTGGCATGGCTAATGACAAGCAAGAACGTTCTCCCAGGACATTCAAACAATGAAGCATTGCTACCACGTCTTATGGAATAAAAGTATGATGGCCAAATACCGTTAGATTATGTACCATGACAATCCAGACACAGTTGTGGATGATTACGAAATATGTTTTTTTGTTGCCTTGTGTAATCTTTTAAACTCCTGTTAAAACAAAAATTGCTATATACCATGTAAATCAGGACAACACTGTTCTTATTTCTTAAAAAAGTTATTTAGACTTGTTTGTTTTAAAGCTGTGTAAACTTCTGACCCTCCTCTAATTCCCCGATGACCCTAAAATTGGTACATGCAATATAAGGATCATCTACAAACCCAGAGCTGTCTTCCATTTTACGCCTACTACTCCCACAAAAAAATATAATAAACACATACTAACAGATTGCCACTATTCTCAGATTCATGCTGTTCTCCATCCTCCTCCAATATCCAATGAATTCTCATTGATCCTGCAATAGAGTGACATGGGTCTCTGTACCCATATAGACTAGAGCATTAAGTTATGATGAGTCCAATCTTTGTGGGTCGTAGACAACAATTCATGGAAACCCGTTGTGTAGTGCGTAGGCTGCTATTGCTAATTACTGCTTTTGAAAATGCCAGTTCCTAATGGTAGTAATGGTGATCCTGTAGCTTCAATGCTTTCTGAAAGGCTGACCCAGAAGTGTGTAGAACCACTCTGACTCACTGGTTGCACTTGTTCTAGACCTGCGACTTGGAAAGTATATCATCCAGAAAGAATCCGGCATCAAGCATTTTCAGAATAAGGCCAACAATAGCAGCCTACTTTAAAGTAAAGAGAGCTATGGAGACTTCCATTACCTTTCCTGAAAGTGTTATTCATCTGTCTATGGTCACATAATAATTTTTATGCCACTGACCCAGAAGTAGCACAAGCCCAGGAAAGTCAGAACTGTTTTCCCCATGACACAGAGGAAGTTACTTTCTTATCAGACACTGGCTGTAGGAATAAGGATTTCTAATGCTTCTGACACAAACCCTATAGTTCTTCTTAACATTGCTAAGATTGGTCTCCACCATAAAGCTGTATTACTTTAATGTCATCAAATTTCCCCACAGAGGTTCCATTCCTTCTTTCTTGTATGAGCAATGGTTCCCAAACTTTATACTAATACACCTGTGTAGCTGTGGTATGGTTCTCTTTATCCCCGGAGGAAGCCCAAGACGAAACGCGTCAGGACTAATGTACCCATTAAATACCACATCATTGTTCTTTGGCTTTTCAAACCATATTTCTATATATGTGATTATTAACAGACTTCTACTTGGTTTGGAGTTCATTGAACCCCCATGATAGAAAGTGGGTGCAGGATTATACCATTACAGTATTTAGTTTTTTCTGTTTTTGAAAATACATTTATAAAAAAAGCTTTTGAGTTGCCACAGAAAAACCCTGCTTTTGTCTCTCCTAAATTTATTGCAAATTAAAGGATAAGTTTTTTATGTGTCTAGTTTACCTATCAGCTGCTTTGGAGAGAGAACACCCTTTTTTTACCATGTATAAGACACTTACCTGTCTGTGTGTAAAAAAAGAAAAACATGCTATGCTGTATCTGAAAAGCAGCTTTGTAACCCTAGAGAAGGACTACAGAACACTCCCGTTCGGTTCACAAAAGGTAATTGGGAAGGCAGGTCACATTCTGTGAGATTTTAGTTCAGGGAACAAGTTTTAACAAGAACACTGGATATCTTGCAAGATGAACAAAACATATTTTTTAATTTTGGTGGTCTACGTCTCAGGGCCGTGGACCATGTTCCCCATACGGATCGGAGCCTCAGGGAAGTAGGCAGGGTGTGTTTCTGGACCCAACCCCCCCCACTCTCCCAACACAGGCTCAGGCCTGGCCAGGTTCTGGCATCATGACGTCACTCTGGGGGAAGTTTCTTCAGCTTTGAGCGACGCGCGGTCTGGTGCCGATAAATTTACCGGTCCATGGGTACGAAAAGGATGGCGACCGCTGTCTTAGAATATTGTTCTTCGATATATATTAAAGTTCACAAAAAATATGATTGCTTGATCCATACAAATTAGGTAAATATTCACAAGTGTTTGGATACCAGTAAATCTCCATAGACGGCTCTGGCCTACTGCCCTTTGACAAGCAATGACTGCCCATGATTTATAGGTTTGGTCAGTTGTTGCTGTTTTTCTAGGGACAGAAACCACACTTATCTGTAGTTGTAAAGCTACATAGTTTAATGATAAGATCATGAATGTTTATGAATCTCATTCTTATATGTGCAAGGCCACCTTTAGAGTATTGTGTGTTGCACATGATGAACTACAAAGCCCATTCATTTTTACATGGCCTTTCAATGCATTTTAAAGAGCCTCAAACTGAATGTAGTAGAAAGTCTGACACAGAGCTTGGGAAACTTCTGTCCAAGGTTTATATATGGCTCAGACCTTGCTAATAGATTTCATAGCCTCTGATCTTCCCTGGAAATTGCACCTGTTCTGGTGGCAATAAAGCAGCCAAATCAGTTCCTCTGGGCATGCTATGTACCCTGGGAAGTAGAAGTAAGGTTTGTGGCTGCCATTCTTTAGATCTAGTTAGGATTGCAGTTGTGTGAAGGTAATGCAGGTACGTTTTGTTACCCCAATGCCAAATTGTAAAGCCAGCTTTACTGTTCCTCATTGTTAAATTTTTAGTTTATGTCTGACATTAAACCATGAATGATATACACAGAGTGAATATATTTCTTTATCTGTGATCACATCTAGGTGATGAAAAAACTTTCAAGTACTTAGAATATCTAACCACATTTTTAGTATCTGAGTAGAAGCTGGCAATTAGCCATAGTTATAATTTCTAACCCAATTACTACATCTCTCACCTATTCAGATCAACAAATTATGGTATTTGTGCTTGAGTCATAGAAATCATCCACGTGCAGGAGAATAGGCCATCATTAAAGTAAATACATACATTTCTGGATCAGCAGTAACAAATGAATGTAAAAGTATGTGGTTTATGTGACTGATATGGAACTCAAATAACAGATAAAGAAACTTGATAGATTGCATCAGGTATATTAATAAATTCTTGTGGTTATAAAATGAAAATTTGTACGAATTAGCTATCCCTATATATTTGGCACCCTTTTGTGCTGCTGCTTGTCAATATGACACTCAGTTACATTCTTCCAATGTCTGTAAATGACAAAGCCTGGCATTGTCATGGCATAGATCCTCTGACATCAATGCATAAGAACACAAATAGCTTATATGTTTTAAGAATCCTAATGCAAAATTGGATATGTGTATTTTTCATCACATCATAATCCACTTTGAGTGATACAATTTTCCTTGCACTTGTCTATGTTTGGCACCCACATGCTGCAAACAGATCTTGCCCGTTTTCTAAATTTACAGAAACCTCATTATAGTTATAGAATGATCCATGCAGACAGTATATTTCTAAAGAGTGTAACAAAGACAATTTCCTTTATTGAGTGGCAAACGGCAAATCCACAGTGATAGCACATCCTATCACCCTTCAATATACCGTTACCTGGACTCTGTTCGGGGTCTGTCTTAAGATTCAGCCTTTTTAGACCGGAGTTCACTAAATCAGATATTACTGACAGATATTTACTGACAGCTAAGTTCCCTTCACACTATAATTCTTCCTCCTGGATCCTATGAATTTCTCTGGCCAGGTTGATATTAATAACAATTCTGAGGTTAGGAGCATCAGGAAAATTACCATAGATGGTTAATGACACTTCCATTTTTGTGAGACGTGGCAGAGTGGGGAAGTCTTTTCTTAGAACCTTGTCATACCACGGTGTCCAGAACAATATTTTAACCTTGCTAAAATCATGGATGTGTGGCTGGCCTTTCTTGTTGCAGGACGGGTATTATGTGTACATAAGCCCCTTCATCTACTGTGATTTATTACTGTAATCTGTGCAGTTTTCACTGTTTTTTATATGCGAATATAAACAAGTCAAAACCGCTGTCTGGTGTATGCAGTAAACAGAACCCTAGCATTATGTTAAGATGATTCATGTTATGGTCACCGGTGCACTGCGCATTCTAAATCGAAGCAACAGTGACAAACCTGAAAAGCCTGTTATAACACCTGCAATTCCAAAACTATGGTATTTCAGGAATATGTCAAAGCCTTCCACCAAGTGCTTTTTTCTGGACAAATCCAGAAGATTTAGGGCAAGCAATGAATCTGATATTCATTGGAACATTCCCTGGTGGAGATTCTTCCAGGTCTATGTGTTTCAATGGCAGTTAATGATTGTCACCAGGGAATGTTTCAGTGAATTTCAGATTCACAGTTTTATAACTAGACCCATTGGAAGTCCTACCACAGTTGTATTGCTGTCTCTAAAGCTACGTACACACGTCAGATTTTTATCGCCCGATAATCGGCATCGGCCAATTATCGGGCGAAAATCTGCCGTGTGTACAGTCTGTGTCGTCCATCGTCCGGACGACCGACCTGCCGGATCCACGGACGATGGACGACAGCCGATCCTAATGAAAGGGCAGGGGAGAGCGCGCAGCAGGGTGCCGCTCCATCGCTTTCCCCCCTCCCTCTCCATAGAGCATGAACGGTGCTGTACATGCATCGTGCACTCCCTTGTCGTTGGAAAGGATCGTGAAAGATCCTTTCCAACGACAAAAATTGGCAGTGTGTACGCAGCTTTAGGATGATTACTCTATCCTGTCCTAGAGATATGCTTCCAGAATAGACCATCAATAGCAGACTTCATATTTCTCCTTACTGGTTTCCTTTAAGGCCTTGCTGATGAATGAATGAAACACAATTTAAGGTTGTTGGTAAAACTCAGAATTGTACTCTGTATCCATATCTAGCTCAATACTACAGACTCCTCACATTTTGGTTTATCAAGATGGGAAAAATGGATGTGAAAAAGTCTTTATTGCCAACAGCTACTTCCCAATATGAGTCAAAGCTAATAGAGCTTGATTCATGAGACTGTCATCAAATGATAATTGTTAATCTACAAACTAATACAGTGAGGCTGATTTATAAATACTAGGGAGAGGTGTTGCCCATAGCAAGCAATTTGTTTCTGACATTTTTATGTCCACAGTATTTGGGAATGAATATGCTAAAATCTCCAAGTCCCTGTTTCCTTTACACCATGTTTTACAAAAAAGTTCCAGTGTGTTCTGAAGCTTTCATATGGTCATCAATGCGAGCCGTTATAAAGCTGGAAACTCCTATGACTCTTAAAAGTCCAGTGTTAAGCGGCAAAAATATTATTTGTTTTGAACTACTTATAAAAAAATGAACAGATTAAAAATCTACTTTAAGGCAAACTGTTGAGGTAAAAGGAGCAGCACTTTGCTCTTTTCTATGTGTCTATACAGTTATCTATTCTATACTATGCTGTATGTTGGGGTACTATTTTGGGGGTCTTCTAATTCACTATCTAGAAAAAAACATTACCAGTGTGATCTTTGGTGCTTTAGATATCAGGGATACTTGTTTTTTACTTCTAGTTAGAGGAAATGAGTTTGTACAGTATGTGTCATTCCACCAAGATTATTAGGATCAAAGTATTAGTATAAGCTACATTTTACCACCTTACCAACAATACATCAGTAAACTACTACTTGCACATTATTTGCTCGTGGATGCCTTATTTATATTAGTGCATCATAAGTGGTCTTCAGTATTATGAGTGCTATAGATGTTCATCCAATCTACGTGGCATTGGCGGATACCTATTTTTCTTTGTACTTTGTAAAGTGGTGTATAATGTCACTATTAAATAATTACAAGAAAACATGAAATCTACAGTGCTCGCAGTAGAAAAAAAACAAACAAAAAACAAGCAGTATTGTTCCCTAGTGATGTTTCCTGTTTTGTTGCATTACAACCTAGAATAAAATTGATTTTTTTTGGAATATTAAGTAAAGTGACTTAACAGTATAATTTAAAGCTGAACTAAACTAAAAAAAATTACACTTACCTTTATTCCTGCAGATCCCTAGATGGCACTGGTCCATCTTACCTTTCAGTCCTGCGTTGTCCTGGAATTAATCTGCAGTGGAAAAATTCCCCTTCTGCGCATGCATGCCCGGCAATCAAGACTTAAAGAGGAGGTGCTGCACACTTTTTGAAAGTACTTTTATGTAGAGTAAAAATGTTGAGTTTAAGTACGCTTTAAACTGGGGAATTATTATATATGAAACCAGTATAAAATGAACTGTGAGTGCATATGTATTCATTCTGACCTATAAGAACCTTATATAAGGTCTGCCCTAGCCAATTCACTTCAGAAGTCCACCAGTGTGCAATCAACATGATGCCAGTATCCAGGGGCACTCCAAACCAAGTCGAGGAAAAAACTATGGAGAGGTAAAGATTACATATAGTTTGATAAAAAACCTGAACTTGGAATATCTCAAAGAGCACTATTGGAACAATTGGAAAGACTAAAGAATTACAAAAACACTAAAGACTTTACAACAGAAGGACATCCATCAAAACTTGCACAGTAGGCAAGCAGGGCATTAGTCAAAGATTTAACAAAGATACCACATATACCACCGAATAAGCTGCCAAGACCCACAGAAGAGACAGAAATATTTGTCCAAAGCTGTACACTTCACAGAATAGGGGTTTATGGAAAAGTGGCCAAAAAAGCCACTGACTAAATAAAAAACAAAAAAGAAAGCAAGTTTGGAGTTTGCCCAACAGCATGTAACTGCCAAAACACATGAAAAAAGGTTCTTTTTACTTTTTTAAACTTTTTGGCCTTCACAGGAAGTGCCATGTATAGCAAACACTTCCCATCACCCACAATGAAACATGGCGGTGGTAGAATCACTATAGGGAAACATTTTTCATTGGTGGGGACAAAAAAAATTTGTCAGGATGAGAGGAACAAATACAGGGCAATTCTTGGGAACAAAAAAAATATTTAATTCTGCTGGAGACAAGGAGGAAGGATCACCTTTCAGAAAGACAATGACCCTAAATATACTGTAAAGCTGTCACGTGACTAAAGCAACCCATGTAACGTGGAATGGTTTTGCCTTGGGGAGCGGACAAAAATCCCAATGGCTAGCCGTTTTAAATTATTAGACATACAATAAAGAGACTTGAAGCTGTATTCTCAGCAAATGGTGGCTGCACAATGATCTAACTTTGGGGGTCAATACCCATGTTCGGTCATTATTTCTGTTTTATTGCTTTAGGACAAACACTGAGGATGAATACTTTCGTAAGGCACTACATACACATATATATTAAAATCAACTTGTTTTTACTTTGAAAATGTTTATGTAGTCAATCTGTGGAGAGGTTTCTGGTGGTTTTCACCATTTCTGGCTAGACACTAGAGGGTAGCAGAACAGCTGCAATGCCAGTTTCCTGCTATAAAAAATCCCATTAATCTTTGCATTGTATATCATGCATGTGGGTGGTAACACTTGTCTCCTCAGTTCTCTATAGCAGTGGTCCTCAACCTTTTAATAGTCACGGACAAAAAAAATTACAGACTCCGGACCGTGCATGCACAGGGAGCCGTGTGTAACTCAAAGAGAGGGAACTTCCCCCAGAGTGACGTCATGATGCCAGAACCCGCCACTCTCCCTGAGACACAACCTGCCCACCACCCTGAGCCTGCGATGCGTACAGAAGACATGGTCCGTGGCTATGGCCAGTACGCCCTCCCAAGTGTTGTCCTTCTCCTGACTCTGCTGGGGGGTGCACTGGCCAGAGCTGTGGACTACCAAAACTTTCTCGTGGACCACTGGTCAGGACCGCTGCTCTATAGAGCAAAGGGAGGGGAGAGGCTACAATGAAGAATTTCAGATTGGAGCAAGAATAGTAGCTACAGGTATTAGTAGTTTTCTGCAAAGCATTAGGTATTCAAATGAACTGATTGAACACATTTTTGGGTGATCGTAGAAAGAACGTAATATTAGGGAAAAAACATTTTTTTTTTTTTTGGCTTCTGCTTTTTTGACAACAAATTTGTGTTATACACAATAATTCAACAAATGAAAATGTTTTCAACAGGCAACATGTTTATTCATAGATATGTACATATATAAAAACAAGTTTTAAAATCGTTCTACAAACCAAAAAGATTAAAAATGGAAATGTCATTTCTGTATTTACACATTTCATCGCATGCATCTTCAAAAGAAAGCACACAAATGAAACAGATTCCCCCACTTAGTATTGGCAGCAAGTTAAAATCCTAGCGACAAAATCCTTATATTTATTTCAAGTACAGGAAATCTATGAACACGCCCTTGTTGATAATAAAAAGATGCCTGATGTACCCAACAGAAAAATATTGCAGTGTGTGTTTGTTGTAGGACCACTTTTGATACAAGTCTTACATGGCGAATGGATCGTCCGTAAGAACCTATACCTGAGGTGATGTCAGCGAGATTTCACATTGTTTGGAAATGCCCATCATTTCAATGACCATACAGCAAACCGCAAAATAAAGCTTTGTTGAACATTTATCAATCACTGAATTTGCCAAGTGGACAAAGCCTCTAATACTTTGACATGAATGAAGTTTATATAAATGATAAAATGATTTGTGTACCTGAGTCACAGTCACATTTTAGACTGGATAAAATACAATGTTCTACATCAGTACAGCGTGTATGACTAGCTGAGTATCAAACTAAAAGTTGGTTTCTTATGATTATCATGCAGACAGTCATGAAGAGGTAGACAGCATGATGTAAAACAAACCTTAGGGCACTATTACACCCTTACTACTAGCCAACTAATGGAATTGCAATGGTGGCAACAATTCTTGGGCCGCTGCATCCCCTGCCCCTATGAAAGGTAACCGAGGGCTTCAGCCAAGCTGCTCCTGAGCTCAGGGAGTGGACTTATAATCCTGTTTCTGACCAAAGGTCATCATAAGGTTCCCCGTGAGCAGGAATATAAAGTGTAAGTCTATTACTCAAGAATAGGTGAAAGTGAAGAGTGCAGAGTGACAACACCATCACCCTGCCACCCACATGGCATCATTCCAAGGCTCCTGAACCCTCTCCAGCAAGGCACTCACATTACTGTGATTACACAGTACACCTTTAGATTTAGTAAGACAGCAAAATCCCACATTTTGGGTATATCTTCTGAAATACATCCGCCAATCACAAAGATGGAAAGTGTAAGCCTTGAATAAACGGATAACTGTGCACCTTCATCATTAATGTGATAAAAAGAACAATATATAAAATAAAAGGAACGGCTTTTATCCATTCAGGTGGCAGTAGTTAGCAGCACATTCTATAGAAGGACTGAAAAAATTCAAAGTATAAGCCTTTAAAAATCTATGATAAAAGGCAACAATTCTTATTAAAAAGTACAAAGATCACAAAGTACAAGGTATATAGGGCATGTAACATTCATCAATGGAATGCTCATAAATTAATGACTTCAAACTCATACCCTTGTAATACGGTAATATAAGAACTAAATGTGTTACACTGGTAGCAGTAGAGAGTTCAGAATGAAACAGTCAGTCATCGTGACACTACTGAACTAATCGAATTGTAAGATGTGCCACTGTTACAGCTAGCCGCATAGGCTTCCTGACCATGCACATCCCAATTTACTCTAAACACCGAGGATGATTTCAGAAGAAAATCTGCAGCATCCCGCCTCCCCAGTTCTCTCAGTTTGGACATCAATATCGCTACAGTGCTATCGGGAGAATTTCCCCACTCTTGTAAAAGAACACAGACAGGACTCTCTGCAAAATCTTTTTGTGTCGCACTGTTGGCATTATATTTGGCAACTAACTCTGGAAGGCCCAAATTCATGGCTAGAAGACACCAATCCTTGCCCATAGGATCTGGAACATCAAGAAGTCGGCTGAGTTTCCTCCTTACAAGAATATTTAGATCGGAAACGTGATGTTCCATGCCGAGGCTTCCTTGGGAGTAAATCTCCAGGCATCCAAAGCACAATATGCTGCTAAAACTTTCTTTGTACCCAGCCATTGTGTTTGCCAGTGATGTCTCCTTTTGAGCCTGGGCTCTGAAAAAGTCTCTTGGCTGGTAGATCATTACTGGCTCATTGTGTTCTCTTAGCTGCTGAGGGCTTAAGTAATGTTTTACAGTTAAAATCCCAGGCAAGGTTGCTGCAAATAAGTTATCAATGATACTGCAAATAGATTCTTGGAGTAAACAACACTTAATCTTCTCAGTTTCTAGTCCTCGCACATGCACTTCAATTCCTTGACCATTGTTGACCAGCAACACCAAAACCTCAACCCCACGGTTTGCCAGTTTACACCCATTTACCCACAGACGTATGTCGGCATCTCCCTCTGTGCTTTGCTGGTGTATCCATCTGCAGAGGTTGACTTGGACTTTATGGAATATCCCACAGGGGAAAGGAGTAAGGTGTTCCACAGGAACAATTCTAACACCTCCATATATTAAGATGTCCTCCTCTTCATCAGTCCAGGACCTGTGCAGGCTATCTGTTTTTATAAGGGCAGGGATATCTACCATGGTCCCACTACTCAAGTCCCGCGCACAAATGTCCATAGCATCTAAAATTTGTACAAGTTCATCCACATCGCTGTCTGAAACCAGCCGCTGAATATCCTCCATAGTATATCTTCCTCTATAATGGTGAAGGGCTTTTGGGTTCTCAACAGACAGCAGCTTCCCTAAAACATTTGAACACAGCCATCTTGGATCTAAAAGCACCACATCTTGCACGGTATCACTTTGCATGATGTTTATCTGTTTATAAACAAACATAATAGTACATTATTATTGTGCAACACTTACAATTACACATACTTAAAACACGGGTGATGTGAGGCAAATATAATTTCATTTTCTGTTGGTGTACAAATATTGTTCTGCTGCTACATATACAACACATGCACATGTTGTATATGTATAATGCATCCGTCATTTAGGAAGAGAAAAAACTTACTTCTCCCATACTGTGCAGCTGCTGGGCTAGGTTTCTGACATCATCTTCAGTTGCCAGTGGATTTAACTGTTCCTGCACATCATAAACAAACTGCTGGAATGAAAGTAACTGGTTGGGTCCATTCTGCTTTCTCCATGATGCAAGAGTTGAGAGAACCTTCTCACATAATGATGTCATTGGTGGGCAATCCTACAAAAAAAATAAAAGCCATTTTAGATAATAAACTACCCACAACAATTTGTTTACTGTCGTACAAGCAGAAGCACAATGAGGATGAAGTACACCACACATCTGTAAAAGCTCAGCATACTCATAATTGTGTACAATAACTCAGCTGAAAATATTTTACAATGAAACTATTACCAAAATAAAGAGGGAAATATATAATGTTGTCCATTATTAGCAGTTTGAGTCCCTTCTGTAACAGTTTTTTGCCCGTTGTTCCCTGCCAGTGGATTTTTTTTTCACCCGTAATAGGTCACCCTGTCTTGCAAAATTGTCAGGCTGGTTAAATATGAACAGCTCAGATATTAATTTTGTACCTGACTAATCCAATCAATTTTCCTATTGGAAGTTTAGCAGTGGAGTTGTTTCAGTGCAATTACTTTTAACTGCCTACCTAATTACTAAAGTTAGAAATTGATTAAGCAGATGTGTGAGATCACATGATAATATATGTACTTCTGATCAAGATTTTACCACTATGTCACATGTCCAATTATTTCAGAAAATATAATAGGCCAACTGATTTGAGCATATTATATAAAAAAAAACCTACAGACTAAAAGAACTATGATCAAAGCATTACAAAGCAAAACAGAAAGGCTCTCTAAAGCATGATGTTTCTACCTGGACCTGTTACAGATTTTATTAGTTGAGCAATGTGACCAGCAGAGGGTGCAAGAGTAGCTTTAGTAACATTACAGCAACACAATGAACATTTGTCATACACTGAATATTCAAAGGGATTATATTCCTCATCTAACTATGAAGATCTTTTATCAACATATAAGGATATGGCAATATGGTGCATTATCATATATTATGGCTGTTTCTGTGTGTAAATGTATGGCAACAGTCTGACAACATAAATTCAAGGAGTGTCCCATTTCCTCTCTCACCCCTATTTGTGCTAAATACAATTCCTCATAATTGCAGGGAAGACTCTTAATATTATAAAGCTATAACATGTATACTGTGTTCTTTCTTCTAAATTGGGACAGTTTCAGAGTCTAACTGGCAAATTCATTATTCTACTGCCTACAGGTATAGAGAATGTAAGAAAAAAAATATTTTTTGACACACAGCTATAAAAAGCAACCATTGGGATCTCTAGTGGCAACCCCCCCCCCCCCATAAACTTGGTATCCTTACAGATACTTCATCTTATTCTTTCCCTAATAAAGTCTGTCTTTTGGTGCAGTTAAGCATTGCACTTTACAGCTCATGACTTACAGAAATCAGCTGGCTTCTTAATTCCTGCAGATGGTTGCGCAGAAGCTTTGTCTCCTTGGAACCAGATGCCCCAGCATCCAACACAAACAGCTTATCAGAAATCTGGAGGTCATTGCCAAACCTAGCAATTCAGACAAACAAAATGTCTTACAGATTTCAAGATATAATTAAGGTGCAGTACAATGTTTTAAGAAATCAGAATGAATGACATTGTTTTCTGGAGCATAATCGGTTTATCAAATCTCCAGGATTACCTGTTTCTAACTTCTTTCAGCAGCGATATTTCTTTGTCATATCCAAACTCTCCACCAGCGGGACGAGGAAGGTTGACAATGTCCGCGTGAGTGGCAACCAGCACCACTCGCAAAAGATTCTTCAGTTTCCCTCCATAAGCTGTTGTGACAATAACAAAAACAAAACATGAAAACAGGTGGTCTTAAATACATATTTTAAAAACGTATGGACCAGAATGTATATCAATGTATATGTATGTCAAAATGAGTTGTAATGGACATCTTTACAATGCTTTTTACTTGGAAACTTTTCTTAGAGTTCATTCTCACAAGATACCACAAGACATGTTGAACAAAACACACCTAGAATTTCTAAATGAAATGGTTCTTGGTTTTTGTTTTCATTCATAGCTCATCAGTATATAAACATCTCTGGTGAGAAAGGCTACAATTTATTGTCATTGATTTAAGCGGGTTAACCTTGCTCAGTGAATATGACAGAACCCGTACTTCCAGGTTATACTGGAAGCTTCTTGATTACACACTAGCAAGCAAATTTGCTGTAGACCAGACCCAAATAACCCCTCTATTACCAGCATTCCTCAGTTTGTAGAAAGCAGTACCAAGAATATGATTAAAGTGCAGAGAAGGACAGATATCTCTCAATAAAATCCATGAAAAAAAATTAAAATACGTTTTCAAAAATATTATCCTCGTTCTCACCAATTGGGATGTTCAGAGGCAGTCCAACTGAGGCAACTGCAATGACAGCAGCCTAATGATATGAGAACACACCTCCGGCATCACACCAACACTAAGCAATGATACCCAGCTGCCAGCCAAACCAAGAGTAAACCATAGTAAGGCCAAGGGGAAAACATACAACAGGGGAAAAGCCAGTTAGGCTGGAGGCGGGTGGAAAATTGGGTCAGCAAACACACGCAGAACCTGCAGATTTTTTTGGGAAAAAAATAGACATCTCAGATTTTCCTGGGCTTGTTTCACAAAGACGGACAAGTAGTGGCAACCTTAATATGTATTTCAAGGCACATCCTAAAAGGTGGTGTTACTTTAAACCCAAACCAGTTATGGGTTGCTTAAATGCAGATCTGCAGCCCTTTTACTGTAGCCATATTGCCCTACTGGAAAGTTGAGACACAGCCATACGCCTTTCCATATCAGAACTCAAAATTTTTAAGATCCAAAACCTGAAACCAGAACATAAAACAGGTAACAATGTAGACACTTACTACCAAAACTAGCAGACAAGCATTCCATCTCACATAGTAATGACAAGGACCTCAAAGCAAGATTCAGGATTAATGCTTAAGTTTTCAAAGGGGTATCTCGGAAAAGGATATGGGGACTTTAGGATGAAGCTCAAGAAAAAGGGTGACTATGTATTGGTTTCGATTTACCACACTAACGGAAAAATTACCTTTGAAGTGCAACAAGGATCACAGTGGGAGCCATGAAACCGTAGACTGAGCACAGAAAAAACAACGCAATGTAGCAAGAAAAAAAAAAAGTCCTGGTGGAACAACATCTCATAGAGCTGATGTATTATTGATTTTTGTGCATCTAAGCAACAGTGCACAAAAGGAAAAAAAAAAGCACCAAGGAGGACAGAATAACAAAAGTTGTTGACTTAGAATTATCACCCCCTGCGCTTAAAAGTATAATAGACATAGAAATCAAGAAACTGCCAGGATTACCACACTTTGAAAAGTGGAAACACACCTTTATGCAAAAGATGTATTTTCTGAGAGTTGAACACATGTAGAACCTACAAATTTTTTTGGGAAAAAAAAAATAAGATCTTAGACCTCTCGTGGGGCTTCTTTCACAAAGGCCAAGTACAGTATTTAGGATAAAACTGGCATCCTAAATATGTATTTCAAGGCAAGATCCTAAAAGGTGGTGTTCGTTAAAACACAAACCAGTGATGGGGTGCTTAAATGCAGATCTGCTGCCCTTTACTGTAGCCATATTGCCCTACTGAAACCCCACAAACCCTAGGGCCATAGACATGTTCCCTTACCCATGTTGAAAAATCACTTGCAGCTAGATTGTCAACAATTGGCCAATACACATATAGACTGTGAACCGCCCTTTACTTCTTATTTTTGCGGGAGTAATCAGGATACATCACTGTGGAGTAGAATGTTTCCACTTTCCATAGAAGGTAGTTTAAACAGCAAAGATCCTATTTCTCTCTGGGATACTAAAATACCCAACAGGAATAAACCAAACAAACCTAAAACAGTAGGCCAATCTTCTAGTTTTAAGTTTTTCTTTAAAAAGAATCTAAATGGTTTCTTTATATTTTGGAGCGAATAAAACTCACAGACGCCTTTAGTCAGAATCTGACACTGCATTCAAAGATTCTAAAGTCATTAGGGCTGGGAGATCATAGACCCAATCTTCAGGGAAAAGTGCTACTGCCCACTTGGAGACTCTACAGTCATGGTCAGCTAGACAAGGAACTAAACAAACCAAAAAATTGCTGTTGGACCTTGTCAGGAATCTCAGCCAACATGGATGTGATCAAGTAGGCTCCAACTCCAGAACCATTAAGAATGTGATCCAGGGGGACCCATAACAGCAATAGGGCTTCAGATGTCTAAAACCAACTTAAGACTAAGGGTCTGACGAAGTCTAAGGTACTTATGGCAACCCCAACAGCTGGTACCAGATGAGGTTTGGATGGCTGGGTAGGTAAATGAAGGTAGGCAGTTAAAATGGAATCAGAGTTTCATGTGGCACTAGGAGAAGCAGCAGAGAGATCCAGTAGGTCACCTCAGGTGCCCAGTCCATCAGCGTTATACCCTTTTGTGGTGTAACTGTAAAAAAAAAAAAAAAAAAAAAAAAAAAAAAAAAAGTGGTGGATTTAGAAAAAGAGGTCAATGACATAAGTAAGGTATCTCCCAGTGCTCATACTGACTAGCTGACCTACAGTATTTAAAGACAGGGCAAGTGAAGAGGCAATGCCTGCAACTCTGGATCTGAAAAGGATTCTGTGGCTATCTAGTATCAGAATGAGGTCTGGACAGCACCTAATGCAGAACCCAGTGCCTAGGGGTGACTTGCAGGCTGTTTCTGCAACTATTAGTTCTGTGAACTATGCAAAAAGGAGATATTTGTTCATGCAACACTGAGAACCTTGAATAAATACAAAAAAAGATAGAATAAAAAAAAAAAAAAAAAAAGAAAGTTAGTCTTTTATATAGAAAAGTTGATAAGAGATCCAACCTCCAATGACAAAAACATGGCATGCTGGTAGTGGGTTATCCTGCGCTGTCTTCCCATTTGTTTGCCATTGTCCAACTCTCCTGAAGGTGGCAGTATAACCCAAACCCAAATTGCAGCTACTAAAATTCTCACTAGTGGAATGACGCTTATTGCTCTCAGATCATATACTTGACGGAGGTCCACAACTATTAAAATTACTAACGATTATCCTTCCTTTTGCAAAAGCAATGCAAGATCATGTTTTTTAAAATGCAATTTAATGACAGTGCATATGCTTAAATATCTTTACATGTTAACAAGGTCTCTATTTATAAATGGAAGCATCCCATTTATTCTGTAATCCACTATTTTTAATTGTGTGAAATACGTTCCCAGGAAAGTGAGAAAAACAGCTCCTTGAGCAGAGGTTTATTGGATATACCCTGCTAAGCCAGCTCAGTGAATTTGATTACACTTAGAAAACATAAGCTGAGAAAGTGATCTGATGGTGCGGAAAATCAGGATTAGTGCTAAAAGTCTTCATGTTCAGTGACCTTGTGGGGGCCGGAGGGAACAACAGTCTAACACAGTTAGCAATATTTACTGGAAAACATGCAAGAGCATAAAAACATATACATACTAATATTTATTATAAGGACATCTTGCATTACAGTTATTGCACATTAAAGTAAAAATGTTTAAAGACAGCTTGTTTATAATGCATCGTATTATGGGAAATCCTCCCAGACTAAAGGGCATTTTCTATGTGTATAGGACTGAGAGCAACCACACAAAATAAATAAAAAGCAATATTTCCCACTGTTGAACTACAGCTACAAGTAAATGTAAAGGGTTATTTATTCTGGACTGCTAGATGTAGAGTGTAACCAATATTGGTCAACTATCCAGTCTTCAGGCCAAACATAAAAGGGCATGAGTAGCGAACCAAAAACACACACACACACACACACACACACACAATATATTATATATATATATATATATATATATATATATATATATATATATATATATATATATATATATATATATTTATTTATTTATTTATGCATTGTACATATTACAGAGACAGCAGTCTTTTTGGTCAGTCCCCCATCAAGGGAAGGTAATAGCAACACTACAAGAACATAGCAAACTGAAAGCAATGCCCACCAAACTTACTAACACATCAACATATCAAAAATAGAGAATATGTAGCAAATTAGAATTAAAATCACATTGACATACCTATGGGCTCCTCTACAGGAACCAAAGACTTCAGAAAATTTAGCCAGAATATAACCTGATTTATTTGGATCTCATATGGCTCTTCAAGGCTGAAAACCACCACATGAATGGATGTGGGATCATTTGCAGCAAAATAGTCATAGCTGCAGTAGTAGGCAGGATTTCCAGAAAACTCCCAGATGCTGAAATCTCCTACACCTACGAAAGAGGGATGTAAAGTGCAATTCATTAAACAAGTGCAATTCATTAAACAAATGCTAAGAACATATTACAGTCAGGTGCAATAAGGGAAAGTTACTGTATTCTGTTCTGGTACAATGTGCAGTTATTTAAAGCACCACATATGTTGTTGCAATTTAAAAGGTACAGACTACAATACTTGACTATTATAAGTTAAATGACCCTCTATACTTCTCATGAAAATATTTTGTATAAGGCAATGTATACTTTACAGACAATAATACACAACATTTGAACTACTCTCAGCAAGGAACAAACTTACTACAGACATGACAAAGGGCATTGAGTAAACAAAGATGAAACCTTTTACATACCATTGAGATTGGCATTCTGGATGTCGATAGCTTTGGTGGACTGGTCATCAACAGAGCTATGAGGATGGCTGGATGGGGAGACAAACACCTCCAGGACTCCTTTTGTCAGACCTGGTTCAAACATCATGCTCCGACTCCTCACACTTACGTTCTCACAGCCAGGGTACAAATCA
Source organism: Pyxicephalus adspersus (assembly GCF_032062135.1). NCBI lineage: Eukaryota > Metazoa > Chordata > Amphibia > Anura > Pyxicephalidae > Pyxicephalus > Pyxicephalus adspersus. The sequence continues at coordinate 27,875,755 of NC_092860.1, forward strand.
CAAATGCTTACTGAAACTAAGCAAGAAAGAAAATAGTTGGAAAATACCGTAACCAGCTCATTGAGAATATCCACATCTGCCACAACTTTGTAAAGGGTTTGGCCTAAATAATCATTTTCCTGAGAAACTTCATGGCAATCAATTCTTTTGTTTTTTCCTTTCAGTACAGAACATAAAATAGAAATATTTGAGAGTAACACCTTGATAGTGGAGCGTGTTTGGAAGTAAAAAAAACTAAATTTTAATGCTTTATTTTATTAGTTTTTATTCTTTATTTTCTTATAACACATACATATTGTGTTCAACAGCCTGGAGCCTATTCTAAACTCTGGCTACTTAGTGGTTGAACTTGATGGATTTATGTCCAACTATGTAACTTACTAACTAGTTTCTATGTATGGGACCTTTACTGTTTAACATCTTTATAAATGATATAGAGTTTGGGATTAAAAGTACCATTTCTGTGTTTGCAGATGACATATATACATAAGTCCATACAAGATCTCTATAATCTACAAGCAGACCTGGATGTACTGTTTGATTGTGCAGCCAAGTGGCAAATGACAAGTAATATAAATAAATATAAAATTATGCACTTGGGATCTAACAACATGCATGCTTCATACTGTCTAAGGGGAATACATTTGGGGGAGTCAGAAATGGAGACGGATCTGGGGGTTCTAGTAGATCATAGACTTAATAACAGCATGCAATGCCAAGCTGCAATAACTAAAGCTAGTAAACTACTTTCTTGAAATAAAAGAGGAATAGACTGCAGAGATGGAGACATAATCCTGCCCCTGTACAAAGCATTGGTCAGACCACATCTGGAATATGCAGTCCAGTTTTGGGCACCAGTTCACAAAAAGGACATTGTGGAATTGGAGAGAGTGCAGAGAAGGGCAACCAAACTAATACAAGGAATGGAGGAGCTCAGCTATGAGGAGAGATTAGCTGAACTGAATCTATTCTCCCTTGAGAAGAGATGTTTAAGGAGGTATATGCTCACCCTGTATAAATATATAAATGGTCCATATAGAGAACTCTCTTCCCCATTATTCACTTTGAGATCATTACAAAGAACAAGAGGGCACTATTTGCATCTGGAGGAAAACAAGTTTAAGCTCCGGATAAGGAAGGGATTCTTCACTGTAAGGTCTGTGAAAATGTGGAATCGGTTCCCTCAGGAAGTAGTTTCAGCAACTACTATAGATTGCTTTAAGAAAAAGCTGGATGTTTTTCTAGAAGAACAGAATATAACTGGGTATTAAGACTTTAAAGTAAAGATAACAGTGACTGTTGATCCAGGGAACATCCAATTGCCTCATGGAATCAGAAAGGAATTTTTTTGGAGAACAAGAGGAAACCCTCACAAACATGGGGAGAACACAAAAACATTATTTCTACTGAAAGTAGTTTTTCTCCATCTTCCTATTACTAATGCATTATGTATTTAACTATATTGTATAACAAACGATGGAAATCGTTATACACAGGTAAATGTGCAAAACACAGCTGAAAGATTGCAGATTGCTTACAGTAATACAACAACTGGCAGTGCACATCAGCACTCTTCACATGTTATTGTTCTACGGGAGCCTTTAGATGACCTTAGGCAGAGAAAAGGCTAATAGACTAACTACAAAGATGCATTGTAGGTATAGGTTCAGCTCTATTCAACCTGGAAGAACACATTACATAACATACAAAAATATTGGGAAAATTTTGCAAAGTTTCTGTTTTTTACATTCTATACCAATTAGCCTATCTAACATGTTCGTAAACATGAAAGAAACAATGGTCTCTAGATATCCAAAATACTAGAGCCGTCATCTGAACAAGAGCAGAGAAATCTTCATACAAAACAGATCTGTCAGGATCAACAAGCATTTAATAAAGATTTACTCATAGCAATAAAAAAAATGAAAACCTACATTTACAAAGCAAAAGGGGAGCTATTTATACAGCTTTATTTTTTTTAATAATACAGGTAGTCCCGAGTTAAGGACATCCGACATATTGACGACTCCTAGATACGAACAGAGCTTCCCTGCTCTCTCGTGTGCAGGACAGAGGCAGGGGGGCGGTTCGCATGACCTGCAAAAGAAATCTTTTGCTAACCACAGCTGAGGTTGTGGGTGATCCTAAAGAACTGAGCTGTTCTGGAACAACTTGTAACTCTTTAATGACTAAGACAAACTCTGCAATTGTTTCTTTTTGCAAAGCTTGCTCCAGAAGTTAATAAATGTCTGGGCTCCATAAAGTATTTTTTTTTGCTTTGTGATTAACTCACAGTAAGGTTTTGTTACAGTAACTGACACCATGCTGCCTAAAAATATGTTGGGACAAACATCTATCCTGCATTTATAGAAATAATGTGCCTGTTCTGACTTACATACAAATTCAACTTAAGAACAAACCTACAGTCCCTATCTCGTATGTAACCCAGGAACTACATGTAAAGGATTCTGTCTGCATAGCAATAAGTATTTGAAGAGTAGCAAGAAACCTTAAAACCAAGAATGCCCGGCAAGATCTCCTCTTTGGAAAAATAAAAATAATAACTACCTATGACCCCATTCTGCGTGTCTTGTACATGTTTAGTGTGCTGCCAAGGAAACATGCTAATATTATACCGGACCATTTTGTTTACTTGCATTTAGATATGCATACAACCCAAGGACATTTGCCTAAACTGAGGCATGCCTCTTGAGTTGTGATCAAACGCTGCAAATTAATTGCCGACATCTTGCCTTAACCCCTTCCTAAAATACCGAGCCGTCATATTGGAAACTGATACAAAACATATGATTTAAAACCAACTCTATTGCTTCCATGAATTAGGCTGAGCAAGCTGGCTATACAAATATACTTATTATCTGATTTCTTTGTGGCCTTTTATCAGCTTTTATAGATATCTTTAGCTAACAGCTTATCCCAACAATGCACAACTTTTTCACAATGTATGGCAAGAGGAACATAGCAGCTGATCAATAATTTAAAGGAGACTGTCTGCTAAAAGTTACTGGCCTCTGTATCTCTTGTGTGGAATCTGCCCCATATAGAAGCTATATATAGAATGCCCAGTATTGAGACTGGTCTATTAAAGGTATGGTATGCTTGTGGGCCACAAGTTTCTACACTCTGTATTCCATTTGTGTATGATCTGCCCTACATAAACTCTAATCAATGATCAACCTTACCCCTTCAAAGCCAACTTGTGATTTGCTCCCACAACTTGCTGCATTCTATATCAATTTCGTTATACCCAAATATAGAGTCAACAAGGAAGCAGATCCAAACAAAATGATAAAATGAACTTTTACAAACTTCAGGTTTACCTTGTAATGCAAAATTTTGTAATACAATGTTCTGTATTACCAGAAGATAAGACGTCCCATCAAAGATTAGTTTTTTATTATTAAAATAACAGATACCTGAAACTATTTAGTACAAATTGTGACTGCTTTTTTATTTTTTTTAATTACACTGCATATTTTAGGCACATTATAAAATCTGAGCCGTTTCCCGTTTCTTTGCCAGTTACACTTAAGGGGTCTTCCACTTCTTAAAATAACCTCCATTCATTGGAAGAAAGCCAACATGTTCAGTGTAATGAATAGGCGCCTGTGAGCTGTACTGCTTTCCACGGTAAGAAATCACTGGATTAAAAGCATTTTCATTTGTAACTCAAGCACTTTGCTTAGCATGACTTGAGTGTCAGAGTCATTATATCATTCATTGTTATTACTACGCACCAGTGCTAGAATACAAATCACTCCAGTGGAAGCTGCCCCATTTGTCAGTCCGCAGAAACTCTAGACTGCTGGAATCTTTTTCCTCATCTAAGACTGGTATTCATTTACAAGTTTTGTGCTACCCACTTAAAGCAATTAATCCAGGAGACTGAAAACACTTTAAAGGGGTTTCCTACTTTAGATATTTATGAGCCTGATTAAATGTGTAGTTAAAGAGCTAGAAGACACAAGTACAATGTACTGCCTGATTCACATCTTTATACTAATACCAAGGCTAGCAAGAGATGTAAAATGGTTACTTACCCCAGCTTACAATGTATTTAGCCCTTACCCTGCCACTACCTGGCCAGACACCAGGAAGAAACAAGGGTAAAAATGGACTAATCAGCTGAATTTAAACATACAGCTTATGGTGAATCTGATATAATTGAACACAGGCCAACAGGGTTGGCTGTTGAGATACATAAATACCTTAATTTGTACATTTGTGAACATTAAAAAGTAAAATGAAACAAAACCCTAATAAAGTTTCCTCTTATATATTCATTATAATATAGCAGGTTTGACACATCATGTCAGCTAAAATCTAAACTTACCTGAGGTTTTGGAAGACAGCGGTGAAGGAGGAAAACGAGATGAATTAGTGGAAGAAAGGCGAGGTCTGCGCCTCCGGAAAAAGCTGCGTATAAGCCCACATTTTAGGGACTCCACAAGTGTGGTCTTCCCAGAGCCAACATGTCCAAACAACTTCAGTTTAATCCTTGGCTGTGGGCTTTGGATAGGTCTCAGCTGCTGAATAAATTGACTTCTGTACGTGTCCTGAGGATGATAAAAAACGAAATGTAAAAAAATATAGACATTATCTGGTGTGATTTATCTTATTCTATAAAAAAATATAGACAAAAATGCAAGTGAAGGCAGATTTCTGCAGATTTTTTTCTCTAGTGTCATAGGATATTCCTGTTAATATTAAAATATCCATGAACAGGATATATTGTTTGTGTGTACAAAAGACCATTCATTTTCCTTTACCTAGCAGAGCACTTAATTTGATGAGATGCACTCTGACACTACACAAAGCTATAAAGCAATCTCTGTACCCTCTTTCATCAGAAAAGGGAATAGAATTGCTTGAGAGCTTAGTTGTCTCAGACGACATAGCTGTAAAAGAAGATGGGATTCAATCACGCCCATAAATAAGCCTCTCACAAACGTAGATTTTTCTGTATGTCCTTTTTTTTATATTAAGACATATCTTTTCAAACTTTTACATAAGTCAGATGATCCCTTACATATGAATACCATGTCAAAAGAAATGGCCTATACTATAAGGCAATTTTTTTTTTTTTTTTATAAAAATCACAAGTGTGTTTACTACATGACAACACTGCTGTGAAGCAGAACATTAATCACATTTTTGATAGTAATACAAGCTGTTCAATCCTATTAGTGTTCCGCCTTAAAAATGGGCTCTGAGGATAAATGGAATAAGCACATCTTGACATGAGCTCAGCATAGACAGACATTTCCTGCAGGGGAAATCTCCGCAGTGGTGCACAATACTTAAATATGAAGAATACAACTCTGCAGCATAAGCACAACCCAGATGCTGGGGCTTATTTAGCAAATAACAGAAGCAAAAAAGTAAGCTGTAGCCATAGAAACCAATAAGATAACATTTTCATTAACCGCATCTGACTTCTGTAGCTGAATCATGGCTGGTTTCTGCGGATTAGAGCATACTGCTGCTCATAGCGCCATTCCTAAATTGTTTAACTTAACAACACGATACAGCTGCAGTTTCAGAATAAGGTGAGACTGTAGATGTTTTACACACAGTAAGGGCTACACCTTAATCCCTTCTGTGTTGAATTATTTTGTCATTTTTTTGATGCAAACACCAAAATTGCAAGTTAAAAATATAATGCATGCACATATACATGTATGTACACTTGTAAAACTGTGTGTTTTATGCCTCACCCAGAAGGTCTCCATAGTTTATGACTTGGAATTCTCAAAGACCTCTTGGCTTCAGCTTTTTATTGATTAGAGGTCATAAGTGTCCCATACACCCCATTTAGTATGCCAATATGCTCTTATATTAGCTTAAGTGGCAAAAACTGTTACTGCACAGAACTGTGTTGACCTCCCAGTCCTGTGGTCAGACTTCAAATGGCTTAAAAACCACAGAAGGAAGAGAATTAGTTAAGAAGGGAAACAGATTGATACTGATTCATGACTGATTGATGTTCCCCTGGATGGTAGCACCACCTTAATCCAACCACACTAGGCAAGATGGCATAAGGTTAACACAAAAAAAAAAACAGATTTGCATTTGTGAATGCAGAGTTTTAAATTGCCATTTTAAAGCATTACCATTAAAAAGAAAATTCAGATCTGCTTTAAGGTGGCTAAGAAATGCTTACATAGGGCTTAATTATTAAAGCTTTTCATAAGTGAAACTAGGTGATCCAGCAAACCGGGATCTGGTCCAGGATTTAAAACATTTGCTAATAGCAAACGACTTTTAGGAAATCCATTCCAGGTTTGGTGATCATCCAGCTTGAGTGATGAAAGTGTTATCTTCTGCAGCCTTTAAAAAATCAGGCTTTTAGTGTCTCATTGGTGACAGTATGGTTGAAGACCATACATAATAAGGTTTTTATAGCACTATTCTGTCAATCAAACAGCAACCACCAACAAGGAGCTGATGCACTTTGTCACTGGCTGCGTGCTAGCACAACAAGTGTACAGTGCACATTCATATGATCATTTTTATTACAGGTTTCTCCAGGCATGTATGACTGCACTAACATACACATATGTGCAAAAGTATAGCAAAATGTCAATGATCACTAGGTAGAAGCAAGATTTTTACACCTTTACTTGCATTAGAAGAAAAGCCGATATGAAAATTAGTATGGGTCAACTTGAAAAATGTAGTGTTTCTGCCCAATCCTCCCTACATATTGCTTAGGACAGTATATAAGAGTTGCTCATAATGCCTTTTTTATTTCTTTAGGTATACCCAGTCTTCAGGAGCCCAGAAAAAGAGGTGTATGCTGTAATATAGCAATATTCATTGTACAGAGAAGTATTATAAATCCAAAAATTCATCCAAGGTTATGTATTTTTTTTAATATAATTTACATAAATTTTAAAAAAGGCTTTACCTTACGAAGTCTTGAAAGTAAATTGACAACAGGCTCATGCTGCTCAGCCTTGGCAAGATCTTCTGCAGTTTTTCCATCCTATCACAGAGAATATAAAATTAATAATGGTTTAATATTTGACCATAAAGTAGGATCATTTATTAGACATACAACCCAGCTTATTCTTTAGAAACGTTTGGTCAGGCTTAATGAAAAAGACATAGGATATTTATTAATTAAATATTAACTGGTCATTGTGTGTCCCTATAAATATACATGACAGTAGGTTTGTATTTTTAAAATTATAAGAAAATGACATTCCAGAAAAAAAAAGGTCAATTACTGTAGCCGTCAATTCACAAATAACATATCACAACCTGATTGTTCATCAAAAGTAGTTGTTCTATACCTTAACTAAAACACTCTTCGATTGCTGTTCATTTTTCTTAGGCTAGGTACACACGTGCAATGGTTCTCATCCGATAATAGGCTCAGGGCTGATATCAGACGAGAATGTGGCGTGTGTACAGTACAGTGCTCGTCTTCCATCGTCTGAATGACCTCTGGCAGATCCACGGATGATGGATGACGAACGTTTGTAATGGAAGTGAAGAGAGTGCAGCGGGGTGCCACTCTGTCGTTCTTCCCCTGTCCATAGAACAGAATGGTGCTGTATGTACAGCACTCGTTCATGCATCGTGCAGTCGTTTGTCAATGGAAGGGATCGTGAAAGATCCTTCCCAACGACAATTACTGCACACGTGTACCTAGCCTTAGTCTTTACACTCTGAAACAATTACTATTACTTTTCAATGTGCTAATTTTTTTATCAACCAAGGCAACAATTGCTTATTTCAAGCGGCTGTTGAAACTATTTCAGAATTTTCTAAAGCCACATATTGCATGGTCAACATAAAATGAAACCAGTAAAAAATACAGTCAATCAAGTTCACAAATACTGTATTTCACATGAAATGTATTCTCTGGTCATCAAGCCTGATGTGTGCCTTAATTTTCTATACAAATCTCAATTCTATTTAAGTTTCTGATTTAATGCACACATGAACTTTAAGAAATGAAATGCTGACTCTTTCATTCTCTTATTAATGCCCATTAGTGACATCTTATCTGCTTTCATGTATTAGTGCAGTTTCTAGATAACCATTCTGGTCCATAAATTAATTACACTAAGTAATATAATTACACAGCAAAATGTCTGTGAGCTAATATCCTAGTCCAGATGAAAGATTTCCTCCTTATTTGCCTTTTACTGATTTAAAATCTCTGCAGCTGCAGAAACATTGGTTAAGAGATATAAAATCTTCAACATGTAAAAGATATGATTATTCCAGGGTGGATCTACAATATCAATTGCAATTTAAGGGTATCCATGAAACTTTGGTGGCACAAATATGACTTAGAAACTAAACGTTTTTCAAATAGATAAAACATACTCCTATTGGCACTAACTCAAGGGACAGAACCCATTTGCAAATTAAAATGGTACTACTTCAACTCTTCTTCAAACAAAATTTAAATTTCACATTTATACCATAAGATAATTTCTATTTAACCAACAAACTAAAATATGTAAAATTTTCCTACCAGAGTTAAAGCTTCGACGTTGGCACCAGTAAGGCAAAGGTAGCGAACCACTTCTAGAATACCATTATTGGATGCCAGGTGTAACGGGGTGCGGCCATACTAAAATAAAAGAGCAACGACAAGGTATATGGTTAGAATAAAACATAACATTGCTAAGTGTTACAGTTTAATATACTTTAAGAACATTAATAATAGGTTATGTAAAGGTTAGCTACTAGTAAAAAGTAGTAAAATACTAGTAAGTAAATTGATTTGACAAGGATTCAATGAATTTCATGTACAATTGAAACAAAGCAAAGATTAAGAAAACAGGTGCCTGACAAAATAAATTTTTTGCTTTTTAAAAATACTTGTTAGCAAAACGGTTATCTTAAATGTTCTTTAAAAGAGACAGTTTTAAAACTCAATCATATATGTAAAGCTGTGTAGGTAAATCATTACAGTTACTAAGATATCAAGTTCTTTCCTGGATTGTAATAAAAATCAACCCATCTCTGGCTAGCCTATGCAAATCACAGACACATCATCTGCCAGTTCTTTGAGCGTGAATGACAAAATGATCTCATTGTATTCAAAGAGAACTGGTTACAGAGAGGATGACACATATTTTGCTGCAATTAAACCTTTGTTGCTGTCACTACTGCTGTCACTGTCATTACAGAATTATCAAATCACTAAACCTTACATCCCTGACAGATGTCACTGATTTTTGAAACCGCAAACCACAGTATTGCAAATACTAGCTAGAAAAATAACACTAATGTGCTTTATCAAAGTTTTTTACATTGGAATAAAAAGAGACCATCATAATCTGCTCAGACCTTGACGTAAACCTGTCAAAAACTCAATTCCGCATAAAGATATGAGAAAATGATTGAGTCATTCACAATAATATATTATTAGCAGAGCCATCCGGGGAAAAAGCCTTGAAAAAGAAAACTAATGTAGCCACCACATCTGAGGACTGGTATCCTGCAATATATCAAATATTTGTTCTTGGTTTACATACAATTTAGCTTCTTCATTTATTGTAAAATGAGCAGAATAAAATTAGCTAAGCTAAACCTAACAGGGGGCACATCACCGCTGTGATTAGATTACATTGTGCAAAAAATATAACAACCTGGACAAACTCAACTGATCTGTAAAGATAAAAACTGACAATTAGACACATATTGGACATATGAATGAAACACACACACAGAAACTGATAACACTTATGTGTGTGCACAATAATACACTAAATGTATAAAAACTGAGACAATACAAAAAGACAACCAGAGGGGGCTGCACATTACATAAACTAAACTATTCACAAAAAGTTCACCTGGATCTATATTGAATTTACCTGCCTCAGAGCCCCTCTATATTACCTGCCTCTATATACAGTTTTTTTAATAGGATAAGAATTTTTCTCTGCAGATAGTTAAGAACTTTTTTCTACTACTTTAACTTTTAATATTGTTGCATTATTGTTATCGGTTGCTCACCTTGTTAGTGATATCCAAATTACAGTTAGCTTCACATAGTGCCATTACAATAGGAATATTGCCATCCTTGCAAGCGACATGAAGTGGCGTGTTACCATGGCGATCCTGGAAGTCTACATAGCACCCCTGATTGATCAAGGTTTTAACTACTTCCATCTGACATCTTCTCACTGCAAGGTGCAGGGCTATGTGCCCATCCTGGAAGAGGTGCACAGAAAATCTAATCAGCTACATTCACATTACAGTCTCTATTTCTTATATGTATACAGCCACTAATATTCACCAAAAAAGTATTTGTTCATTGCCTGTTCACATTCTGTTGTATGAATTTTAGCTTGGAAAAGGCAATACAAAATAGAAATACAAAGATATTCTGATCCTAAACAAACAAGAGCATGCTTATGTACAATGCCACTAGATTCTGCTGCACATGTTTGTGTAAATTAGTTATAATCTCCATCAGTCAATATTTTAGAAATAAGATATCTGAAAGGTAACTTGGCAGAGCAGACTAAATGCCTTTTGCCTTGAAAGAAAACACACAAACACAGAACAGGATTTCTGAACAAACAAGAAATATACACAAAACACAAGGCAAGCTACTAACAAATGTACACGGGGATCATTTCTAAATGCATATAAAACGTGCCCATCAATATTTCATGAATTGTACTCATTAGTTGGAAAGCAGAATTGCCATTGTTTCTAGTGAACTAATATGTTACATTCTCATGATTGTTCATTTAGTCCTGAAAACGGCTCCCATAAGTAACAGCGATACACAGAACAGGATTTGACGAGCTCCATCTCTTCAGTTACACTGCACCGTGCTGGGATTTGCTATAACACAACAGTGTGATTGCAGCAGGGTACTAACGTTTACGGTATAATATATAACATTCACATAAATAAGGTGAACCCTGCTAAATAATAAAGGAGCTGATTTATGAAGTGCTAATGTTAGAAATATTTCTCAGTGCCCATACTGACATTCAGCATCAAATCATGCAGAGAGCTAGCAAGCTTTTATCTGATTATTTGTCCAGTCACAGAGTAAGATATTCTATGCTAAGCTAAATGGTGTAGGTACAAATTATATAAAAAGGCCCAGCATTTATATCCCACTGACAATTCTCGGTTATATTTTAATATTTTACTAGTGGAGTTTGACATCAGGAAATTGCAGGTTACTAAATGTCGATTAGGTGTTCAAGGAGATGTTCTTATAAGGCCTAAATGGCCCTTGATCGCCTGTGTGTGTAATTTGTGACGGCAGGAATCATTCACCTTGTCGGTTGCATCAAGGTCAGCTCCATGTTCAGTCAGGCATTCCACAATATCATGGTATCCTCTGGCAGCTGCAGTAAGCAGAGGGGTCTCACCTTCCCGGTTACGAATGTTGACATTGCAGCCGGCCTGGCACAAAGCTTTGGCCACAGGATAGTAGCCATGCCAGGCAGCACAATGCAATGGGGTTTCTGCTTCCTGCAAAGGTAAACATTACATCAATAAGATTCAATACAATTGATCCTAGTAGTTCACAAGATAACTTGTGTGAAACTCCAGTTAAATCCCTTGCTTCGTTGATTTATTGATATGTTATTTGCAGTTATTGTTTTTTTTTTGTTGCAAATGTGTGTTTTTGTTATTACATTGTATAATATTGTACTACCTTTTTATATGGAACATAAGTATTCATATTAAACATGTTTTGAAGTATGGCCACAAGAATACCCCAGTCCTTTCTCTCAGTTTTCCTGTTTTTGCAAAACATTTTTCTGATGGTAAACTTAGCATGGGTCAGCACAACCCATGAATTCATGAGATGTGTTCTCAATATACATTGAACTATGTTCCTTGATGGCATCCACTAAAGAGCAGGCAGGTTTATTATGTGCTTTAGTGTAATGTACAGCAGGCAGTAAAGTTCATTTTTGCAAAAACAGACCTTTAAGGAGTGTATTCTACAAAGACCTAGTTATTTAGCTGGTGCATCCAAGCACCCTATTGCCCTTACCCCCTCTTAAAAACTAAGTGCATCCTCACACTGAATATTATCAGTACTTTTTTTTTACATTTGAGAACCCTGCTTATATCTTACCAGACAGGAATAAGGTTATATCCTACAACAACACAGACAGTATCAGACAGGAATACACTTTAAGGCAGAACTTTAAAAAAAGCAAGATCAGGCAGGTTCCTTCTGCAATAACCCCCAAACTACGTGATTGCTCTGGGAAATGGTCAAAAAAGCTAGGCTGTGCAGTTCTAGCTTCCCCAGAATGTTCAGGTAATGAATGAACCACCTACGACCGAACGAGGACAGGTGAGTATTGCTGAATCAACGATGGATACAAAATATCAGCTTTCCAATTCACAGGGAATTATCATAATAGTAGGGAGTTTTATGATGGAAATGTATTATAGTCTGTATGACTATTCCTGTATTTTATACTATTAGAACCTAAGCACTGCCTTTAGTAAAAGGAGATAATATTCTGCTGTTACACACAGGTATACCTTAAAAAATATACTTTTGCAGGCATTGTGCAAAATTCATAAAGCTGATTATATTTCTTCTATAAAAACTCCCTGTGACACCATACAACTGATCCATTTATGTGGAAATGTTTTTGCAAAAGAATTCTCCTGTGCTTCTTTTATGCATGTAAAGACATTACCTTTTATTCATAGTGTGTCATGAAAAATGCTTGTGTCTCCCACTCAAAGCACTGTTTCTGAGCCTTTGCTAAAGTAGAAGTTACATAATACATCATCACATGGTTATGCAGTGAAAAAAATCCAGGCAGGAAAACCTCCTTCACTACATGATTAAAATAACCTGTACAAGGAGGAAGGTGGTTCACAATCTGTATTTACATTTAACTCTTTGTTGGAACATATAGTGACATTTGTAATACATTAAAATTATATGAACATAACAAATAAAAGCAATAAGTTACCACTTTATAAATTCACCTACATACCTTGTCCTTAATGTCTGGATTTGATCCAATAATGCACAAATACTGGATGACTTCCACATGGCCATATCGAGCTGCTACATGCAGGGCTGTTTCCCCAGACTACAATATACAAAAAGGCAGAAAAAGTAAAAGCATAACCAAAGCATCCATGTTCTGTTGACCTCCTACGTTAAAATAAAAAGTAAAAAAAACTGCAATAAAGTAACTGTTCATTCTAACAGTTTTACCTTCTGGATCTATATGAATACTATGGGTAAATGTTGCAGATTTAAAGTTTTGCAGCACTTTACAAGCTGTGGGCAGTGAATAACTGATAGTGGCACCCAAAGAAGTCTCACTGTAACACTACAACAATCTATCCTCATGCTGTTGCAGTAAAGGCTCAGAACTGCCCTATCCAGTGTGGACATAAAGAGCTGGATATAATGATCACTATATAATCAATTTTCAAAAAGTATTTCTATTGCATCCATGTTTTATACTCATTAAAAGTTTGAAGTGTATGTCAAGACCAATGTCCACAATAATGCTCCTAAGCCTAGTTGCATGTTTACAACACACAGATTTTAAATGGACTTAGTGGTGCCACTCTTCCTATTGTTTGTCGCTAAACTAGTCAACCACTACTCCAAGTATACTCTCAGATATCTACAATATACAGGCCACTTTTTCTGTAGTCCAAGATATGAACTAGACTCTGCCATAACAGATTAGGTGTGTAGGTGGTCACAGAACAGATCTGCAACACTGTCAAAAACATTTTTATGGAACTTAAGGGATTTAACATAACCTTCCAATGGAATATTTGGCAGACCAAAGGGGAGCAAATACATTTGTTAGAATCTTTAAACAATTTAGAAGAAAATATAAGCCAGAGAACAGCTTTACAGACAGGGACTGACCTGTTCACACAAGTGTTAGGCTGCACTAGCCAATGTAATCTCAATCCGTGGAAAGGTCAAATGCATTGTCACTATGCACATTAACTGCACCACACCATGCTACACCAGTACATATCAACACACATGCAATGACAAGCGTAATGTGGTGTGAACCCACCCTAAACCCGGTAGTACATGTATTTGAAATTTCAACCTGAAATGCAATTGTTAAGAGCTCGAAACACCCTTAAAGTCGACAACTAGAGTCAATAGTGAGCTTTTATCCACCACAATACTCAGTAAGTAACCTAAAATAACTGCTAGAATTTGTTAATCAGAAACCATACCTTATCCTTAACATCCAATGGACAACTGTTTTGATGAAGGAATTTCAATGTCTCAACATGACCATGTCGAGAAGCCCAATAAAGTGCATTGGATCCAGCCTAAAAGAGTTCAAAGAAACATTTCAGTCTTAACAAGAGAAAACACATTCAACATGCAATGAAACACAGCCTTTATTCAAATGTAAATTGGATGATTTTTAGTAATAAAGTATAACACATTTTTTTGTAAAACAGCACATACCTTATCCAGCACATCAATGTGCGCACCACGTTTAATCAGTAACTCCAGCATTTGAATGTTTCCACAGCCTGCAGCAATTAATAATGGGGGCGTACCATGCTGAAAAACAACCAAACAGAGCAATAAGAAATCTACACTTTACATTACAAACCTGCTCCATGCCTAATTGCTAAGAGACTTCTACAAATAAGCCTAAAATATAGGTACCTTGTTTCAACAATTACATACAGTACAGGCAATGGGCCAACCACTTTGGACATTGGATAAAAACCTGATTAACAGGGAAAACCTTTGTTTAATTCTCATTTCTTCTCAGAGATGATTTAAGAAATGGCTATGGCACACCATAAATATGACTGTTTGTAATAAATACAAAACTTACATTGCATCAGGTGGCTGGTAAATGAAAAGGTAGTCACCACAGACCTCTTATCCTCATATTTATTAATTAGTCTAACTTTATTTTACTGAAATGGTTTCTTTATTGAAGTGTACTGAAATCAGAGGACCAGCATTTTCAGAACAAGGTCAGCCAAAATATCTACCCCAGAAAACCTTTGATTTAGGTTTATTCCCTCTTGCCTTTTGGATGTGAAAATGCATTTCTAACAGGTTCTTTCCAATAAGTCCTGTTTGTGTCTATGTGCTGCAGTTTAGTGTGATTTTAAAGTAAAATTATGAGGACCCATTCACACTTAAATATTTGTGGTAACATTGCTGTCAAAGGCCCTAAAAGCATGAATATACATTCCAACAGACCCAGTCCTACTTCCAGCCATGAAGATGTGTACCAATATGGATTCACACTACTAGAAGTGTATCCCTTCTGGACTTCAAGGGGATATTGATGATGGTGATGGGACACAATGCTTAACCACATTTAGTTTATCATTTAAAAATAGTATATACAGGATGTTTCTAAAAGGCACGCTTTACCTTGTTTGGTTGATTTACATCATAGTTTGCCAATGATCCCAAAAGGTGCTGCAAACCTGGAACATTGTCATCATTTATGGCATGAATGATGGCCTTCATAACAAAAGAATCTTCTTCATCCTGCAAAAAAATATGGAATTGTCAGATTTACCAAACAGCCCTGCTGTAAATGATACGGTGACTACCATCATGAACCACTACTACTTCTAGATTTCATGCACACATTTATGTGGTTGGTAATATTACTAATCATTAGTGAGAATTAGAAGCCTGGAGAGCGCAGACTAAGAGTAAAATTTATTAGCATTTCCAGTCACAAAATTAAAATGGACTGACAAATATCTGAGTTTTCTGCCTTAAATGCAAAAAGACCCACCTACCTCTATAAGTGGTTGGGATACATATCCAGCTACCAGTTTGTTTAAAAACAGATACAAATGATCTGTCCCAGTATATTTCATGGTAGGGACTAGATCACATGGACAGTTGTCAATTGGAGCAGTTATTGTACCACATGTAACAGCGGGCACCTGCCAGCTGAAAGACATGTAGGATCCATTGGGGAAGCTGACAAAGGTAAACTGCCCATCAAAACCACCTGTAAAAGACTTTTCTTTCTTTTCTTTTGCTGCTCAATCATTGGCTATCCCCCCACCAACTACCATGGAACTGAGCATGTGATCTTAGCTGAAGTCTCCCCTTATACTCTATTTGCAGAGTTCGCTTGAACACAGATATTGATACCAAAGGTGGGAAAGTTTTGTTTTCTTTTACACTATATTCTCTAACTTCATGTGAAATATTTGACAGGATGGAGACCTCCGGGAACTAAAAAATTGTAGATTCGGCTACCTTGATAATGATGCAGAGCAAAGCATTTTCTGTTCTTTGATGGCTCAGGGAACATCTTAATGACTGATAAAAGCCAAGACGACAGCAAAAAACTAAGTTATTAAATCAATGCACACAAATTATATCCAGTACCCTGTAGTGTACAATCCCAGGGAACCAAAGACATCCACAAATCTAGATAATATCAGAAAATGTTTATTATGCAATGTTCCCTCTAGTTGTAAAACGCTGCAATAGGGAAAACCAATGCCATTATTAGAGGTACGCCTACATGAGCATAATAAGGTAAATGCACTGTGAAGAAAATGTTCTAAAATGTTCACTTTTAGCACAAAAAAGAAGGTAAGGTAAGGCAATACGTGCTTCCAAAGTAATTTTGAGCAGGTAAAATCATTAAAAAATGCCCTGTATTTTACAGAATACATAGAACTGTATGAAATGATTCATGCTCTCAGCAGAGCTTAGATTAATATCCTATAGCACTGTAACTGGTATATTGGCACTATATGTCCATTAAAGTATGCTATAAGCAAATAAATAATTAACATTTTGCACTGTAGAGTTGGTATGGCTAGGTAGGGATAACTTTTAATGCAGCTGGCCAGCTTGAACATGTATTGAACTATATGGAAACCAACAAAACCCGTTTTGATGCAAACGTTGCTAGGGATTCGAAAAAGGTGTATAAGAAAGGGTTAATTTAATATCTTTGCGGAAAATAAATTAACCTTCCAATATCTTTTGGAACGTTTGAGTAAACCAAATCACGTGTAAGAAGCCCAGACAAAGCATGGTATTTTAGTGTTATTCCTTGGTTTCTAAGCAAATGTAGTGAAACTCAGCTTTTTTTTTTCACTTTTTTTTCCTCTCATTTTAAAAGACCTTTATGCCATTTTATGCAACCAAATGCTACAGATTTTAAACTGGATTATATGGATATCTTGTGTTGAGTCATTTGCTACCTAATTATCAGAATGTCACTGAGTAGTGATGGTAAACCTCTATAGTGATACAGATCGCAATATAAAAACAAACCTTTAAAGAAACACAAATGTATATAATGATGCTGGTGAAAACTAATATATTCATATTTAAGATTAGTGACTTTGTTTGTACATTAGTGTCACAGTTCAGGCACTGTATGAATAAATCTGGACTCATAAAATTGCAGTTAATGATCCAGCAATGGTGTGTAAAACCACAAATCCCTTTGCCATGTTTCACTAGCAAAAGGGACAAACTAAGCACATTGGCAATAGTATATAATGTATGCAGTGTTGCTGTTTTACTAATCCCTGCTCACATAAATTAATGAAAACTCAATTGTTATTGTTGATTTTATTTACTTACCAGTGTGTCATCACTTCTAGCAATACTCATG
Source organism: Pyxicephalus adspersus (assembly GCF_032062135.1). Lineage (NCBI taxonomy): Eukaryota > Metazoa > Chordata > Amphibia > Anura > Pyxicephalidae > Pyxicephalus > Pyxicephalus adspersus. Next base: position 27,893,385 of record NC_092860.1, read on the forward strand.
TTGCTCCTGGATAAGAATGATCGTGATAGTCTTTGGCACAGGGATATTAAACGGACAGATTGCTTAAAAAAACAAACAAACAAAAAAAAAAAAACAGGTCAGTTATCCTTCATCAATATTGATCTTCGGTAAATACATTTTTTATTTTTACCAGTTCTACACACTGTGCCAATTTACCAATTTACCAGTTCTACACACTGTGTTAGATTGTATAACACAATTTACATCAGATGTGCAAGTCCCAGATCAAATTGTACAACACGATGCACATCAGAGAAGCAGATCCCAGATCAAATTGTACAACACGATGCACATCAGAGGTGCAGGTCCCAGATCAAATTGTACAACATGATGCACATCAGAGGTGCAGGTCCCAGATCAATTGCAGCCTAATTAATTTTAATTAAAGCCCCCAGTGTCGTGCTAACTCCCCACTACTGATACACTTTGATATTAGCAGAGTACCACATACTGTGTATCTGTTTATCTCATGTACCCAATAAATAATGTTCATTTATTACCACTATTGCTTGAATGCATATAAGCTTTTCTGCACCCACTTAAGAATTTTGCAATACCCATTTATTTTTTTAGTATAATTCCACATCTGGAACTGCAGTACCATGTGTCTTAGTTTCTCTATACCAGTGATTTTCAGTCCTACTAAACAGTAACCAAAACATAGCAGTGAATAGAATATGGATGGAGGTTAACTCATATATATTAAAAACCATAACAGAAAATCATACCCATCACTTTACACAGCCTGCTAAATACAGTATACAAATTAAAAAGGGGCTGTAGTTGAGTAGACCAGCCTCTGATAAAAGGAAATGCCAGTAATCTATACACTTTTAGTTCTGTAATTTGTTTATGTAAAAGGACAGAATAAGAACAGTAATTTCTGAGTTTTTTTAATCCATCTCTGACTTAATTTCTTGTGTTTAGAGAAACAACTGGATACTATTAATTATAATGAACAGTAAACAGCAAAATAAAGTAGGAATATCTCATAATCCCTTTCTGCTTTCAGTCTGTTTATTGTTTCTTAGCACAAAATCCTTATCATATATCCAATAGTCAGCTTTTTCTGAACATACTGTCAGTTCACTATGGCTCTCACCAATTTTTACATAATTACTATGTCAGCTACGATTACATGAAAGCTGAAAGCCTAATAAAGCTTTTTATATTTGGTTTGCAAAGGTCACCAACGCCTATAGATGGCAGTGTGTCTCAGTTTACTACACTAATAGTCTTATACAAATATAGTATTTAAAAAAAAACATATGCTATAAAAACAAATTTTATTTTTTAAGATAATGGCTTTATGAAGCCACAGTGGCCAATAAAGGTAACTTGCACATACTGATGTGCCATTTTAAATTTAGACACAATACACAAACAAAAAAGTGGGGGTTACACTATAAAATGTAAATTGCTATTTATATGCGTGCTATATATGTGTGTATGCACATGTATTTAAACCGGTATGGGAAAAAAAAACAGCATACAAACTTACTTTCCATTTTCTGCGTGCAGCAAACTTCTTAAATTTCTCCATATTCACCGCAGAGGCTTTTCTGCTCAGCGCTTGTTGGGTATCTTTAGGCTGCGACAAATATAAAGAACAGTCAGAACAGCTGTGTGCTACACTCAGGGGGAGTTTTGTTTAAAGCTTTCACAGAATAAAAGGCCTGACAATGGAAATAATCACACTCCATATACTGCAGTGTTTTTATGTAAGTAATCACACTAAACAATAAAAGCAGTAAACTGTAAAAGATCACTTCATACGTAGGAGGAGGTTAGAAATGTGTGATTTATGTTCTTTATTTTGTGTCTGTGCTGATCAGCAATGGGGCATCTGGGGGATGAATGTGGGCCAGTTATTACTGCAGCAATAAGCTACAGGGTAAGATGGAGTTCAGCTTCTCCCAAGACGTGACAAGGGAAATTAGAGGAAACCACACTGCCAGGTATTAATATTAACTCCATCAATAAGGCTGAACTTTTCATTACAACACTCACTGCACTTGTAATTTAGCAGCTTGCCAAATCTCATATTGCTCGCACACCAACAGAGAAAAATAAACAACTGAATATAGTTAGGGGGATACAATTCCAATGTCAGTAATTAGTAGCATTATCCTAATGTTCTAAAAACTACCAGCTCATCGGCTGCAAATGAAAAAGTATGCTACTTTGGAATTCAATTGCAGAATGAACGCTGATGGCTGATTCTTCTACTGGAAATGGTTTAGTCACAGATATTGCAACACAAGTAACAATTCATAGGGAGCAATAATTAAGGAAGTCTAAAGGGAAAGAAAATTGAGGTGTTGCTTTGAGGAACCAATTATATTTAAATTGCAATTTTGTTTGATCGCAAAACAAAAAAATTGTTTTGCCTTTGCATTGGTGTTTTACCACTAGGCAAGACACTTATCTGAACAAGCATGTACATATCAGTTGTCAAAAAAATGAATTGACTGCATGCTTCTTCTATTTCAATATCAGTCCTGAGGTTTGCAGCTCCAAAAAACATGCCAGCACTGCAAGCACCCTCATCTCTATTATGATAGGTCTCCTATTTATTCTGATACATTACGTAGCTTGAATATATATTTTGGTTGCAGCAGTAGCAAACATAATATTGTACACATAATTCAAGGGATCTTCCATCTGTACCTTAATCCATGGGTGGTTCAGGCAGTCCTGAATTGTCATTCTCTTCCTGTAAAAAAGTAAATGATTAATTCTCAGAGATGCTTATACCATCACTGACAAAAAACAAGGTAACAAATGAAATAAAACAGAAATGATCATTCCTATTATTTCTTTTAAAAGAAACATCAAACGATGTGTTGTGCAATTTAAAAGATATCCATAAATTGGGTCTGACTGTCTATTTTCCTCAGGTGCCTAAAGATTTGCCAAACACACAATGGTACTCAGTACTAGTCAGTCCATGGGATAATCATTTACGCCCCATACATATCAAGCATTTAACATTTTATCCTAAATAAATTCTAAACTCTAAAGATATTACACAAATACAATACTGTGAAATCGCATTGCCAAGTTACAAGTCAATAAGTCATACAAAGTCAACAACACAAAAAATCTAAGAAATTGCAATCTATAATATATTATGGGAACAAGACAAGTATACACCTAAAGCATAATATTTATGTTGGGAAGGACTATAAACAGCAGTACAGAAAACTGGGTAATCTCAATTATCCCAAAGTGAAGATGTGAATATAAGGATGGAGTATACAATTTCCACTCAAATTTTTACCAGTGTTCACATAACTATGTTATATATTGCAATGGTAAATGCATGGGTATGGCAACCAAAAAATAAAACCGAGCTTCTACTAAAAGTCTAAATATTGTTTTTAATTTGTTCTACTTGTAAAGACTTACAACTAAAAGAATTACTCCTGTTTTTACCTTAACATAAAACATGCTCAGGAGTCTATTCTGAATCAAGAGTTAGAGGTTACCTGATGTCTTAGGAACTGCTGTCCTGTCAACTGACTGACATGCCATCTTATAATACTAAGGTGGATGTAAGGAGGACCTAAAGAACTACAGGGCTTGGGTATTTTTAATAATGTTATGCATACCTAGAGAGTGGGTGAGATTAGGTAGTTGAATGGGCAGCAATTGTTACACTTTGTCATCGCCTATCTAGAGTTGAGGTGATTGACTTAAAGTAAGTTATATACTGTTAAAATAAAAGATTTCTTACAAGTAAATGTTATAAAAAGCTGTAATACAAAAGTTAGTGCAACTGTCACATTTCATTATTCTGCATATTTGTTTTATCTCCTATTTAATTCATAAAAAATATTGTGAACTTACTTTGGATCCTTGACAAGAAGCCGCCTAATAAAATCTTTGGCCAGGTCGCTAGTGCTACTAAAAAACTCATCCTCAAATTCATAGCTTACAGCAGATATATTTGCCAACGTCTCTTGTTTAGTCTCACCAAGGAAAGGAGATGCGCCACTTAACCTGTAAAAACATGGCCAAAAATAGCATCTATCCACAAAGTTGCACAAAAAATCAAAATCAATTTATTACCAACTTGGAAATAGGGCTCATTTACATGTGAGAGCGATTGCTTGGAGATATAGATCTAAATCCAAAATATCATATATTATTACCTAGTGTACCACAGCACTCAAGTCACCTCTATGATAAACACGGGCTGTAAAGGTTGGGGTATAATATTCTCATTGAGCATGAAAAATACTACAGTCCAATGGAAGCGTGTTACCACTATATTGTGAATACAATATTGTAACATACAAACAAACTTATCAGAAACACATTCTATGTCCATTTAAAGTTATAAGGTTTAAAGTAATATGAAGGTAAGAAATAAACATCTAAACATTTTGTGTTATCGGAAGAAAAATAGTGGGGAAATCTTCTAATTGGGACATTTTGTTTGAATGCGATGTATCTTATCATTAGAAGGTGTACCCCTCATTTTCTATGAAGGACAGGATATAAAGTGACATTTTCCAGTATGACAAAGAATGGGGAAAAATAGAAACCCAAAACACAGGGGCTACACAAGACTAGGAAGCATACATTAGATGCAATCCAACAAGAAAGAACACAGTAGTGGATTTTGTGTATACCCACACATGTATTTTCTGTAAAGCATCTCTAGGAAATAAATTAACACAGCAGACCACTGATCTCAGTGATGCTCCCCTTTACAGTCTGCACAAGGATACATTATATGCAGTTCAGAAGAGTGATCTCCGTATCATTTCCTCACAGTCCACTGCAAGATGGGATTATTTTTTTTTTTGCTTGTTTTGACCTCAAAGATAATACAGTGCATGGATCAATATCCTACTAAGCCAAGCCAAACACAAATGTAACTGATGCTGCCCCTGAACATCAGATGGTAGACGTTCTTTCAGACACAATTACTTAAATAAGCATTGCAGAGGGCTCCCTATACTTCATACAGCTTTTCTAACATGCTTGAAAGACTGCTCCGTACTAGTAGGTCATGCAGCCACTATCTGAAATACGATGAATAATGAGTAATCTTTTGTATGAAATTATGCCAGTATACATGTTTATGCCTGTAGAGAATACAGATATCCTGCTGCAAATATCCTATAAGAAACCAAGGAAACATCAATCCTACTGAACTTTTCTCTGATGAAACAACCAGGGAAAATCTCCTGTGGTTGGGCAGAGCCACAGACTACAACTAATCAAATTTGGCAATCATAAGATCAACAACAACATTGGATAAAACTAGGTCATGTAAAGGCATAACAATTGCTTCCTAAGCTCCAACAATGTATGTGCCATGCAAATACTATGTAGTGGTCAGATGACCAAGATGGATCCTGGAATGCTCTAGTATGGGTAGATGTCTTATTCTTGGCGAGATGTTAATCCATCAAAAAAACCTGCAGTGTCATTGTAAACGGGGAATTTTAGCAATCCAGTTACAAAATGCATCAGGTGCTTAGTAAATAGAAACAAAAATAAACTTTAAAAAACTTTAATTCAGTTTAAACACTTTTCTTAAATTCTAAAACATCAGTAACAAAATGTTTTATCAGTTATGTTATTTCTTTTTACGTTACATAATGTAAAACTTGGTAAAAGCTATAAATTGTCTCTTTCAACATAGCCAATATGGGATTCATTCTTACACTCATATGCCATTAAAATCCTGCCAAAAGCATGCATCAAACAGGTACAAAACTAAAAATCTGACCACAAAGGGTTTAAATACACAACACAGAACAAGTGACACATTTGTCTCACAAGACAAAAGGCTTAAATTACAAGACATATGTGCCAGTAAAAAGGTTGTTGGACAGTGGAATTCCAAGCAGATCTGTAGCTATTGGCTGGTATGGCTTTTCTATAACTACAGTTGCATATGGTTTAGCTAATGTAAACATATTTTTTGGTTGGTTTAAAGTATATGAGTGTACTATTGTCTTCTGATCCATCTATTTAAATATTTAAATGTTTGTAAATGTAAGTATTACAATGTTGCTGTGAAACATTCCAATAATAAAACAGGTAATTTGTTAATACATTGCAGGCAAGGATCCTGGCAATCAATACTTACAGAATGTATGTTATGACTCCAATACTCCTGCAAAGAAACAGAAAACAAGAGGATACTTGAAGACAAACAGACTCATTGTAATAAAATGAAAACATTAAATTTGTTCTTTCCCCTTTTACTAATTTGGTTCATTAGTTAGAGCGTTTAGGAAATCTTCTATCCAAACAGTCTGATATAATAAATATATAGTTTATTAGTACATTTTCCTTGTTATTTTTGTGTTATTGACATGTGACTGTTATGGACATTAGTTTGTGACCCCCTTTGAGGGATAGTTAGCTACATGATATGGAATTTGTAAAGCAAAGCAATGCTGGTACTATATAAACACACGTTATTATTAATTGATTATTGGCATCTTTCATATTAGTATAAAATATGTGGGTATAATAAAGATACATTGGGCCTGATTTATTAAAGCTCTCCAGGGGTGAAGAAGATACACTTTCATCAGTGGACCTGGGTGATCCTGTAAACCTAAAATGGATCTGGTTCAGGTTTTAAAAATATGCTAACAAATTGCAAACAAAATGTAAACCTATTCTAGGTTTGCTGAATCACCCAGGTTCACTGATGAAAGTGTATCCTCTCTAGCCTTGGAGAGCTTTAATAAATCAGGCCCATTATGCCTTGCACCATTTCGTATAGTTCTACAGAATACAGGATTTTTTTAAATTTTATTTTATAGGCTGGGGCTACTACATACATTTACTATATTGTCTTGCTCTTTTGTCCTTTACTTCTGTGGCAATAAATCTTTAAATATAACTTAATTTAAATAAAATGACAAAGTATAAATAGAACAAATTCAGTGTCACTTTATTTCTAATTTATTCACTAAATAAACTTTTAATTAACATGGAAATAAAAATTATTAAGTCTGGACCCCTGACACACATTTATTTCAAGCCATGCCATATGGAAGGTATGTCAAAGCCCACCCACATATGACAGTGCCACATGCTCCCCCATATATAGGACCACTAGGAGCATGGATGATTTAGTATAAGGAAGCCAAGTCTTTCATGTACAAAGAACAGGAATATATAGGTTCTTGCATACACCTATAGTACCTTTTTAGTGTCCCCACTCTCATCTTGCCAAGCAGTTTTGAACATGCAATACCACAACACTGCATTCTGCCCCATACAATCTTACCGGCGTTTCAGCAGAATGGGCTACCTCTCAGGACAATAACAATATGGTGGGAATGGGTGGGGACATTAGGAATCGTCAAAGATCCTCCTGATCTGAATGACCCGATATTTGTGAGGAACTGCTTAAGTGACAATCTAACTATTTCTGGAAATCCCTAATTACTCATCCATATGTCCACAGCAGGTGTTCATAAATATGCTAATTGGTGCATTTGATAAAAATTTAATTTAAAAAATGAAACAAAAAAAACACTACTTTGGGTGACTGGCTAAAGTTTAAACATGTTTAGGGGAGCAAAACCCAACATGCTTAAGAAAAGAAAGGGCCCACTTGTAGCTTAAGGCTACGTACACACGTGCAATAATTATCGTTAAAGAACGAACAATTAACAACCGATCAACGATTATGCACAATTGTGAATGATCATATTGTGCACAATATTGAATATGTTGAAACAATACAATCATTCAAATATAATCCACCAATAATTTACACACATTAGATACGATCGTTTGAATGATGCAGGAAGTGACGTGTATCGGAGAAAGTGTACTACAGAACCATCCACGATCACTATACGACTGTACACACAGTAGATAGCAAACAATTATCGCTCAATCAGGCCCGCTGGGACGGTCACTCAGTTCCAGCGACATTCCTCGTTCATCGACGTTGTTGGCCAGACGTGCACTTTTTTTGTTAACAATTAATTAAGTCATTAGTCGTTAGTTTCCAGCGATAATTATTGCACGTGTGTACGTAGCCTTACTTGTGGTGAGCACTATTCTATGCAAATCAGAACTAAAACTGTGCAAAGCAAAGTGGAGGTAGTGCCCTTAACTCTCAGAATTTGTCAGATGTCAAAGACAACCTAATAACTTATTTTAGACATAAACCATGTGCCCACAAACATGAAGACATATATTTACTGTTTTTTATAGTACAATAAATGGTCATAATGCAGTGCAGCTGTAGTAAACAACTATATGCTATTTTTTTTAATTTTTAGGATAGAAATATATTGTTATGATATTTAATATTATACAAAAACGTGGGTTGAAAAGTCTTACCACATGTCAGACTCCAGCCCAAGTGGCTCATAGTTCACAATTTCTGGTGCTATAAGTGGAAAAACAAGTACAAGCTTTTAGGAATATGTATAGATATGAAGCAACATACCAAACAAAAACTCTTACATTCAAAGTGGAAAGAGAAAAAAAGTCCAGTGCTACAAAAGGATTCTTGAACAGACTTACCCACAAATTCTGGAGTTCCAAAAATATTTTTAAATTCATTTTCGGAGTCAATCTTGTGAGCTAGGCCAAAGTCAATGATCTTGATCCGTGGCTTAGGTGCATTTCTGTCCAGAAGCATGATATTCTCCGGCTACAAAAATACAAAAAAAAGGTATAATAAAAAAGCTACTTGCATTCTAAACATAATGACATTTTTCACAAGATTGCCCTAATTTACCGCACTCTGAAAATGTAAACAGCAGCCTAAACATTTCTTAAATTCATTTGGGTTAAATCACAGGAACCAAGGGTACCAAAACAACTAATCCTGATATGAAAACACCTCAACTGTTTTATCTCGGTATTAGAATACCCAATAGAATAGTACAATTTACCTGCAAGAGAGCCGAGATTTAGCATCTAAATGGTCTGTGAGCTCAGAAAGACTGGCATAGGGCTACTGTCTGTAACCACTGTGGTTTGAGTGTTCTTTTATTTCACTGCAAAACGTGTTGGCTATTCTGAACATCCAAACTTTTACTATGTTAGTGCGCAGACATGTTTATGTGTATGTGTGTGAATAATACAATGTTGCTTTTTTCATTTTTAAGTTTAGTTCTGCTTTGAGTTTCCAGCATCCAGAAACTGTTACACTAATTTTGAAAAGACTGACCATTTCAATAATTAGATACTTCTTATTAATTATGAGTAAAAGAGATCTGAAGATACACATTTTGTTTACTTCCACTTCTCTGATAATCATAAACTGTCGGAGAAAATAGTGGTTAGTAGTAAGAAAATAGTAGTTCTGAGATTTAACCAAGGTTATTCTAAATCGTTTTTTGAATTGTGTTAAGTTTATCTAAGAAAAACATGTTCTTTCTGGTTCTCTCCTAAATAGTCCATACCTTAAGATCAAAGTGGGCAATTTGCAGCAAGTGCAGATAATTGACACCATTGAGGATCTGTTTTAAAAATTCAGTAGCTTCTTCTTCTGACAAGGACTCCTTTTCAGCAAGAAAGTCAAAAAGCTCGCCGCCTGCAACGCTGCCAATGTAAATAAAAGCAAATCAGTAAATCAGAACAATGCAAAACAGTACCATTAAACAATTAGCTGATAGACCTGGTACTTTTAAAAGATTTGAATGGCAAGGTGAGAAAACAGAACCCCATACAACTTTTAATGCTATCTGTATCCCTGTTAAGAAGATTCAGACACTGCCATGAACAAAAATATCACCAGGAATAAAGGTGAGGAAAATCCAACAGCTTTCAGCTGCCACCAAAACAGGACAAAAGGTGAAATCTCCCAATACGGACACTTGTTCCTGTGAGAAAAATCCAAAAATGACTTTTCGGTTATCATAAGAATGGACTCTTGTTGGGTCTACAGGACAGGAAGTGAAGGGAAATGGAACTCAATGGAACATAGATGGTAAAACAAAGGTTGGACATTAAAACAGTAACCACCCAGCTGCTTTTGGGTAGCTACTGAAAAGTTGTCAAAATATGAGAAACTGGATAGTTTGGGCATAATGAAAAGATGGAAAACTGGGACTGGGTGGGCATTAGAAAGTTTGAACAAAGTATAGTAGATGTGGTAGAAAGCTAGCAGAATTATAGGGAGTTACTGAATTCCAATAGCTACAACTGGGAGCATTACATTTGTCATGTGTTGCCCTGTTCTCTTTTAGCCCACGCGCCTCAGCCTCTTCCTATCCAGTTTCTAAAAAAGTCTGGGGAAACCACTGCAATGACTGCATAAAAACTATATATGGGGTTAAGGGATTTCCTTGATTGGCGCTATTGTATTTTTGAATAGTTAGATTGCTCCGATCCTCCGATCTAGGCTTGTGTAAACCCTGATGAAGGGATTAAAGTCATCCCCTATGCTTGTATCTGTAACAAAGGGTATTACGTAAACTTCAAACCATTTAAAGCAGGGGTCGGCAAACTCCGGCCTTAAGGCCAGATACGGCCTATCCAGTAGTTCATTCTGACCTACCGCCCCCTGGCTGATCCGGACTAATGCTGGTCGGCCGGCAACCCGCGGCTCCGGAGCTGGCGGATCGGCCAGAGGCCGCTAGGAACTGCCGGAGCCACCCCCTTGTAGTGGCTCCTCCATTTACCGTGGTTAGTGTTGATTCTTCTGCCACCGCAGTAAACAGGGAAAGCTCCATGAAGGTAATTTCCTCTCCTCCGCAATGCATACGGAGCAGAGGGATTTCACTTTGGGGGGCGTTCCCAGGTGGGCATTAGGGTGGGTCCAGCCTAGTGTGCTCCCGCCCACCCCATAAAAACTTTGTTGGCAAAACTTTGCTGACCCCTGATTTAAAGCATCCAAACACTAAAGCCTATGGGCAGGTATGGGAAGCAAAAGTTTAGCTACTGTAAACCACCTTTTTGTCAATACCAAAGTATTTAAGTTAAAAACAAGTTTATAACAATAAAGTCATAAAATTTTCAAAGGGGGAAAGTCTAGAAAACTTGCTCCTAAAATATTTGTCAGTGATATTGATTTGTTGAAACAACAGTATAGAAAATCTTGCAGAACCAAAGGCTGCTTTCACACATGCAATAATTGACGTTGGAAAGGATGTTTCACCATCCTTTCCAACGACAAAAGACTGCACGATGCATGAACGAATGGTGTACATGCAGAGCCATTCTGGTCTATAGAGAGGGGAGGGGAGGGGGGGGGGGAACGACGGAGCGGCACCTCGCTGAGCTCTCTCCGCTTTACTTTCATTATGATCGTTCCTCATTAGTCCTCCATGGATCCGCCAGGATGGTCGTCAGAATCATGGACGACGACCGCTGTACACACGCAGGATTCTCATCCGATATCACAGCTGAGCCTTACAAAGCACCTTACAAAGAATGTGGGGTATTTCTATGACCTCTATGTTATCTTTATACAAACAAGGAAGGTATTAAAAGATTATGTGTGTCATGTATGATTCTAAATGTTTTTTTTTTTCTGTTAAACAAACAGGAAGATGTGTTGCCCAATATAATTATGAAAGGTTTATCTGTCCATTACTCAAATGGTTGCTGAATTACATTCAAACACTGCAGCTTATTACAATTTAAAAAGATTTAGAAAATATATCTTTAATCTGTGCAGACAGATTTAGAAAAAATGTAATAACATTGCTACTTCACAGACAAATGTGGGTTTTTTTCAACCGGTAAAAGACAATGCTTAGAATTTTGAGGAATTAAGTTTTAGGTAAGAAAAGCTTTTGCAGAAAGAAAATCATAATAACCCCATTTCTTTAATACATGCACATTGCACAATTTATCCCTTTAACATTAATGAAAGCACAGAAAATACTTAGTGGGAATGAGCCCATAGAGTAGACGGTTACAGAACTGGACAGGTAAGCTGTGCCCCCTATATGCATTTTAAAGTGAATGATTAGACTCTCATAATAATTTTCTGGCGTGATGGGGGATGCATCAAAATTTGGAAATGGCAATAACGGATTCTCAGTCTTGGACACCTTTTAATTATCCATTTTGGATCTGCTAAGATGCCAACATTGCACATCTTCACCAGAAATAGCGTCAAGGCAGTGATAATTGTGTATGTACTATCAGAGTTCATTTCTGAGTTAAGTATACATCTAAACTGGAACTAATATTGATTAGGCTGTAAAAAAATTCTAGTAAATTTCCTGGATGCAAAGCTTAATTACAGAAAAAGCACTAATCACACATCTGAAACACATATTGTACATATGAACCATTTAAACTGGCAGAAGATTTGGTATTAGCTAGTATTGTGATCCAATGATTACACCACATCCTGGACCCTATGAATAAGACTGGAATATTGTAAAACGTCAGGCAGATATTAAACACAAATAAATGCATCTCTGTTTGCATTAAAAACATAATGAAGTGTACTTTTTTTTTTTTAATGTGAGAAGTACCGGTAACTAATCATGTCTGGGTATGAACCTTTAAAGTCTCTATGGACCTCAAAAGAAGAGGAGAGTGAAGAATGAGAGATGACCTGATCAGTCTGCAACATTTCTATTCAATGTCCAGTCACACTCTGGAGGAAATAGTATTCACTGAAACAGAAATTGTTAAAGCCGCCCTGCATGATAGGACTGAGCTATACAACACATCTGGGTAAATCCCAAAGCTAGATAAACAGATTAACAAATCCTTTGGCAGGTAAAACTGTTACTAGCTAGTCATTTGCTCAGAATTAATCTTAGGCCAGAATATTCTAGCCCACAACCAGAGGCGTCCTGTGACTGCACGCGGCAGCGGTGTACTCATAAAGTAAGCCTTTAACTCTCTGCAGATTTGTTCACAGACAGAACTCTACACAGCAATGATTGACTCAGATTACTGACCTTCTCGCTTCTAGTCTGAGTGAAGTTGCAGGAAGGAATATTTATGGTGTGGAGTTTTTTGATGGATGCATATTGACATTTTAGCTAAGTAACTAGTGTAACATATACTAATCAGGCCAAAATTAATCTTTACTTATTTTCACTACATGCATCAGCTGAAAGTGTCTAAAAGCCGATTGGTGTCTGCAGTGTCCATCAATTTTTTTCTACTCTTAGATAACACTGTTACACGCACATTTAATTAAACAAATGTAATTTAGAATTCCAAAAAGCTTCAGTGTTTTGAATGGTAAAGAAGCATTGAATAGTTATTTGCTAGTACTTTGTGTTCCATATTCGATATCCTGCAGTGAAAGTAAACTTGTTACCAACTGGTTTTGTTCAGCAAACCCTTAGGCCTGAATAATAGAGAACCCTTGAAATAGCAGGCTTCAGTATGTGTTCTGCCATTCTTATGCTTGCACAGGAAGCACATTACATCATCCTCTCAGCACCCGAAACACAAACAAGCATGTGAGGGGATGCTTTGTAGCACTTACAGCTCCAGAATAAGAATGACATCTGTTTTGTTCTCATACACCTCATGCAGCGTGATCACATTAGGATGTCGGATCTCTTTCAGTATGTTGACCTCCCTCTCAATATCCTCCCGGGTCACGCCGCGCCGGCTTGATTTGGTACGTCTCTTTTTGATGAATTTTGCTGCATAGTGCACGCCCGTGCTTTTCTCCTGGCATTTCTTCACCACTGCAAACTGCCCACTGTAGAACAAATACAGAAAACCAAAATTAAATTACAGTCATTATTATGACATTTACTTCACACTAAAAGCACCTTAAGACTGAACATTTTTTTATGTAGTGTGAGAGGGCAAAACGGTTTCTTTATTTCTTGATATTTATAGGGAATGCTAAGACGCTATACAAAGGTATGGCTATACTGTACACTCACTTTAAAATGTTTTTTTAAAGCTAAAATTGTTTTTTTCCTGGTCTGTGTGCCCAATAAAGAAATTCAACCCATTTGCTTGGTGTTCAATGTCACACAGGAACAGAATACAAAAGAATTGGACACCTGTCCTTATGACATGGTCTATAATGAGGATTTCCTTTATTTTACTATTCCCTATTTTGTCCCTGCATTTCAAAAATATGTTTTGGGTTAAGATACACTTTAATTTAATGAAAATAATGAAATGTACTAAATTTGCAAGAAAATAACAAACGCAACATTAAAATCATAATACTATTTTATGTAACAAAAGGATGCTCTGTAATTTTTCAAAAGCACCCCTACAACCATGTTCAATATAGTGTAAATGCCACTAGTTTGGTCCCATGCATGTATTGTTGGCTGGATTGTTCAAAGGTATTATTTATTAAAAATATGCCAAAATACAGTAATCTAGATTGTGGAAGCAAAGCTTATCATAAACATTGGATACGGTATCTAACTTGGCCTAAATGTTAATTCAGATGAGGAACTAATAGATAAAAACAGAAGTTACAAAGCAGAAATCTCTCTTTTTACTGTTTGGTTCTGCTTTTGTCTATCTCATGTGGGTGTAACACCAATGGTGCATTTCAAGTCAAGGTCTAGTTTCGTGTTAGAAGCATTGTGGTTTGCGGTCACTATTAATCCAATATAAGGGTTAATCTCTAGAAAAATAAAATAAGAGGACAGAGTTTGGTTAAAGCGAGAACAGATCACCATAAGACCAGTAGTTTTTGCATTGATAGATAAGAAGGAAATCTATCTGACCACCCCTGACTTGTCTCCTTCCGTCCTTGATAAGGTCTCATGGTGCCTGTCGGTCATATCTTAATGCATGTCTGACAGATTTCTGAAACTCAACCTGGATAAAACCGAGCTCTTCATCCTTTCCCCCCCTTCAAATTCCGAATTTCCCCGACATATTCCTAAGGATCAACAACACAATAATTCGTCCCGTCCCTCCTTTGATTCTGCCCTCTCATTTACCCCCTATATTCAGATCATTTCCAGGTTCTGTCACTTGTTTTCTAGAGCTGCCCCAACTTTCTTTCTTAATGGTCTTCCTCATCCTTTTCCGCTTGCTCCTACTTTATGCTCATTTAAAAGAGCACTCAAAACACACTTTTTCAGACTTGCCTACCTGTCTTCTTCTGTCTCTTAAAACCTTCACTACTTCCCGTCACTCCATATCTCCCCACCTATTGTGTGAGACTTCCCCCACCTCCTAGATTGTAAGCTCCTCGGGCAGGGTCATCTTCTCCTCCTGTGTCACTGTCTGTATCTGTCCGTCATTTGCTACCCCTATTTAATGTACAGTGCTGCGTAATATGTTGGCGCTATATAAATTCTGATTATTATTATTATTAATAATAATAATAATAATAATATTAATAAAAGTCAATGCAGCTTTTGCATTAGGAGTAAACAGCAGAGCAGCCAATCCTCCAACTTATTTCTGGAAAATTTACTAACTGAACATGCTTTTACCTACGGACAGCCTCCAAATTATAGACACTCCAATTAGCAGCTAGGACAATCTATTTAAAAACTGTACACTATTCAGAGAGAATAGGGGGAGAGCCCCCCTAATTCAATGGTGATCAGTGGGAGAGTTGCCCCCAATGGAAGAAGGGGAGTCAATGCACTGTTATTCAGTGAAACAAAGAACCTTTGTATTTGGTGTGAATCTAGAAAAGGGCCCCAATTTATTGGTGCTTAGAGGGTGTCTGGGAGAAGGGTCCCAATTCGTTGGTATTTAGAGGTAGTCAGAGAAGGGCCCATAATTCTGTGGTGTTCAGTAGTGGCACACATCTTAAAAGCCATCATCTAAAAATACAGATGTTTCCACTCTCTGTCTACCAATGTCTAGGGCCTTGATCAATCTTTTATTTTTTAAAAATAAAGAGGTCTAAAAGCCAAACAGGGGGTAGTTTCATTAACTGAAACCACAGATCGTGAGACTCCAACTTCTTAACAAACCAAGGTTTTAATAAACTTATGGTTTTCACAAATTGTGACACTGACACAAGTGTCCTGGTCACCATGTTATGATGTGTATTCCCAATAAGTGCTAACCACATTCAAAGGCCCAAAGTTGACCTCTACAAAAAACTTTAGTATTTAGAATATTTTCATATTATTATTACAAAGTATAGCATCAACATATTATGCAGTGCTTTACAAAGTCCATAGACATTTCACTATGTGTCCCTCAAAGGGACTCACAATCTAATGTCCCTACCATAGTAGGGTCCAAAGTACAGATTAAGGCCAAATTGTGGGGGTAACCAATTAACCTAACTGCTTGTTTTTATGAAAAAATATACCTGGAGAAAACCCACCCCAACACAGGGAGAACCTGCAAACTCCATGCGGATTGAGCCCTGGCTGAGATTCAAACCCGGGACCTACCCTGTTTCCCTGATGATAAGACACTGTCTTATTTTTTTTTGAAGGCCAAAATATGCTCTAGGGCTTATTTTCAGGGGGATGCCTTATTTACCCATGAAGAAGACTACAGTACACAGTTATTGTTCATGTGCCCTGTCTGAACTCCTGAACAAACTCCTGCAGTCTCCGTTAGGGAGGGATGAGGGAAGCTGCCTGTGTTTGCGTGGGCGGAGTCACGTGTGTTTGCGTGGGTGGAGTCACTTCAGTCCTGTCACTTCCTCTTCATGAAGAGGACGCACGGCGGAACCACACACGGAGTCACCCACCGCACCACGCGATTCTGGTAAGTATTCTGTGGGTGGCTTATTTGCGGGGGGGGGGGCTTATTTTTCATTTTTACCTAAAAAGGGGGGGCTGTCTTATTTGATGGCCCTGCCTTATAATCGGGGAAACACGGTAGTGCTGCAAAGGCCAGAGCACTAACCTCTAAGCCACTGTGCTGCCAATTATTATCAGTTGGATGAATAATTGTATCTAAGTTTTAAACCCTGAAAATATTACATAGTCACTCAGATCAGCACCAAGAAACTTTACTGCAACAACACAACAGCTTTAGTGTGGGGGGGTTGTGTCGTGAAACACAGCCGCCCACTTCCCTGAGCCTGGGATTTGCACAGGTGAGGTTCTGGCCGGTGTGTCCCCCAGGCAGGGTCCTCCCCCTGACCCTACTGGGGGGTGCACTAAAATCTTCTCAGTTGGCAATCGCTGCTCTAAAAAGTCGCTCAGTAGTGGGCATATTATGCAAAGAAAAGAATCTTCAGATGGGTATAATCATTAAAAACAACAAAAATACTTGCTGACCTAATATTTACATTTTCAGTACAGCAGGAGGGGTTTAGAATGCTTTAAATTGTTTTTTTTTTTTACATCTGTGCTTGTCTTGGTGATGCCCACAACCCCCATTTCATGTACAAGTGTCACAAGGGCGGACATTTAGGTAATATGACACAACAAAATTACTGACAAAATATTAACTCTTTCCAATTGTAGCCTAAATTAAAATAAAATAGCTGGGGTTTAAACTTAAATCCAGAAGCATTTACTTTCAGAAATTCATTTTCTGGAACCATCAATAAAAAAAATCCATAATTCCAGGATAACCCGCAGTCAGTTTTGAAAGTTCTACAAAGCAGTCTGTCAATTTAGCATAATTTTGAATTACATCTCTGCAAGCATAAATGAGAAACTAGCATACATCTTATATTTAAGCAGACACTGCAATCAATTAGTTAAAAGGTAAAACCCAGGTCTTCCCCAAAGCACTTTGAAAATTGTGCCAAGTTTATATTAGACCATGTCAAGCTTTCCGTGGTAAAGCTTCAGACTGTTAATCAAGCGATTTGAGATGAATACTATTTCAAGGTGACCTTCAACAGATCACAGTCTCTTCCAAGCTACAGTGCTTTATGCTTCACACAGCTGAGATTTACATAATCCTAGAAGTCAATTCCTTAAAATGGTTATTTCTGCTTTGACAATGTAGTATCATTTCACTTTGGAGACTACGTATATCTTGGGTCTTACCACTTTGGCTCATTCACATAAGGAATAAAAAATACCTAAATCTTGCCTTCAGTGGTATAAATCAATAAATATCCTGTCGTAAGGGAGAACAAAAATCCCACAGACATTAAATTCTATTTCCACTGAAGAAATACATATAGGTGTTTTAATGGAGCCATTGGAGCAAGAAAAAATTAAGACAATAAAAATGATGACTAACAATTCATCTGTATATGCAAACATCTACAATACTACCAATTTACTTTTCTGCTGAAAAGAATTGATTTGTACTGGTAAGAATTTTGTAGTTTGGTCATTCAAGTAGTTTTTAGGGTCCCCAAAAGATGGATCAGAAAATTAATTACAGGTAGTCCCCGGTTTACATAAGAGGACTGTAGGTTTGTTCTTAGGTTGAATTTGTATGCAAGTCAGAACAGGTACATTATTTTATTATATGCAATTAGGAACGATGTTTGTCTTAACATATTATTATGCAGCGTGGTGTCAGTTACTGTACTGTACACAAACAAAAACAAAAACTTAATGGAGCCTAGACATTCAATAACTTCTGGAGCAAGCTGTGCTTTGTCTTGGTCATTAAAGAGTTACAAGATGTTACAGATCAGCTTTGCTCTTAGGATCACCCACAACTTCAGCTGGGTTTAGCAAAAGATTTATTCTGCAAGTCATGCAATCCACCCTCCCCCCATCCAGCTTCTGTCCTGCACACCAGCAAGCAGGGATTTGCCTGTTTGTATGTAGAAGTCCTCTGTATGTATGTTGGATGTCCTTAACTCGGGGATTACCTGTATTCAGCATTTTCAGGATACATATCACAGCAATTTTTGTTGCCTTATACAAATGGCACTAGAACACTTGCAGGCCCCCTGCATACTACTAACTTTATCTAGATTTTGTAGGTATATTTGATCTATTTGTGTGACCATTACCATTGCTTAAGTATCACAGAAGTGACCACTAAAACTGACCACACAGGCATATGACATGAACTACAACAGAAGTTTGATTGAGACTGATAACTCATCCATTATAGAGACACTTCTTCATTTTATACAGCATTTGGATATAAAATACAGAAAAGATTACAATCACTAATTTATGACAAAAATAAAATTTCTAGGCCCGTACAGCACAAGTAAAATCAAAGATTTACGAACAGCTCTGTGAAGTCTACATATCATACTCAATAGCAATAACCTTTTGCCTGTTATAGGTTTGTCGGTCACAGGTCAAGCAAGATGTTAATAAAGCTTTGTAAACTAGACTATGAAAATATGACAAACTATTGCTCCTGGCTGCTTCCTATTGGCTAATGAAGTTTATTCTCCAATTGCCAGTTAACAGAATAAAATTGGTGGTTTTGGTATTTAGGCAACGGTACAGCAAGATAGGATGCTGTATGCTTTACTAGATTTCCCGGACATCAGGAAAGCTAGGGGAGTCATATAACATTTACCTCCAAACTGTACAAGGTGATCCCAACATGACCCAATATATAACTCTTTCAAGGATATGAGACCATCTCCAGGCAGACGCTCCAAGATCCCAAAGCAATTTCATAAATGAAATCTGAAAGTTAAGCTACGCTTTAAATGTCCTATCAGTTTACAAAACTAAAAGCTGAAATACATTTCTGGTTGTACTAAATGTAATAAAAAAGCATTACAATAATCTTTCTAGACAAGTGAAATTGGTGGCTTGTTCTTTAAAAGTGGAAACAAAGATTCCATACCTGATAAAACAAGAATAGTATCTTGTGCAGATTATGGGCTTGAGCTGTACAGCTAAGCGGCTGGCATATTGTATGATATCATACAAATGTAAGGCTTGATCATGACAAAACCAATTTGTTTTACAAAGGAGGATCAAGTCACACAATGAATATAGATGACTGGCTTATGCTGGGACAAATACTTCAATAATAACAGTGATTTGCAGGGTGATCTTCAAATACCTATTAAATTACAGCTGAATTATAACCCTGGAATAGATCTTTTCAGCGAGCTTGGCAGGCTGCCCTCACTTCATTGCACATATGTCACAAACCAGTTACTAGCCATGAAATTTGTGAATAGCCAAAAGGTTATTTGGCTGTCACATCACAGCAATGACCAATCTACAAGTCAACTGCTATCACAGAATAAAGATTACACATCACACCAAACACAAGCTTTAGCTCAAAAGTATAGAAATAACAATTTTTATTTTTGGAGAAGAAAGTTTCTGACTGGTTGTAAAAAAAAAAAAAAGTTTTCTTTATTATAAAATAACCCAATAAACATATTTTAGATGTGTCGCTCCATAAATTCCAACAAAGTCAAACTCAATATGATTTACTCAATATTACAGCTGTCCTTTCAGGTTTACACCTTAGGAGTCTAAAACCAATCCAGGTAAATCGAAAAAGGTGAAGAAAAGAACAAGCTAGAAATTGAGTGGGCTGGGGAATTAAAGGGGTCAAATTAATAATGCGGTCATATAATTTCTCCCAAAATTCAAATAAAAAAAGGTTTAAATCTTTGTGTAAATTGTGAAAAAGTGTAATAAAACCCAAAAGGTTGAACACATTTTCTTCCTTTTTCTTTCCTAGAAGAAACTCTCTAAAATGTACCGTATTTTTCGGCGTATAAGACGCACTTTTTCTTCCCCAAAACTGGGGGGAAAAGTGGGTGCGTCTTATACACCGAATACGTGTTAAAAATAATAAAAAAAATCATACTCACCCGATACCGCGATGCTGTGGGCTTCTTCTCCTCGCTCTCCTCCCGGCTGCAGCGCGTGTCCCCTCCTCCTCTGAGCGAGGAGAAGCCGGCACACGTGCCCTCGCTATCCTGTAAGCAGGCTGGACTAGCCTGCTTATGGGATCGCGGGGGCATGCGTGTCGGCTTCTCCTCTCTCAGAGGAGGAGACACGCGCTGCAGTCAGGAGGAGAGCGAGTTGAAGCCGACACCCGTGCCCCCGCGATCCCATAAGCAGGCTGGATTAGCCTGCTTACGGGATCGCGAGGGCACGGGTGCCGGCTTCTTCTCGCTCAGAGGAGGAGACACGCGCTGCAGCCAGGAGGAGAGCGAGGAGAAGCCGGCACCCGTGCCCCCGCGATCCCATAAGCAGGCTGGATCAGCCTGCTTACGGGATCGCGAGGGCACGTGTGCCGGCTTCTCCTCGCTCAGAGGAGGAGGAGACACGCGCTGCAGCCAGGAGGAGAGCGAGAAGAAGAAGCCCACAGCATCGCGGGATCGCGGTATCGGGTGAGTATGATTTTTTGGCACAGGGTGATCAGAAGGGGATACATTGACACAGAGTGATTAGAAGGGGATACATTGACACAGAGTGATTAGAAGGCGATACATTGACACAGAGTGATTTTTTGGTATTTTGTTCAGAATCTTTTTTTTCTAGATTTTTCTCGTTTAAAATTGGGTGCGTCTTATAGGCCGGAGCGTCTTATACGCCGAAAAATACGGTATATATTTTAAACCATAAACAGAGGCAGCCAGCCAAAAAACAAAAACAAAAAAAAAAAAAAACTTTATAGGAGCTGCCTGTGCAAGATATATTTCTTAGGTAGTTTAAAATATAAACCAGAGCGTATTATCCGGAAGTAGAACTGGATGTGCTAAAGAATCTATATATATTAAAAGGAGTATTAGCTGCTGCTGGCTCTGTTGAAAGGACACAAGGTTCCCCCTCGGGCCCTATTTCCAGAGAATTAAATGGAAAGTTCTGGCTACCTCCATTACTAGGGGAAAAGGTAGTCCTGTGCAAGGCAGAAATAGTAAATGACAGCATACACAATCTAATTTGGCTACCTATTCACAATTAAAATTATTTGCCTAGATATGGGCTTTAAGGTTTTTAATTTAAAAAAAAAATCCTTTAAAATATGTACTTGCATGCCTTTACTGCAACAAAACAATGATTTAATATCACAAGTTTCCTGTTTTTTGCATGAGATATCTAGTGTGAGATTATGGTTGGTGACCCAAGCAGAAATGTAGAATTGTATTATGAACCTCAACCCCAACAGTGTAAAACAATCAAACGTTCCTTCCAGTGTCAGTCAAATTAATATTGAGACAACACTGAGAAGACGGGAAGTCCCAACCAGAAGCACGTTCCTCTTTATGCTCCCAGCTGTGTTGCTGTCTGTTTAATACAGATGCTGCTGTGTAATCTTTTATAGTCAGATATAGGGGAGAGATCTATTAACCTGTACCCCATATAAAGGTCAAATATTAAAACTGGAAAGAAAGAGAAATATATTATTATTTAGATAGGACATATTTGCAGCCAGCAGATAGGGCTCTATATATGCCATATATTTACAAGTGTAATTATAACTGTGGTTTATATTGCACAGAAGATTTAACTATACACTTATACAACTGAATAATAACTGAATGATTGATGTGCCCCCCTTTCTTTACCTCCCGTTAGCTCTCTATTAAAAAAAATTCAATTATTGAGAGATCGCCTGAAACAAACTGCTACTTCTGTTCTCTACATGAAGGTTGTTCATTATACTGTATGATAGTGTATGGAAAATTGACATTCTTTAAATTTCTTCATGGTTCACTATGCTTAAAAAAACAAAAATACATATCTGTTTGCATAAAATATTACTCCAGAAACATTATTAAAAGTGTAGTGTCCTTATTTTCCCTGACAAATGAAAGAGGATGGATTCTTAAGTGTGTTTTTAGGTTGTCAGCATTGTATCAATCCTTTATATTAGTTAATTTCAACAAACAGCATGGTAAGAGCAGGGGAGGGCTTATTTCTTAACGACAGTTAATTGCAACATGATCCAACATAAATATTCCAGCATTCCCAGGCAAAGAGTATAATTTATTAGATATGGCAAATTCTTTAATCCTCTTATGAATGCCTCTTAAAAAGTCTCAGAAATTTGACTGCTTTTCACTTCTTGGCTACTATGTACACACAAGTTTATTCTTACGATTCTTCAGTGTGCAAGATAAGAAACGGCTCTGTGAATCAAGGAATGTTGTGAAAAAAAGGTTTTTGGCTTGCAACTACCATTATTCATCGGATTCAGGAAAAGATTGCAGAAATATTCAGACTGCTAATGATTTACAGTTGCTGGCCAGGCCAGCTTTACTATTTGTCAAAATAGGATTGTACAGATAGCAGTGGGATAAAGATAGCTTTTTTTCTGCAGCTATTTCCCACTATTCTTTTCCTATGATTAATAAGAAAACATATCATATCACAAACCTATTTAGGCATTGTCGATTTTCTAACCAGTGCAGGCAATTCAAAAGGAATGGGTTGTTTCCAGTGCCGACAACAAACATTTGCAATGGAAATCAGGCCCTTGTTGCTACTAATACAACATAATATCTCCTTACCTGTGCATTTGTGTGGTCAGAGAAACCCACAGAGTTAAAGCTCATGAGCTGCTGCCATGTACAGCTTGGGGTGAACTCCATGTACACAGCTGAATAGTTTTTGGAAATGCTTGGTGATTTAGACTTCTTGGACAGGAAATCAGATTTTGCTTATGTATCTGGCAGTTGCAAGCAATAAAAAAAAAATACAAAAAGCAAAAAAAACCTGGTACTCAAAGAATAAGGGCACTCAATATCTCAGGGCTGCTCAGAAAAATCCTAAAAGTAATCCATAAACTTTGTTTCACAATATCAGCTCTAGCAGACACTTCTATAGTACAGATGCTTGCTGGAGAGCAAGTCAAGGTGGGCAGCAGTGGTTAGCATTCTGGCCTTTGCAACACTAGGTCCGAGTTTCTAATCTCGGCCAGGACAAAATCTGCATGGAGTTTGCATGGCTCTCCCAATGGTTGCGTGGGTTTCTTCTGGGTACTCTGGTTTCCTCCCACATCCCCAAAAAAACATGCAATTAGGTTAATTGTCTTCCCCCCAATATTGACCTTAGACTACGTCAATGACATATGACCATGGCAGGGACATTGATCGTCAGCACCTTAGAGGGACAGCTAGTGACATAAGTATATTCTCTGTACAGCGCTGCATAATATTTTGGCACTATAAAAATACTGTATAATAATAATAATATTGGCCTGTGTCCAGCCAGAGGCAGATCTTTCCCTTGCCTTCCTCTGCCCATGGTACTTGAACAATGTAGCAATACACAAAGACAAAGCAACAGATTCGGCAAACACTAATGATGTACACCGTCCTGCTGGCCCTGTTCATATCACTAAATGCAAGATGATAGCAAGACTCTCAGATGTAGTACAGAGCATCGTAGGGTGGCTCTGTAGCAAGAAAAACATATTTTCTAAGATGTGGAAGGCAAGAGCACACAGAATAGAAAAGTCAGGTTTCACATACAGTTTTGCTGAGTACAAACTGGCCTTGGAGGCTTTTTTAAGAAAAAAAAAATCAAGTACAATTGTGAACTGTATTTTCAGAAGATACATGTGTAATATAATGTAATAGACATCATATGAGTTTATGTAGTGTTATTAATATTACACAGTATTTACATAGCGCCGACATATTACGCAGCGCTGTACAAAGTCCCCAGTCATGTCACTAGCTGTCCCCTCAAAGCGGCTCACAATCTATGTCCCTACCATAGTCATATGTCTAATACAGTCTCAGGGCAGTTTTGGGGGAAAGCCAATTAACCTAATTGCATGTTTTTGGGATGTGGGAGGAAACCCATGCAGACACAGGGAGAACCTGCAAACTCCATGCAGATAGTGTCCTGGCCAAGATTCGAACCTGGGACCCAGCACTGCAAAGGCCAGAGTGCTAAGTGCTGTAAACCTAAACCAACCTGTATATGCAGACGTTCCTCTGCATTTTCTGTGTTGTGACCACACGGAGCACATAAGGGGGAAACCTTTCCAATGGGAATTAGGACTGGCAATGGAATGATGACTTATATAACTTTTACACTCTATCCATAACTACAAAATAAAGAATTGAGGGGTTCCCTCAAAAAATGGGACTTTTCAGGCCAATAGGTACAAAATTTATAATTAAATATCAAAAACTATAACTTTATTAAATACCATTAAAACCATTAACTAGAAAACCTAAAAACACAATACACAATAAACACAACAAGAAAATTCATGTCCGAGTTACCCAATCAAAGAGGTACAGCCTGTTGAATCAATCCATAACTAAAATACATTACAGCTGGACTTCTGGATTAATGGCAACTAGTCACAGTGCATTGGTTTCACAAGCTGAACTAGTATTTATAATTATTGTAAATAGATAGATACGCTTATAATGCATGACCAGTCAAGACAATCAGCCATGTGTTTAAAATAATAAAAAAAGATTGCCTGACTGCACTATAATTTTCTGTCATATGTAGTACAATGCTATGAGCCGGGGAAAGCACAGAAACCACACAGGGATGCAGTTATGCAAACTCATCTTATGGTTCCCATGCAACTGTAAGCAGTGAGCTGCCTGGTGTATAGAGCCTGGAATATCATTACCATCACAAGGTATTCCAGCAAATTTAACCTTTTACTGGGCAACGTCTTCTGCCTCAGGCTCATCAGAATTTCTTTTCTTTCTATTGCCCAAATATTAAATACATTTTATAATACACAATTTTCCCAGACTGCACTTGCTTGCCCCCAGCAGTAGAATTTAACTAATTGCCAAACTGAAAAGTCAATTTACACACAATTTCCATGGTGGTAACATAATGCATAGCTTCAATAGGATTAAAACGTATCCATTCATTGAATCATTGTATTATGTTCTCCACCTTGTCTTTTCAAGCTTCACCAGAAATTGGAGATTGGTGATGGTGCTTCATAGCTATTCTATTGTTGAAGCAGTCAGGTTTTCTTTTGAGGTTTGGATAAAGATTGAAGAGTGGTCAAAGCACTTTTCTAGCACTCTAGACAGAGAATAATTTTCTATTTCAAAATCATGTAACAGGCTGACAGGTCAAAAGCAAAAAGGTTGTGTGGGGCCTGCAATTTGTTATCTTAAGTATTTTATTGGCCTACTTACTGTTGGGTCATATACTGATATAGTGAACATTGCTGAACTTGCACTACAGCTTCAGATTCCATTCTTATCTGTTAACGGTTATATGGTGATGTGTCACACTTTCCTTTGCTGTATAACCCACTGGATTATTTGCACAAACTTCAACAGATGGCATTGTTGGGGTGCGGTAATTTGACGGTTCTGCAACCTTTGCAGAAATTATTAATACAGTAGTCAAAGGATAATAAGTAAAAGCAAAAATAAATTTAGGTAGTACAGAAGATTATGTTTTCATGTCCAGGTAAGCCAGTAAGCCCAAGAGCTTAGTTATTATGTGGAAACATAGTTTTGGTTTTGATGATTAACCAATCAACCACAAAAAAAATAAAATATTCCACATGACTTGCCCGACCAATTCATTTTGGCCAAAAATCAAACAGCGGCTGACAATATCACAAAGCGTAGGGATAGTTTTGGAAAAGTGGTGAAGCCTAAACAGTCCAAAAGTTAACAGTGTTAGGCTCAATCAGTAAAATGCGTTACCTCAAATATTTCCGACATTGGCAGTGTTTAATCCAGAATTTATTTTTAAGTTGGGTGGAAAGAAATTCTGGAGTGGCAGCCCCGGCATTTTGACCCAACTCTTAGGTAACCATCAGAAAACAGCCGGGTGGTGTACCCAGTTATAAGGGGCCGGGATAACATTGTATTGGTGATAAATGTGCATAATATAGGTGGAACGTATGAATGCCATATGCACACAACAAAGTGCCTATCCTGGCTATTAAAAACATTTTTTTTTTTTAAACTATGTAGGCTCTACATTCTTTAAAAATGTTTATCCATTATATAATTTATACGTTTATTTATAACCTAGCAGAGACAAAATTGTGTATGGTCGGTCTCCCTGAAAAAAATGACATCATTCTGAAATATCAAGTGTACCTTTAAGTGCAAGAGCTGCAATAATACACTTTGCTCCCAGCTATTGTTAACATCTGCTCTTCCTTATCTTTATGGGTTATTAGGTGTAATGATAGTTGCTAAACTGGTATTTTAACTTGTAGTCCTGAAAGGAACACATCTTTCTTTGAAAGCCACTCCTCTCTGTTTAAAGACGAATATTCTTGATCTTCTTTTAAACAGAACACTAGATGCTGCAAGTTCAGGTCTACAGAACAATAGGAGACTATTTCAGTGCAGTGAAAGAATATGCTGATGTGATAAATGGGTTTTATTCCCACTGTATTAGAACTCGTTGATATTCTCAAAGAAATAGGGTAATTATGCTTGGTTGGTACAATTTTAATGTAGCTTTTTTTAATTAAAAAAAATACTTGTGCATGCAATTAAAAATTACTAATTGGCTTTCCAAGCATTCGGTTTAATTTTTTATAATAATCCATGTGAACACTTATATTTTTAGAAAGTGCTTCCGTTGTATACATTTCTTCAAGATGCTGTTCAATGCTCTGAGCGTCCTCTGCACTCGGACTGTGAATATCTAAGCTTTGTGCTTTGTTATATTGCATCCACTTACTTAAGCTTAGTTCAAATAGAAGCTCTTTTTATCCTTATAAATAAATGGACTTCATCATTCAATGAGACACAAAATGAGCGCAAATGGGCTCAAAGTATGAAATGAAGTGAGCTTTAGGCCCTATGATGGAATGCTCTAACAGAATGCAGAAAGCGGCATGGTAGGTCAGTCATGGGGGAAGAGCAGCTCCATGGCATATACCAATGACTAGTTTTTTGCCTGAGAGTTTTTGTCTACAGCTTCCAAAAGTGAGTTCCATATTAAAGTGAGACTGTGGCAACAAAAAGCTTAGCATGTACACAATTCTATACAGTAAGTCTGCTCTTCCATCTGTCAATCCACGAATACTGAATAGCAGTGTGCCGTTTGTCATGAAACCACTACTGACTTCCTGATTATCTGGACTGGACAGTTTCCTTCTTACTGTGCATTACTAAGGCTGCTAATCATATAATAATGGTGCCAGTAGTACCCAGAAATGACACATACACACACAAATAAACTGCTAGCTTCGCTTCAAATGTTCCAGGAGAATAAATCAAAATCGTAGCCATGCATACTTGTAGGCTAAGACTAGACTAGTGGGCCAACTAAGCTAAACATATTACATGAGTGATCTTTTATTTCTGACATACTGAGGATTTAAATGGTACACATAAGAAGAGATGACAAATATTATATTTCAACATATATTTTTACAAAGCAACCAGTCTGCTTTTAGCATAAACTTTGGAAAAAAATCCAGTGACAGCTTCACTAAAGTGTCCGCATGTTGCTTAGTCATCTAAGGTTTATTTACAGTATTCCAAAAGCTGCAGTGAATCATGATAGAAAGGGTTTTTCCACACATTTAAATGTGTTTGACTAATGTAAAGGGTGTTTTGTAGACAATAAAGACATAACAAAACCCTAGACAAGCTTAAAGTGAACCATGTTGGTAAGGATTGTAAGTAGCATGTAATTACTTTCCCCATTATACAAATTCCCCCAGCCCCCAAATGACAGAGCTTCAGTCTAGTAATCTGCTGTTCAAATGTTGCATTGTAAAGAAGTGTTGCATGTTTTTGGGTATCTCTTCTGGTGCCAGGAGAGCACAAGGATAGTCGTACACACTGCATAAGGAGATAAAAGCAGGAAAAGTGACTGTGTGGTTCTGTGAGTTTGGTGAAGAATGTGACCTTATCATTGAGAGTACACAGGTCTAGCAGCCAGGTCACCAGGCCTGGACAGAAAGGTAATGATAAAACCTCCCCTTCAACCGCCAACACAGGAAATGCAGGAGATAATTTAGAACATGAGTATATCTCTTACTTTACCTAAATCGCTAAAAATGCAAAATGACAGCGTTTCTTATTTAAGAAGACTCCATGACAGAAAGCTGCATCAAGTGCTTATTTTAAATACATACCAACTGTATCATACATTTTTTCCTATTCAAGTTGGTTATAGACAAGGAATCCACTGTTTGCAGCCACCTTTAATTATGTGATAGCAACACTCTAATGACGGAAGAAATTCTATCATGTGCACAGAAGTATTTACCAAACAAGTGCTTTATATTATTGAATTCCACTCATGAAGTTTACAATCTAGTGTAATGTCTGGGACTGACAAAACTGCTCTCACTGGGTAAGTACAGGCCTGCACCTTGTCCTGGTATTGGGCCATTTTATCCATTGTGATCAAAGTTCAACTTCACATCAAAGCAGAAGCACAACAATGTTCTAACCCAATAACTCTTGGCTGCTCCTTCTGTAGAAGTAGCTCTCTCTCACAAATGCGCAGTGAGTACGGCACTTTTTTTTCTCAAATCTATGTCACCCAATCTCGCACCTACAAAGTGAAAGATTGGGCAACATAGGAGGAAGAACCAGGAATATAAGAGGAGAAGATGGCGGCGCTGGGCCAAAGATGGATACCGGGACGACGCAAGGCCCGATGGAAGAACCCTCCCGACGGACAGACTGATCTGCGGGATTGATAATAAGTGTGATTTTATTGTTTTGGGTTTACTTCCGCTTTCACCTCTGAATTTCAGCACCTCAGATTACTGCGTAGGTCGTGAGCAATTTGGGCGACGGATGCCATTTTTATTTTGACACAAGCACACTTACCTGATAGACATCATATCTGATAGACTTATATGATAAGTGAGAGTCTACCTTAGAAAACAAAAACAAAACAGAATTGCTTTAGATCCTTCACTACACAGTTGCAGCATACAGTAAAATGTAAGTTGTGTTACCTATGCAGGTACATTTGGCTGATCTAACCGAATTTGCAGATTTAAGGAAAATGTAACCTGTATGACCAGTCCTCAGTAAAAATTGGAACCCTTATTTTTACTGTTTTGTTAACTTGACAAATGCCTTAAGGGGAACAATTGATTATTATCAAAACCAGATGGCTTTGCTTCCTAATGTATGTAAAAAAAATTGTAACTAGGTAATGATAATCCTGATCCAAGTCTAACTTTTTTTTTAGAAGGTCAGGGAAGCAGAACTCAAGTTACACAAGATCAAAGTACTAATTCTCATATGGCTCCCTTCAAAAGAATGTCAACTTGCCAACAGTGTTACATTCTATCGATCTGTTGTGTGTAAAGACAGAAGAAAAAACTAGTTCATCCTGAACTGTGAACCACATCAAGATGAATGTTTTATTGAGGTTTGTAGAAGATGTTTCCTGGGAAAAAAAAAAGAAACAAATTTCCCACTGGAAGGTTTATTACTAAGAGTAGAAATGCAAACACAATAGAAAGTGGATTTGTATTAAACAAAGCTTTATAATAAGCTCCCCAACCACAAAACATCAACAATAATACAGATTTGGTAAAATGAAGTAAATGCATGCAATAAAACTTTAACCGCCTAACATCATCATGATGAGCACTTTCATGTCTTCACGAACTCTGCCAAAAAAAATAAATCTATACTATACACATTCATCCATACGGTCTACATCATTATCATCATCATCATATCTAAACTCTATGTGTCAGTGTATAATAGGAAAGGCCTGTTACAGTATATGACACCATCAAGAAACAAAGTGCATTAGGCAGCAGTTTGCAGAGCCAATAGAAATCCTAAAATGCACAAAAAGCATACTAAATACACAATAAAATGTACGGTTTTACCATACACAGTGCACTGCAGATTTGGTTATAAGCCATGCCCAATTAGACCCCCATCATTCCAATTCATTACCTAAATGGCAGCCTATGCCACAATATGTTTTTTTTTACCTTATGGCACACAAAATCTGCAGATATATAGACAGCATCAGCTTACTTTAACTTTTCTTAGAACTTCATGCCTTATATGTGAAATGTTTAGCGTCTTCAATATCGATCGTAAAGCGCGCACACACACACACACACACACACACACACACACACACACACACTGTCCTCACTATGGAAACACAAAGCAGTGTAGTAACTGATCTTTAAACAGCACTAAAAATCCTCCAGAGGCCGACTTAAACACCCATTCAACGTATATATCTTCAGCCAACTGTTCTCCAGTCACTCGGGTCAAACATTAATTATTCAGCAGCTATGACTTAATTTAATGTTCAATAATCAAAGAAACAAGCCAAGCCAATGTGACTGATGAAAAAAGATAATGAAGCGGCACTAGTGTCTGTATAGGTTAAAGGGAACAGCATTATTGTACTGGTAGTCCCCGGATTACATATGAAATAGGGACTGTAGGTTTGTTCTTAAGTTAAATTTGTATGCAAGTCAGAACAGATACATTATTTTATTAAATGCAATTAGGACAGATGTTAGTCACAACATTTTACTAGGCAGCATGGTGTCAGTTACTGTATAAAATCCTCACTGTGAGCTAATCACAAACAAACCAAAAAAATAAAAAATCTTTATGGAGCCTAGACATTCATTAACTTCTTGAGCAAGCTGTGTTTTGATATGCAAAGAGAAACAACTGCAGAGTTTGTCTTGGTCATTAAAGTGTTACCAGAGGTTGCAGAACAGCTCAGCCCTTAAGATCCCCCACAACCTCAGCTGTGTTTAGCAAAAGATTTCCTCTTCAAGTTGTCCAAAACGCTCCCCTCCCCACCAACAAACCTCCTGCACACGAGGGAGCAGGGAGGCCCCGTTCGTATCTAGGAGTCGTCCGTATGTCGGATGTTCTTAACTCGAGGACTACATATATACCCAACTTTCCTTCAGTACCTGTCTGTGAAACAATGCTTCAGTTTGTGGTTGTGAATGGTTTCTGAGATTCTAACCAGATACTGTAAAGTACCTGGTTGATGTCTATGGCTGGTAATGTGCTTGAAGCAAGAAAGTGGCCATGTGAAAGTAACTTAATGACTTTTACAAAGGCCAAACTCTTAATGGTTGGAAGATTGGGTCAGAGCATCTCCAGAACAGTGGGTCTTATATAGTGTTTCTGGTATGCAGTGATTACCATAACGTATCCAAGGAAGGAACAGAACAGTGGACACTCACATTTACGGTTTTATGAATTTTCCCCAAAATTCATCCACAATCGCTACTCTTCATGGCAGGCTAACAGACCTCTATTGGCACCAAGTGGAGCTCCTAGCTCCATTATATATTTTAATCCACCTCTTTGCAACATATTGAAAAAAAGCCTGCTTGCTGATCACAAGCACCTATGTACGTGACTTTTTAGCAATAACCATTGTGGACAGTTAGGTATGCAGTTAAATAAAGATAAACAAAACCTCTAAGCACACCATTACCCCTAAGTTGTTGCCTACCCACCATGCTCTAGGAATCCTTGGCCATGTAATATATATTTGTAATTTAAAAAAATATATTGTTTCCTAATAAATATGTTGATGGAGTTGAATTTCTCTTTGACTCATTCACAACTAGATGTCATTTTTGTGACCCAGGGTGTAAAAAGCTCCAATACAATCCAGCCACAGTTACCAGAACAAGTACTAAAAGCATGTAAAATAACAAGCACACTTGCTGTACATCACCCTCATCCAATTTATTTGAATATGTTAGTACATTTTAGATCAGCTATCATGTTGGCCTACTAGGACTGTGTTCACACCTAACAGTTTGCATTATAATTTGAATTAGATGCTATTCAAATGTCAGGGATTTACCAGTGCCTGGGCTTTGCACTGATGGCTGAAATATGAATATCACTGCACCACAGAAATCTTTAATATACTTTCTAAAACAAATTGTCCAAAATTATCCCAATTGTCCCCCAAAACGGATCAACTGTCAGAAATCAATGGGAAACATGGCAATTTGCTAAAACTGTTTTCCCCAAATGTGGTTCATTTGTCCTTTTCCTCTGGAATAAAAATATATTCCGTTTTAAGTGAAACATTAAACAATGTTCCACAAAATAAAGAAACATTTATTTTACTTGGCACAAAGTCTTGATAGTCTTTTCAGTAGCTAAAGGAACCAAGACATCTTGTTTCTGTACACCCACAGAAACAGATGGTTGCAGAGTTATGTAACTTCTGTCACACACACACAAAAAAAAAAAGAACAGGGAAAAAATACACAATTTTCAGTAAACCATATAGCATAACCTGTTCAATTTTGTGTTTGACTTGACTCCTAAAGAATTATTTGGAGCAAGATATATGTTAACCACTTCCATAGGTATATAAAAGACAAAAACAAAACCTTTGATTTTACATACCCTTAACAGTTTTATGGATGAAACTAGGAAGTAAGACAGCAATGCATTTTTTATGCAAGATCCAACTTAAGGAAAAACAAAAGAAAAAAGAAAAAGAAAAAAGAAAAACAAGCATTAGAAAATTTGAAGAAAATAAATGTTTGGCATTATGATCTGTGCTTTTAGTGATTTACTTGTATGTTATAATTTTTTACCAAGCTTTATTTTTTTGCATTTGCATCTTAAGCAATAATCCCCCTACCAAAAAATGTAAGAGACATTGTTTAGATATTCTGCATTGCTAAATTACATTTTACCTAATTATGGTTTCAGGAAAGCAGATGGTCAGCTCATCAGTTGTAGTATCAAATGACAGGCCAAGTACATTTTGACTCCTAAAGGGTCCCCAAAAATCTGGTATATGTACTTGTTTAGCCAGATATGTACTCGCCTAACATCATGGTATCTAGGTTTTACCTGCAAATTAGCATTATGCTGCAACCGAGCTTCGTACCTCCAACTTAACTACTTAACCAGCACCACAGAGAGTACCAATGTGATTTTACTGTATGGCATGCCGAGCTTCAGTCGTGGAAGCATCAAGGTACTAAAGTGGCAGTGATGTGCATTAAAAGAATATGCTGTCGTTATAGTCATCTGTAATAAGCATACTGAAATCTGTACTCATCTCACCTATGCAAATTGAAACAAATTGCAAATGCAAATTGGCAACGTGCCATTTTTTTCCTTCTGGCTCTTAAGGCATACTTGCGTATTAGTAACCACCTTTCAGGAATACTCCAGGACAATACTAGAAAGATGATTCCCTCCAACAGCAAATAAGGAATCCAAGCCATAGAGAAAAAATGTTTCACCACATGAAGATCCTCACAAACTGTAGACATTTTGGATGAAATCTATGTATGGAGAAAAGAAGGCTTAGCAACCTTGACTTTTTTTTTTTTTTTTTTTATTGCTGTCCATGTCCCCTTTGGGAATCTGTCTTGAGAGGATTTACATTACACTGGAGAGATAACCACCTGTTCCCTTTTGCCCCTACGACACTGGATGTAAATGCAAATCTTGCCAATGTATTTGACAAAACACCACCCACTCTCATTGAGGACTATGACATCTCCATTTTAAAAATAGTGATCTGGTGACCAGGTTGATATGATTGCCACTTAATAAAGAACATGCATAAAGATCGCCATATATTTATATATATAATTATATATATATATATATATATATATATATATATATATATATATATATATATATGGCAAACTGAAGAATAACATTTTTTTTGCCTATAAATCATGCGAATTATCCATTTGTTCCTTTACAAACAGTAAAAAACACAAAAGATTAATAAAAGTGTATCGCTTTGCGTCTGGAGGAAAAAAGGTTTAAGCTCCGGATAAGGAAGGGATTCTTCACTGTAAGGTCTGTGAAAATGTAGTGAATATCTAACATCTGATGTTCATACAAAGCTGCAAATTCTTTTGGCCATGTGGGCATGTGAATGTGTAGAGAAATTACTGATGTAAATGTCCTGTTAAGGACTAAAATGCCTGCTCAGCAAAGGATAGCATCATAAACATGTCCATTACCAATATTTGTAAACCAACAGAAGGTGCAGGCCTCTAAAAGACAAAAACATCATGACACAGGGCATGAAAACTGCTTTTTTTTCTAGGCCAAAGTTTTTTTTTTTTTCACAAGACAGTGTACGGCGATGCATAGCAATATTTAATCCAAACAAACATTACAAAGGCTATATTCAGGCTGGCAGTGACGTTGCGGTGCGGTTAGCACTTCCTTATGCCAGTATACTGCTACCTCGGGGGAGACACTACATGTAGGTTCCCCATAGAGAATGAAAAGGGGAAGCAGTAAGTGCTTCAGTAATGCTCGCTGTCAAATCTGCAGACGCCGATTCTTTAAGAACCAGTGCTATGGTGCTGTGGGCAGGGTGCCAGCCGCTGAGAGCTGTGCCAGTTCACTCGATTCTATAGCAGGTCTGAGCCTGCCCAAACGTATTAACATGCAGGGTTTACATTTATATAACACAGTAGAAAGATAAAATGGAGTGCTCTGGATTGATTTCATTAAGGTATTATTGTCTAGTACATTTTAAATAATAAAATAATTGCCAAATAAAGCAAACACACTTTTAAGGACTGAGCAATAGTTTGACAGCATTAGCAAAGAATGAGTTTAATATATAGTTTATCAAGAATACAATTCGTTTATTATAATGCTGAGACACAGTCAAAGCTTTAACATGGGGAATTCTGTGCACTACTTCTCTAATCCATTTATAAACAATTCATAAAACGGCTGAAGGAAATGAAAGAAGGATATTAGTTTACCTCACAGATGGCTATAGCTAATTGTTGAAATTAGCAGCCATTCGCAGGAAGCGTTGGATCTAAACTGTACTTCAATCTAGATTTTAGATAATTCAGAGGTGAGTTTCTTCTTGTGCAGTCACAATCACATCCAATGAAATATACAGAATTCAAAAGTAAAAATATTGACAACAAGGGAAGAAAAAAAAAACACTGGAGTAGTTGCAGAAGCAGATAAACATTTGCAATTGAGAGAGATCACTTGAAAAGAAAATATCATAAATTGATGAACTGACTAGATAACTACAACAAATTAAAGGCTAGAGTACATTGGTACCTGAGTTTATTGCATGTTTAGAATGCATTTACCATGCTTTCATAAAGGATCAAACCAAAGCACAGATTGATATCAAAGTTCCCCTCCTTGCTGTAAAATGCTTATGTATGTTTGCTTTAAAATGCCACAATTCATGAACCAGCAGAGCAATAACGCATCTCACGTACCGGTTACCACCAACGTGGAACTTTAGTTTACCTTCTCCAAACCACCACTGATAAAACATAACACAAGTCTATGTACACAGTAGATAACAGTGTCCCAGTTATAAACGGTTATGCTCACGCAAATCTGACATTTGCACAAAGGTTCCCCAATGTTGTTCATCAATCTGCTGCGAAGGAGTGATAAACAACTGATTGGAAATGATCACTGTTCCCTCCTATGGAGGGGAGCACATCAGGGTGCCACTCTCTTGTCCTCCTCCCTCGGTGCTATGTGTACATCGCTTGTTCATTTATCTGTCACTAAAATTGATCACGAAAGATCATTTTGAATGGCAATCCTCCAATATCCATACAAGTCCTAATATCCATATAAGAATATCCTCCTTTTAAAAACAAGTCAGCAATAGAAGCTCACAGAAGTGTAAAATGTTAGCCATTTTTGCTCTATTATACAGCGCAGACTACTTGCAATATGCTAACCAGCACCAGGAAGCTAAAGGTGGACCACTACCGTTTTGAAATTGTGTAAGCTATAGCAGTAATTAAGGCAAAAAAAATATATATATATATATTTAAGGTAAATAAAAGACTATCGGAAAATATTGTAGAAAAAGTATTCTTCAGCCAATGAGAAGCACCTGTACTTTCCAACATGACAAAAAATGAAGGTTCTGCAGTGGTCATCAGTGTCTTCAGACCTCAGAATCATTGA
Organism: Pyxicephalus adspersus; assembly: GCF_032062135.1. NCBI lineage: Eukaryota > Metazoa > Chordata > Amphibia > Anura > Pyxicephalidae > Pyxicephalus > Pyxicephalus adspersus. The sequence continues at coordinate 27,929,992 of NC_092860.1, forward strand.
GCCACTTTGGAGATCTATAGAGGTCCCAAATGTTACGTTCATGACAGACAACAAAATATATTACAGAACCTGAGTATCTTTACCATGTGAAAATACAAAGGGTCCCATTAACAACCATCACAAAAGACTACAAGCTTATTATTTTCCTGCATTGCTCTGTATGATTTGCACGAACATCCCATGCTAAATTAGTAAACTAAATATGAAAACAAATATAATAAAAAAATGTTGTTGTAGTCTGGTCACTTATTTTCTTACAAAATAAAAACAATCCATATCTTACATATTCTGCCAGGGAATGTTACTTTATATGTTCCACTGTAAGTCTACACATACGCAGTAAAAAATCTGTGATTATTATTACAGAAACAATGTTTTCTCTGGTGGTTAGTGAGACCCACAATATAGCAAATAATAGCTCCAGTAATAAAATCTCATTCAGTAGTTTGTAAACATTAAGGAAAAATAAGGAAGCATTAAAGATAGAAGTAAAAAGATATTAAATTATATTCTCCTGGTTATAATCCTGCTGCCAGTACTGCAAAATGATGACAAGCTCTTGTGACTTCGCCATATGCCATTCAGCATTTAGAATACATTTAGTTGAAAAGCTCTCTGCTTACGGATGTCAGGCTGATTATCTTTACATCTAACATGCACATTATCTTTACGGATTATATGCATTTAATGGTGCAAAGAGGAAAAGCCTGTGTTTGATCTTTTTAAGGCATAGAATAAACAGAATATTAGCCACTTGACACGCTGGGTGCGTTACAGCGAAAATCGAAATCTAGTGGGCAGGCTTTGTGTCCCCATATACAGGAACTGCAGGGGACATTTCCAGGAAATAAATATTTAAGATTAGCTGGGAATAGAACTAAACCTAAAACGGACCATCAATGAAGAGAAGGAGTTGGGGAATGGTCTGATGTCTGAAAGCCAATATTCCTGACACCATCTTCTGACCTTCTTCCCCAGGTTCCCTTTTTTTCCAAACCCAGGATTACCCTGCAAACATATTGAAAGGCTCCTTACCTAGAGGAGAACATGTATTGGTACTCCAGTATAAACCCTAACAGGATTATGTAAAAAGTGTTGTAGGTGTCTCACAGCCAGTAATTAGGGACAGGTCTTTCAACATTATCAGATCATCAACAGTACACGTTTGGGTTGATGTTTTTTTAGAGTGTATTTAACATAGATAAAAAACATGTCATGCATACTTTCAAACAGTTTCACAATGTGTGTTGTGCCAGCTTTGAGCGGAAAAAGGAAAAGCCTGGTTGCTTAAATGTTCCTGTTTTGGCAAACCTGAGGGATGGGATTGTTATGGCTTCAATTCCTGTTGACAGACCTTGCTTCAGCCTATGTCAGGGACACAGCAGCAATCAGATAGATCAGCAAGATATTCTTACCCATCTAATCATTTTTTCTCCCAAGAGTGGCCTGATCTGGCTATTTTTTTAATTTTTTTAACTTTTGCTTTCAGCTACTTTTTGTGTGTACCCTACAGTTAGAGAGCATAGGTGAATAGTACATGTCAGTTGTGCCAGTGTTTTTTTTCAAAAGGAGTCCCAACTTGGATCCTATGCAAGTACTATATGGTTGGCATGCTTACACCAACATTAACTTTGTCCTTTGGTTGGTCTTATTTGCGGCGACATTTTTATTTTAGTTTCAATCAATATACCCTGACATTACTAAATCACCTCTCCTGTATTGGTAACTGGATTAGATATTTCTAAAAATGCTTCCCCATACCAAAATGGACCCAAACACCTATCTTGCAGAAATGAACAGAAAAAAACAACACAATTTACAAAAGGTGACACTGGCAGTCCTAAGTAAAACACAACAAGGTTGATTTTCTAAAGAACTTTAGGCTGTTTAGGATGCAAAGAACTCCCAACCACATGCAAGGAAATGCAAAAAAAACATGAAGCAGAGCACCTAAACAATGTGAAAATTCTCTGCAGAGTGATCATTCATAGCCTAAACTTCTTTACCACAGCAACTCTATTGTATACCAATACTCTGAAATCTGAGGTGTTAGAATAAGGGATGTGTAATCCAGTTTGGGGTTTACAGCAAACTAGGACTACTCCCCAAAGGGGAAATTTACCATGAACCCCAAAAAAAGTTAAAATAACCCTGCAATGGTTGGTCATTTATAAAGGTAAATGTTTTACTTGTACAGAAGAATAAAGGTTTTATATATTTGAATAAACTATATTCACAAGGAGATTAAAGTACCAATTGTTGGCTTTGTGGACAACATAATATTTGCTTTTGAATGTAACAGGCAAACAGAACTGAATGAGACAAGGAAAGTTAGAACTTTGTGATAAGATTATACAAAGCAAGAAAGAAGTTAGTTAAGATATGATATGCTACAAAAGAAATATATCTGAGCCAAGGCTAGCATTCACATAGCACACTGAACTCCATTCTAATCAAGGATCTAAACTTTGAGAAAAAGCGACACTGGTGATTTGCGTTTTTTTGTGTTTCCACCAAAAGGATTCTTGTGTGATTACAAGCACACCTAATATTTTCCTCTCAGAGTTCCACAGTCATGTACATTTCAGGAATACCGCAAATCTGTTGAAAAACAAAACGTGCCATGTTTAACTGTGTTATTCACCATGTCAGTCAGCTACTAATGGAGTAGCATTTGACGCCACTGCATTTACATTTATCTTTCAACATTGAAATCCGTGCACACACAAAAACACTGCAAAGTGAAAGGAGGACGTGGGAGGCAACCAAAGTGCTCAGAGGTAACCTACACTAACTAACCTACACTAACGTGGGAATTATATACAAACTCCATGCAGGGGTCAGCAAACTTTTTTGGCTACTTTTAGGAGGTCAAGAAGGCGCACTAGGCCGGACTCTCTCTCTCGTCCCGCACTGATGGCTCCGCCCCCACCAGGATTGCCTCTAAAGGGAAATCCCTCTCCTTCGCAATGCATACGGAGGAGAGGGAATGTCCCCTTAAACCGGCGGTGGACGTGTTAATGCCGGCTGAGGTAAATAGGGAAGGGAGGCTCAAGAGCCGCGGGTTGCCGACCCCTGCCAGCCGGGATTAGGCCAATCAACCAAGGGGGCATTAGGCCGAAACAGACTACTAACTAGGTCGTATCTGGCCTAAAGGCCAGAGTTTGCCTACCCCTGGGATAGAGCAATGTTTTAAATACAAACGGAATATCTAAAGAGGTAGATGCCCATAGCATGGTGAATACCACCACAGATTCAAGCAAGCAGGGATAAGACTATTGGAAAAATCAACTTTGATATTTTATCTAAGTTTTACAATTTCGGCTCTTTTGGAATATGATAAACAAATAAGAATAAATCTCATAATCAAAAGATGGTTGTTTTAATTTCTTTTTACATTTTGTGAAGGAGATATCTGAAGACCAATGTAAACCTCAGAGAAGGAGAAGAAGAAAAAAAAAAAGAACAAAAAAGCATACTAGTTTGCACAATATAGTATGCAAACAAAATGATCTCTCAAGATACAACTAGCATAAGATCTTTAAACAAAAAACAATGCAGTAGCAAAGTAATGTCAACATGATCCTAGTAGGAGCACCATCAATCTTTTGTTGGGTACACTTCTGTACAAAAGAACAAAACAGACGTTCTCTGATCAGACACAGAATCACAAAAGATAGGCTTGTGTTCCAGTATAGAAAGAATGACTGCTACACATGTTAAGACTACAACTTTAAAACAGGACTAGTTTCAAACACAGCAAATCTTCAATATCGGGGTTAGCCTAACACAGGTGGACTGGAAAGCTGAAAGGTTTCTTAGGTCTTCAATTGTTATGCCAGATGTCATTAACAGTAATCAAATATATTGTAAGCAAAATAACCACATATTTATCCTTTCATATGCTGTATTATTTTTGATATTATGTATTAAGGGGTACCTGATCAGAAAAAGGCTTCAGACATCATACCCCTTCATATTATCATAATACAACACTCCAAAAAATGTCCATATTGAACCAGAATCCCTTAATTTATTTTTACTCTCCCTTAAGACAACATAACATATGCACAGTACAATTTCAGAAACCTCTTGACAGCGAAAACAAAATTGCGCTACTGTATTAAACAGTCATTAAAGTGGACTCAACTTAGTCAAAAGGTAAACAGAATCAGAAACAAAAAGTAAAGTTTAGGGGTTCATGTATCAACCGCGAACAAGCAATGAGAAGAGGGATGATATAAACAAATCACAGCTTCCAGGGTATATTTATCTAAACCCACTGCCCAGGGCCCTTGCCAGAGTTGTTTCGCGGACACGGATCACAATTTTTACATATATGTACTGCCAGCGTTGAGTAGTAGTGGGAGAAAGGTGTCGGAGGGGCTTTGGTAGAGATAAGATTGAAGTAAATTGATCTCTAACATATTTCCTTAAAATGCACATTTAAAAACTGTACATGTAATTATCCATTCGTTATGTTTTACTGAGGTCACTTGAGGCAGCAAAATGTAATGTTTGAAATGAAGGAGCGGAAATAAAGGTACTTTTTCTGGTTAACAAAAGCTCATGTACTTCAAGTTCTAATAAAGATTGCAAAGCTTATCTGAAAGTAAACAGAAAAGCTAAAAAGTCTCCATTCTCTAAAGAAAAGTAAAAACCAATTAAAAAAATATTATGCATTTCCATGAGAGCCACACTCACGGATACACACCATTAAACAGCAAGCAACACTCACTATAAATATTCAAAAGCAGGCCCACATAATGATTTACCAACAACCATTCAATAATTTCCTAAGCGGTACCATAACAAGGCTCAGTTTACCTCCGGGCCACTACAATGAATTTCACATTTATCTGGCTGGTGTTAAAATTTTAGATAACAGGCTGTATGGCAACAAAACTGTTATTTGTAACATAGAAAAATACTTTTCTGTCCTGCAGAGGAAACGGCCACATACAAAGCTAATGGCTTACAGCTGAAATCAAATGCACTCCCCTCTCCCCTAAAATGTCATTAATATACACAAATAGTTTAAAAAAAACACAAATATTGCTAAGACAAGTCACACCCCATCCCAAGACCACTGCAATAATATATAGGTTAAAAGCATTCATGCAATGGGTACAATTCTAAGAGGAAACTGCAGGAATTTTCTTAATGACACTGCAACTATACAATATTTAATTTTGGGTGAAGTCTTTCCTCAAACACAAACATAATTGTGTGTATACATGAATAAAAAAATGCAGAATTTCATATTAGTAAATGAATATCACCTAAAGGTTTCCTGTTTCTTTAAGCAAAGAATAATCATGGATTTTATGCACGATTCTTGTCACTGGATGAGATAATTGATTTAAATGCAGCATATATTATAATTCTTCTGGGATCTGAACAATAGGAGATTCATACCAGTTTTAACTCTACAGAGATCTGTCACTTAACAGGATTCAGTCCTTTGGGGCTGTAAAATATTAACAGCCTAGGTGTTTGTTTACACATGTTCTCATATAAAGACTATATTTCAAAAGTATTATATGTGGGGTTGAAATTTAAAGTTGGAGTTATAGTTTACAACAAATTCTGCCAATTACAAATATTACCAATGTTCTTTGCCCCAAAAAAGATTTGCTAATAATTTACTAAAGCTGGCATACCTTGAAATACTGATATTTAATGTCACTCCTTATCTGCCTGTATACTTTTTACTGATTTTGCTTTTTGCAGAATGAAAGAGATCTATCCCCTACCTGACTTCCTTCCCACTACAGACTCTACATTTTGTGCTGCATTGCCTGTGTGCCAAGATAAAGCCATGCAATCCCTTCATTTCTCTCTGTGATAAAATATTTAATATGATAGGACAAAAGGACACTTAAAGAACAAAGTATACCATGCTACAACCTGTTACACTGATAACATCACAAAACAACAAATCCTGGTAGTATTAATATTATAATAAAAAGGAAATCTTTTCACCTACACATAATGAGTCTAGCAGATTAAACCAATATAGGGTGATGCCAGACATGCTAAATACACCGAGTCTGCCAACATGATATATAATGAGCAATGTGGTGATGATTTTTTTGTGTAAAGACCCAGCTAGCAGTCCTTGTACCCATCTAGCACACTAGGAATATAATCAAAAATGTGTTGCCATTGTGATGTGGCAAGGAAATATGACAAGATGAATGTATAGGGAATAAAATGCATTATGCAGACTCCCAGTAAACCTTTACTTCATTAGAGTATGAAAATGTGAAACAGGACTTAAAAGAAGGTATCCATGGGTGCACCACATACCTTTGCACCTACCATGTGAGTTGGGAGTACTCTGATATGTAAATACGGTCTTGAATGTGGCAAAATAAGAGCTTTCCCATGTCTCTAACTTAGAAGTCAACAAACTTTTCCACATTAAGCACCAAGTATTACAAGTATTACAGATGGCATACCAATGAACAATAGTGCCCTAGACCCTTGGCCAGCCCAGGTTCCTACAGACCTTAGGTTTGCTCCGATTCCTACACCAAAACAATAAAAAGATTTATATTAACACCCGCCATAGTTGGCAGTTTCACCTGGATTAGGATGAGGACAGGAGGATAGGCTAATAAGAATGTCCACAGCAAGGTCTTCTCTGGACCAGGGAAAAGAGATGGAATCTAAAAGTCAGTGATGTCAGGCAGGCCACTGTGATACATCACAAAGATGGATCAGATGTGGATGTTGAGGGGTAAGTTTTGTGATGGACAGCCTGGTGATATATCAAGTACAACCAATGACAACTGTGCAGGGTCTCACCAGAGGATCCCCTGGCCCTTCATAAGTCATGTCCAAGCCCACATGCAAGCTACAAAACACTTTTTCAGGTACCACAAGGACTTTGCTTTCTGGCCCTGGTGTATGTGGTTTAGATTGCCTGCTACATAATGATCCCAAAGGCCACTTTTAGGAATGTGAGACATATGCGGGCTTAGTTCTCAGCTTTCTTCATTGTTCTTTAGTTTTATGCCCCGGGCATAGAGTCACGGGAGGCCTAATGTAGTGCAGTGAACTAAAGTTTCAGCTTTTTCATACTTCCACTTTAGTAAACTATGCCTTTGGACAGATCATCATTCGTTTTGTTTTTTTTTCTTTTTGCCTACGGTGACATTTTAAATTGTCATTCTAGTATGGGTAATGATGTAGCAGAGGTGATGCACTTGCACACAGCATGAGGCTAAATGGGAACAAAACAATTAAATTTAAACTCTATGTAAAATGAACCATGACATAGCCGATTGAAAACAGTGATCTTTTTCAAAGGAGATATATCTGGTTTAGAGAATTTTGTTAAGTGATTTGGACAAAATTAATAATAGGTTATCATAATGTTCTTATATTTTCCAAGTACATTTAATGCTCCATAGTATGTAATTCTGGGCTACACCAAGGCTGCCCACCGTGTGTGTTCATAGGATTACTAGAATAGGATTCTGTTACTAGTGGGGGGAACCTTTACCTTTTCAGGGCCAGAAACTTTTAGGCAGCCTACAGTCTTAGGCATAAATGTTATTTGTTCTGTGACACAGTCTTCCATTTCTCTCTACTTTCGTCATTCAAATTCTCTAAATACCAGTAGGGTGGCTTTGCCAGACAAGTAAATGTTGCCTTGATTATGTGAAAAGCCTGGGGCAAGATTTAATAGTTCAGGAGGAGGGTGAAAAAAGAGGCAACTGACAGGATTCTTCTTAAATGCTTTTCATGCTGTTGTTTCTAGGTTAAATATATTATTGTTATAATTATCAGAAGCATAACATACTATTTCCAGATCACAAAACAGGGATTACGATGATGAAAAATCATTGAATGGGGCACTCAAGATCTGGATTTTGTATTTCCAAAAGAAAAATTAAAAAAAAGGAAAAACTATCCAAAAACGAGTGGATGAAAGGAAATAGGGGAATTATTGTAATTAAAAACATTTAAATCAGAGAGATGATTAGTATAAAAAGAGACAATCATGTGTTTAAATGACAATGATTCACCTGTAGGAAATGTTTAGCGTTTGGCACATTCAGCACTTTAAAAAAAACATGTTCCTATTGAAGGAAATATATTCAATTGGGGAAATATATTCAAAAGGGCCAACATACCGGACAATCTTCGATTCAAAGAAATTTTACAAATATGTTAAATAATATACATTTTTATTTTATTAATAACAAAAAATAATACTAATAAAAGTGTGGAGTAGAAAAGGAATATTAAAATATCTTTGAAAAAATATATTTACAAATATAAATACAATTGAAAAACCCGGTGCGTCTGGATCTTTGTTCTGTTTTTGCAGATATTACCAGGTCCTTGATCCTAAAATATTTATTTATGTTTTTGGCCCATACTTTCAGCAAGGGGGGTCTGAATAGTAGGTAATCAAAGCATGGCTACTAAAACTCAGTGTCTGAGAATGTATTTTGATCCAGTATATGGATTCTGATCATGTCATGAAAATGACATTTTAGAAGGCCATTTGCTTATAACGGCCTGTGTTTCCCCTGAAAGCCGAGAAAAGTCTATTCCAGCGGAACTGAATCCTAGAAGAACTCCACCACATATGGAAGTAAATATGTCTATTTTTTGAACAGCAACAGAGGACACTATATTAGTAAATCTGAGTTTTATCATTTTTCCCCTGAAAGTAATTGGTGAGTGTAAATGACAATGCTTTGCTCTAGGCCTCCTCTGGTTGAGGCTTCATACTTTCTATCATGAGAGCATGCTTGCTGATTAAACCTCATCTAGAACCAATATTAAAGAAAAACAGCATGTTTGGGTAATATGTCTTCTAAAGAAACTGCCCCTGAAATAATTTAGACACAATATGTAGTGTAAATATACCACAATTAATAAAATGATTGAGTTCTATTAGATTTTTAATGAATAGTTACAAAACAAGAATGTAAGAAAACGGAGGCAGTTTTTTAGTGCCTCGTACCCCAATATTTTGGGGTATCCTGTTATCATGAGTCCCAGTACTCCAAATGTAAACCTTAGCAACAGATTCTGTTCAAACCTAGAAATGATTAAATGGATGGTCTTTTTTTTTTTTTTATTGAGGTGGTGCCAGTACTGAGAGACACTTTGATAAAGAAAGCACATCAATATTCTAGGTTAAACATTGTGTTCTAAATGTTCGGTTGTGTTGTCAATATAATAATAGCTTGTAGTGGCACAGGAGCAGCATCCAAAAAGGAAATAAGATGCAGATATGAAATATACAATACAAACAGACTGATGATTCATACCAGGCCAGGCCATGCAGGGAAAGCTCGGCCATCTGTTTGCAGAGATACAAGTGACTGAATTGTGTTATCAATATCTGCTTATCTAACAAGCAGTCACATTCAAGTGGTCATAAGGAAACTGGCCTTTGCAGAGATTCACAAAGCAACAGAAACACGTGCGTAGGCAGCCTGCCTTGGCATTAATTAGGAAGGTATCACATGCAGGATCGATAAACCATAACATGGTTCCCAAAGCAACAGGTTTATTCTGCAAGCTTAAGCATGGAGTTAGCAACTATTTCCAACAACATGTACCCCCAGGGTGTCTCAAGCAAGTAAATGACTGCATAAAGATAAATATAGAGTAAGCTTTAGAGATTACAAGAATCTTCTATAAGAAAGAATAGTTAAAACAAAAGAACAAGATATCAGTTATGTTTGTTGTTAAGATAAAAACTCACTTGCATATATGATAGAAAAATGGGCCTAACATTAGACTTTTGGATAAACTCGATCAAATAAGAGCTCCTCAGAATGCAATGCGAGTCCTAATAAAATAGTTGGTGGCTGGTTGGGATCCTTTAGGACAACCTTTCTTAACTTTTTTTTACCCTATTGGAAACATTGAAAAAACATTTCTAGGTCACCAGCTAAAACCAATTTATTGGGAGTCTGCAGGAAAGAAATGGCCAGTGTGTGTTCAGCCAGAAGAATGCTCCCCATTTTCAGTAGTGGTTTGAACGTCACCTTGACAGAAAGGTAAAGAACATGTCATGGACAGTGTCATGGTGCTGGCTTTGCCAAGTGGTGTAGGCCTAAAATATATATATGGGCACCCTGAAATGGTCGGTCAGTCAGCCACAGCTTAAGAAAACAACTTCTGGAGAAACCCTATGGTTCCATGACTCCCTGGTGGAGAATAGTTGCTCTAGCACATATCCTAAAAATAGTAATAATTAGCACCTTACAGTGTCTATTTCAAGGAGGGCAAACAGTTTTGCTTTAATGGACCTTATGTTCTGGTATTCAGGCATTTATTTCCTTGCCTACTTAAGCTCTTGCTTAAATCGTACCTAAACTCAAAATTTTTACTTTACATAACAGGGTAGACAACCCTTTTATGTAAAGTAAACATTTTGTTATTTTTTGTTCCTTAGGTGCAACACCGCGCCCTTAATTTCAATCGCCTAGGCGATCAAGATTAAATGGGAGCGCACATTCCCCCAGATACCTACGTCACGCATCCCAAAAGGCTCTTCGCTGTTCCTATTGCGAATGCCCGGGCATGCGCAGAAGACGCACTTTCATCAATAGGAAAAAAAATTGCAGATCTCATGCATGTGCAGTTTTTTCCCAATTTATATTACCTGATCCCGTGCCTGCGCAGTGTGGGATCAGGTGATGCAGGTAGAAGAGCATGGAAGAAGAGAGGAGAAGATGTCAGCACTCCCTCTGGATGGACTGAAAGCTGATACCAGTACAATGCGGGACCTGATGGAAGAAACCTTCCAGCGGATAGACTGATCTGCGCGATTGAAAGTAAGTGTGATTTTTTTTTGTTGTGGGTTAATTTTGGGTTTACTTCCACTTTAAGCTCATGCTTAACCAATACAGTCAAACTAGAAGTAGAACAAAGACTCCCTGTGTTTATTTCCATCCTACAGCACCCCTATGGATCTGGTATTGTGTAGAGCCAAGCACCAAACTGTAAAATAAACAGCTGATTGCCACTGCAGAAGAAATAAATAACACACAGGCTAAATGAAAGATTTACGGCTCAATAAGTCATGTTCATGTCTAAAAAGGCTGGCCTTTTTTTCCAGTATTTCCTGGGGACTTAGAAGCTATCTAGACATATTTACTACTATCTGATCAGGTAACAGGTCCCTTCACTACTTATAGCATCAGTAAGAGCAGGGTCCTTTATCCTCCTGTTCTTTATGATCATACTTTGGAATGCCTATATTTAAAATATGAGTATCACTCGGAGTATATTATTACCCAGATAATTTTTTTTTCTTCAGGATTCTGAATTGTAAATTTTGGTATACACCGGACTTCAATTTATGAAAAATATATTTTGAAAAAAAACAGTCAGAACTGTATGCTTATGACCAGAGTGCGGTATGGTTTTTAATATTTTAATTTTGTAAATGCACCAAAAACTTTCAAGTGTATTGCTCAAAATAAATGCAATGTTGCCGAGCCCAATCACAAATCCAGAGAAACTCTGCTCATAGATATAAGCCTTTGGCCACTTGAGCTTCTGCATCCTAAATACTAGACCAGTAGTCGCCAACTAGTCCACGGCTAATGCCCCCCTCAGCGGGGTCAGGAGAAGGACCTCACTGGGGAAGGCGCACTGGCCAGAGCCGCGGACCATGTCTTCCATATGGATTGCAAGCTCGGGGCGGTGGGCGGGTTGTGTCTCTGGACAGTCTCTGGTCTGCGCCTGCGATGGGAGAGTTGTCGGGTTCTGGCATTAAGACGTCACTGTGGGGGTGTGTCTTCCCCTTTGAGTGACACACAACTCGCGCATACCCGCGGTCCGAAGTACGTAAATCTAGTGGTCCGTGAGCTTCAAAAGGTTGGCGACGACTGTACTAGACCCATGTTTACATTTCTGTTATTAGTCTGTTTATTCAGCTTTAGTTTTTATATTACACAGGATGACAAAATAACACATTTCTCTTTAGGACAGATGAACCCTTCGTTTCAATGTGTTGCAATTTTATTTTCTATGCAATAAATTGTTCCTAACATATTTCAAATACTTTATAATCCTTAATCTAAATACTAGTGGTCCTTGTTAAGACTGTTAATATGTAAAAAAAAAATTTAGGATCAAACTAAGGGTTCTAATTATAAAACAGGGAATCAGACATTTATCGGATTCTTCCGGGTCCATGTTTTAATGGCAGTAAATTCCAAGAGGGAATGTTTGAGGGAATGTCAGATTACCTGTTTTATAATACAGAGCCCGAAGTTTAATTGTAAATGCTACCTAGGGGAAAAGGTTTGGAAGTTAAATAGGGCTTATTAGGGTTATGCAGTGGTTTAATAGGTTCAGATGCCTCATTGTTGACAAAAGTGGCTGCACTATGAGATTTATAAATATATATATAGAATCCCAGCTGTTATTTCGTCAGGATTTACAAGCGAGAAGTCAGCAGCAGCCATAGAGGAACAGGACATAAACATTACACCTTGTATTTGTTTTTCCACAACTGGTTAATACAAATATGATGAAATGATTCAGGTAAAATTACATAAAGAATGAGAGCAGACTGTCTCCATATTTACAGTCTCAACAAGTACCACTAGTATTTAGATGAAGGATTTGAAGTATTTGAAAAATGTCAAGAACACTTAAACAAGGCTGCTAAAACTTGTGGCTTATAAAGCATTCAATCTAACTTTGTTTTCAAATGTAATATTTTTTTAAAGACTAAAATCAAAATCCTGGGTAGAATTTAAATTCCAAGAAACAAAGTAACATACAGGACTTCCATTAAAATGTTATATTTTTATATGTTTACTGCACGTTTTAAAAATGTATTACTCCAACTGGAATTATTAGGAGAGAGATGAAATGCTTTTATTTTCCTGTCAAAAATGCAACTTCAAATACATAAAATAAAAATAAGTAAATTAGGTCTTTTTTATGGCAATTCGGTATGATTGTTGGGCATTCTCAGATGTCTAAAATATTTCCCTAGTAAAAATGGCTTAGGATGCCACCATCTTCTTCCTTCTTCTCTTCCACCTTGATTGGCCAGGCGGGGATGACGTACGTTATTTATTCCCAAGCAGACACAGAAGAGGCTGGGAATCCTGCTAACCAAAGCTGAGCAGCAGAGTTCAGTTTTCCTGATGTAATCATGCATGTAGGAGGACTTATTACAGAAGGGTCTTTGCCTATTCCTTTCTGCAATAATGACCTTCCTGATCATGTATTTTTAAAAGTGGGACTTTTACTACCGGTACATGGCTGAGCAACTCCAGAACATCCAGCAAAGTTTCTAGACTTTTGACAGACATTACCTTATTTTTCAATGTAGGTTTTGTAATGCAAGCACAGACTGTGCTCAGAAACTCACTAAAGATGTAACTTGTCTTCCGAAGGTGGCTGAAAAAAGAATTCTACCACTTGCCTTATAGCTGAATAGCATCCTAGTTAAAGACAAACCTATCCCGGTCCTAATAGCGGATACGGTTTTAACAATGACGCAGTATAAACACATAATAGTGCCTGCAATTATCTGTGCTAGACAAACCAGTCCCCAAGTCTGTAGAGCTCCTTGGGTTGTAGTTTTAGCCTCAAACCAACCATAGGGATTCATGTCCTCTTCAAGTCTAGATTAAGGCTATACTGACTATAGGGATGCAGCATAATTACCACTTTATCACACCATGGGTAGACGCTACATGTAGCATCTGAAAACCTGCAGCGAAGATGAAGAAAGAAAAGTAAAATAATACATTTCTCCAATAGTGGAAAATGTATAAAGTAACAACATTATAGAAGAACATTAAAGAATATAGTTCATAATGTGTTATCTAGTTCAAATCCCGGTCAAGCTGTCACTTCGTATATAAATCACTGTGAGGCATACAGCTAAATCTAGGCTGTGTCAAGATATATTTGGAAAAATGACAGAATAAAAAAATTAAAAAAACTATAAAAATGCAAGGATTCAGTGCTAGTACAGTTGCAGCATTATTATTTTCACACATAAAGCATCTTTGAAATCCCATGGTAATTATTTCACAATTTTATGTTTAAATAAAACAGGAGCATAAAAGAATGTATTTTTTTCAGAAAAAAACAAATAAAACTGACCAATACAAATAGTTAAATGTCAGTCAGGATTCTCATACCTCTTGGGTCTTCCTACTGACTAATGGGGCTGCCCATCACATTGGAACAAGTAGCAGATTAAGGAGGCAAAGGTGGGATATGCCTGTATATTCAGCTGCCAATATTGCTGAAAATACTGATCATTTTTGTGGATTGTGAAATAGATTTTTTTTGTCTATGGTATGTCCCACATTCTTGTCTGCCATATCCACCCTGTGTATCCATTTGAATTCCTCTACAACTTTCTTTTAATTGTCTATGGTACGTCATGGTACCCATTCTGTCTATAATCATTATAATCTGCCCACGATTGTGACTGTAATTCTTTACATATTAAAAAAATCAAGAATGTGTTGCATCTAATAATCAAACTTTGCAAAACCTACATATTAGGGTCATTCATTACACTGGGGAAGAATTTTGAACACTTTTTTGTTGACTTCAATTTTAAGCTTATTTGCACTAAAATAGGTATGTTGATTCTATGATTCTGGGACTATCGAAGAAGGCTTCAGAACTTCTAGCATCAAAACAGTTATTATTACTTGAAAAAGGAACGAAGGTATTGTACTTTCAAACCGGAGAAAATGCATTTCTGCAATAGTTTAGAACTGACAGTGGCTTTGTATATTACCATAACATACAATAAATCCTTTGTATAAACAAAAGAAATTTAAATAAACAGTAATTTTCAAGTTATTTCATTATTTTTTTTTATTGTATGTAAAATTTGTATGTTTTTTGACAAAAATGGAGGGTACCCTGTATCGTAAAAACTGGATGTGATAGCAAAAAAAACTGGGGTCATTTCTAGATTCACCACCCAAAAAAAAAACAAACAAGTTTAAGATCAATCTCAACAAAAATATGTTCCCTTGTGTTATAGACATCTGCATGCATTAGTGGATTTTTAATTTTCCAATTATATCATCTTCTAGAAAGAGAAATAATTTAAAATATTCTATTAGTTCAATTTGTGGCTTTTCTGCCTGTTATTAACATACAAGTCTTTCTGTAGGAGCCAAATGATGCAGAGATGAAACTTGCTGCACATTCTGGAGTCCACATGGTGAAAGGGGGAAATCAGGCATATGTATACAAGTTCTAGATGATTCTGTAAATGTTTAAGTTAATCTAGGGGTTTATGAAATGACATGCTTATATATTTGTATGCATATGGTTTTTGAAATGCAGCAAAACATTCTGGGCTTTGGAAATTGGCAGTGACCAGCTGCAAAATTTTTTTTATGTGGCTCCAAATTCACTTTAAAGTGAACAGGTACATCTATAGTGAACTCCTAAATGCAAACAGAATTACTAAACAGCATTACAGGTAGACCCCCGGTACATACGAGTAGGTTTGCTCTTAAGTTGAATTTGTATGTAAGTCAGAACAGGTACAATATTTTAATAAATGCAATTAGGACAGATGTTTGTTTCAACATATTATTAGGCAGCGTGGTGTCAGTTACTGTATAAAATCCTCACTGTGAGTTAATCAAAAAATAAACAGCTGCAGAGTTTGTCCTGGTCATTAAAGAGTTACAAGAGGCTGCAGAAAAAGCTCTCCCCCCTAAGATCACCCACAACCTCAGCTGTGTTTAGCAAAAAATTTCTTCTGCAAGTCATGAAAACCTCCCCTCCCCCCTTCAAGCCTCTGTTCTGCACAGGAGTGAGCAGGGAAGCCGTTCGTATCTAGGAGTCGTCTGTATGTCGGGTGTCCTTAACCCAGGGACTACCTGTACTTAGGGCAGCACAGTGCCTCAAAATGAAGGGCTCTCTTTGGCCTTTGCAGCACTAGGTCCCAGGTAGGTTCTCCCCATGTTTGTGTGTGTGTTTTGTGTACATCCCAAAAACATGCAGTTAGGTAAATTGGCTACCCCCCAAAATTGTTCTTATAATAGACTGTATTAAAGACATATGACTGAGGTAGGGACATTAGATTGTGAGCTCCTTTAAGGAACAGCTGGTGACATGACTATGACTTTGAACAGCGCTGCGTAATATGATTACACTAAATACTGAAAAATAACTTATATCACATTAGGATTTTTCGGGACTCACCTCAGTCGAGTCCTCATGTGGACTTCCACTAGGACATTGCCCATCTAGGTCTATTGAAGTCAGCAGTTGGAATAGAGTACGTTTTTGGTGCCAGTATGTTGTTTAGTTTATAGTACATTAAAATCTGAAATCACTGTAAACACAAAACATACCCGCAACACTAACCCCAAAGAAAAAGAAACCTTTTTACAAACCTAAAAAAATGGCATTGTATGAACAATATTTCACTATATCCAAACCAAAAATAATATTTACAATATGGTAACAGTAGACTCAACAAGCTGGCAGGAAAAAGTCTCTTTCATTAGGCCCGACACTGAGACCCAGGTATAACAGACTCTGCATTAACATAATTCTCTTATGCCATGCGCTTACCTCCAAAGAAAAGTTCTATTCTTCACTAACGAGCAAAAGACTAATTGTATTGTATGTCAATATTTTACAACATGGTTTTTAGAGTCTTTTTTAATTCTTAGGGCATGCACCCAAGTGGAATCATGGGAAACGAGAAAGCCATATAGAGCTCAATAACCCCAAGACCTGTTCAGAATCGAGTACAAGTGTCTCTTATAGTAATATCTGCCATGAACAGAGAGATAAATACAGCATTTCTATGTGTTGCATAAGATGTATATTCCCTTTAAATGTCACTTAATCTTAATAAAAGCACCAGCTGCGGATATAGCCCTTTATCTTTCAAAGTAAAAGGTCAATGTGCTTCAGCAAACACACATACATATCTCCCAGCATGCTGTCTAGGCTATTGGACAGAGTAAATGAGGGATAGTGTTTTTGCCAGTGTTTAACTTACCATCTAGGTGTTTTTTTTTATAGTATTATACTCATTGGTGACTTTTCAGCTGTTGCTTTAGACAACAGCATTTTGATTTTATAAGTCTGAAGATGTGGTACTGCTAAACAAATTCACTTTAAGTATATGTATGTTGCAGATTTGTCATTTCCTTTGCCATGTGTGGCCCTTGGAAAGGTTTTCTTCACTTTCTGTCCTAGAGTTGCAACAGGAAATCTCTACAAACGGAGGCAAATTTCCCTATATGACAGATATCAGTGGATCAGGGTCCCCATTTCTCCTTCCGACAATTTTGACTTTCCAATCAGGATTCAAGAAATATGAAGAGTAGGAGGCTACCTGGTTGTGACACAGCAAAGTTTCTAAACCTTACCCACCAAACTTTTGATTAATTAGCACCTGCATAATATTGGGGCCATAAGTATTGCTCTGTGTTTCTGTGATAAGAACATATTCCCTTTACATAAGAGTTTTTCAGAAGATTGGAATGACCAGCACTCAGCAGCAGGGTAAGTAGTTATATTAAAAGAAAAAAGGCAACAAAAGGACAAATATAAGCAGCTGATGGGCCCTACATGGACAAGGCACTGGTTAACTTTAAGCTTTAATTAGCCAAAAACATACTTAGCACATTTAATATGTATATTTGCATTCTAGTAATGGTTTCTTTTTCAGCTGATGCATTTGAAACCATCCACTATGAACAAGCATGCATCACAAGCCACAAAAGTTTGGGAATCTCAATGTGCATGGGTTTTTTCTGAGCTGAACTTTTAGACATGGACAACATCTCTAAAGAGGTCAGGTTCAGCACAGGCTTTGCTTAAAGCCTATTCAAGGCTACTTATAAAAGCTAAATTAGGGGAATGTGGTCTGAAATACTTGCATTTATAAATTGCACATTGTGTGGGCAACCATTCTTTACTTAAATACTGGTATTTATCGTGCTTCGTTTTCTTACCACCAAAGGTGTCCTCTTTCCTTCCTATACTTGTGAGAAATTCCGAGCTTTTTTCCTAATCTATTATTATAGGATAAACAGGGCTCAAGCAGCTGCAGCACAACATTGATTCTTACTCCCACCTAATGCCGGCTAAATATATATCTTTTTCAATGCACTGATAAACTACATATGCATTAAATCTTGCCATTTAGAATCCAATGCTTTGTGAGCGTTAAAAAAACGATCATTCTAATTATAGGGTCAATTTTGGAACACTGAATAAAAAAAACAGCAAAAAACAGAAATAAAGAGGTTCACAGTTGACATATTTTGGGCATAGGTTGTCCATGACCCGGGAACTGAAAAAACGGGAGTTAGGTAAGGCTTGATGTAAGAGTCCACTGTATATGGTGTATATGGACTCAAAGATTTTGGGAAAATGGGCCAAGGCATGAGCTTTTTATGAATTTGTTCTATACGAGTTGGGGCCTGCACAAGAGTTTGGTATGGGGAACATGTATAAATAATATTTGTGGCCAAGTAATAACCTGAAAATAAAAATTTGCCTAGAATTGCTACTAAAAGATAGTGTACTTTCAGTGCCTTGGCACTTCTTTGCCTAAATCTATACTTGTAGCATTGTATCTGCTGGTCTGTGGCACTATTCCTTTGTATGCTAATCTCACAAAAATTGAAGAAAGATTAGGAAATTGTACTACAGTACTGCTCACAGCTTTATCCCCAGCAAAAAGAACATTATGCAAAGACATGGAGTGCCGGAGAGAAAGCCGAATCAGACTACCAGTAGTGGATCAATCTCTCTGCTTCTACTTTAATATGTGGATCTTTGCTTTCTCCATCTTTCCTGCTGATTCTCATTTATAGACATTAAATTTGTTTTTTTTTAATGTCATTCCAGGATCTTCAAAGTTCTCATATGATGGTCAATCTTCTCCAGTCTAGAAGAACTTCAGAAAATCCTACCCTCTCCATCTACATGCACTCTCTTCAGTTTTGACTGCACATCATGGTTTCAGATGGCCCTGCCGATAGTAACAGTGGTGGACCATGGCTGTGTAATTTTTATTGGCATGGCAGGATTATTTCATAACATACTGCCGAATTAAAAAACTCAAAACTCAATATTCTTAATTTGTGCCAATACGTTTTTAAATAGTAACAGATGTTCCTTTTAATATTCTGTTATGCTTTCCTTGAGATGCTGCAGTTGGCCTGAAAGCTACAACAGAACAAAACTGTTTGTATTAGAAGTTTCTGCTTGCTCATTTATCTGCTTCTTGCAGGTTCCAGGGGAGACCACTCAAAGAATGACACAAGTTGTGGCTATAACAGATTGTGCCTGCAGTTTAAATCATCACGGAGAACGGTTATTAGCAATCCTCACTATACATGAATGAAGCGCAGCTTCTTTTTGGAACTTTTACAAAAAGGGCTAAAAAAAGACAGTTTGTTGCACAGCTCCATATGGAAGTCATTATGGTATTTTATAACTTTTCCACAGAAAATACATTAGACTGGTAGCACAAAATGAAATGCCTGAAGTGAAAAGGCTGACTTTTTTGTTGTCACACGACAAGCTTCAGTTTATTTGATCACCCACTAAAATTATATTTAATATTAGTCCATCAATTGTGATCACCAGTTTTTGTGGATTGGTACATATTTGTAAAGTTTATATGAACATATTACCAGGCTAAACTCTTATTTTAGTATCCGCAGTTCATTATTAGGTTTTTACTAATAGGTTTACAAACCCAACATTTATTATTCTGAATACGGTTTATAACAATGAAGCTGTCCATGCACTACATTATCTGCAAAAGAAGAAGGAAATGACAATTTTCTATTTTTTCCGGTCCCATGTAGGGAGGGAGGCTGCAATCTCCATGCTGAAATAAACAATGAATTGACATACAATAAATACCTACAATGCAGATACACCGGCTTCCAACATCATACAAACCATTACTAAATGTCATGCCTAAAACAAAACTTGTACTATGGAAGCTGTGCCCAAAAAAGCAAGCAAGCAGAAAGCAACAGATTTGTCAACAGTATTACTGTAGACTCCCTGCACCTCATCTCTTTCCAGTGACAGATTACCATGCCTTGTTATGTACTTTGTTTGTGGGGGGGATTATCTTAGTAAAGGAGCAGGGCTTTCCCTTCTTTATATCAGAGGTATTCAATGATGACTGATAGAATAAAACTCAGTTAGTAGGATGACAGGTGTAGAAATCACAAATCTATAGTGTAAATGAAGAAGTAGCAGGAAGATCCTTGCACTGCAGGTCCTTAGATACAACTTTCCCTCCAGCAATTAGGAGGTGAACAGCATAACCAAACCTCACTATAAACCCCCGGCAGGAGTACTGTACATAATAATGCACGGCAGATATACAGCTATTAGACTATAACACAAAGTGCAAAGAAACCTTAACGCAAGGAAGTGCACTACTTTTTCAGGTGTAATATCTAGGCAAAAAGTGCATTATCCGGGGTACTGCAACGATAGATGACATATAACATAGCAATGCATGTACTTTTTGATTTTACATTCAGGTTGAGCCTTTTGAAATGATCTATTGAGCGATAAAAATATCTGAAAGAAAGATCTTAGAGAAACATCCTGTTTGGTTGAAATGCAAATATGAACTAATAATCTTTTACAATTGCACACTTGTTACCAGCTACAGCATTTGACATCACCAAATTGTAAAAGTAAAAATGATTTTCAGGCCCTTTATTAGGGCTCTGGCTATCTGATGCAGTAAGCAGCTCAAATCGTTCCAGCTACTGAGCTCACATCAAAGAATTGCTGTTAGAGTGATATATTTTATATGGTGACATTAAAATGACCGGAACATAACAGTCCATCTTGCATGGCACATTGCTCCGGCAGTCATGTGTCTCGGTCACTTTGTCAATTAAGATTATTATGCTGATGTTGCTTTTTTGCTAGAGAACTTTTCTGTGTTCTTTGCAGGATCAAAGAGAATAAATGTGATAGGATGGTAATTCATTGCCAGTGATATGCCCTAAAATAAAAGGATTCACTCATGCAACTACACTTTACAATATTCCTGTAATATTTTCCTAAAGAAGTAGACGTGAACTTGGTGCCAAATGTCGAAACTGTCTTGAAAGAGTTATTCTAAATAAAGCTTCTACAAACAACTACCTTAATGGAAATGTGACTTTGTATTTAAAGGTATTTCAAACCTCTGTGCATTTTAGGTTTTCTATTAATAATCTAGAAAATAGTAAATTACTTCAAAAGGGGAATTCTAGCTTTCCGCCCATTGCCCACCACACTTAATACTTCATGTAAATTTGTACATTCATCTTTGAGCAGCTTTTTTATACTAAGCAATGCAATCAGCATGTTAGCTGAGCACCTGAATAATTGAAGTTTAGTACAGAGAATAAAGACCCCATAAATATATTCTGGTTATATGCAGATAAGGCTTATTTCAAACTTTCACTGTGAATAAATCTAGCATATATGGAACCACTGCCATTGTCTGCATATGTGGCTTAAACACACGTCGGATGATTCTCGTCCGATTATCACTTCAGGGCTGGTAACGAGAATCTGACGTGTGTACAGCGCTCCTCCAATGTCGTTCATAAATCCGCCCTGGTGGAGCGAGGAATGACCACAATGCAAATGGAGAGGATGCAGCAGGGTGCCGCTTGTGTGTTCTCCCCCCTCCCCTCTCCATAGAGCAGAATGGTGCTGTATGTACAGCGCTCATTCATTCATCTTTCAGTCTTTTGTCATTGGAAAGGATCATGAAAGATACCTTCTGACAACAAAAGTCCTACGTGTGTATGTAGCCTAAGACTGGCCTATTAACTGCCATACAGACATCAAACTTCTACAGGAATACTATTTAAAAGATAATTATCTGGCCACATGGTCTTAGGATACTAACTGTGCTAGAAGTGTAATAATGTAGCCTCCTTTCAATCAGTTCTTCCTCTTTCTGTTGGCCAGAGTGCAGCAATCACAAAAATACTTATCAACTCAAATACCTACTTTGTATTTTACGACTGAGTAAAAATAACTATCTAACAATTAGCCAACTAGACATAATATTTCATCAATATGGTTTAGAGGCAATAATAAAAATATAATGTTAAACCAATGAGAAACAATATACAAGTACGGACCATAACTGTTACTGCAATAAAATAAGTGCAAAGTACAAGAGCTTCCCCTTCCCATCATGATCATAAAATACACAGCATTCCACTTGCAGTTCACTCATAAACCTTATAAATTTCTCCAGGTGACAAGAACATAGACAAAGAAAAACATAAATCAGGTATGTAGGCAGTTGGTATACAAATGAAGTTCACATTTTAGGTGGTTAAAGCCGTATCTAGATTATTTTTAAAAGTTGCAGAAGTAAGTATGTATTGGATAGGGCAATTAAAAGACTTTGTGTTTGGTAAATAGCCCATTTAGTACAAACACACAGAACAACTAAAGCAGAACAAAAACAAAATGCTGGCCATGAGTGAAAGTTTTCAGAGCTTGATGTATGAGGCTACATAATTACAAAGCAATCAAAGTTCCCATGCTGACCCCTATCCACTATAACAGCTTCTACAATAGGAACTAGAGCATCAGAACTAGACCATGGAGCAGTGGAAAGTGTTACCAGATGTGAGGCTGATCACATTTTCTATTAGATCCTGTGGATGTCCAGGTGCATGTGCATCTTTTACCAGGGAAACAAGATGGCAGCCAGACATAGGCAAGTCTTTAAGGATCTGCTGTTAATGTCTTCCTGCCAGACACCACAAGACACCTTGTGGGGTCTTGTAAGATCCATGCCTTGGCAGGACAAGCTGTTTTAAGAGCCCATGGAGAATCTTGACAATACAAAGCAAGTTTATCTATAATGTTTTGGTTGATCAGTGTTTGCTGCAGTTTAGTGCTTCTAAACTCTTTAAGCCCATGCTATAATTACTATATCTTGGCCAGGACTATCTGCATGGAGTTTGAAGGTTCTCTCGTGTTTGCGTGGGTTTCCTCCAGGTACTCTGGTTTCCTCTCACATTACAAAAAAAATGCAGTTAGGTTAATTGGCTTCCCCCAAATTGAACTTGTAGGGACATTAGATTGTTAGCCCCTTTGAGGGACAGCTAGTGACATGACAATAGACTTTGTAAAGCGCTGCGCAATGTGTTTGCACTATATAAATACTGCATAATATTAATCCAAAGCTCATGGTATATTAGCATGGCATGGGAAGAATATCACCCTTAGAGATTGCCAAAAAGATCATTGGTGTCACTTAAACTGACTTGGGAGGCACAAAACTGTTCATTCCTCAAGGAACCACCAGCAACCTCTGGAGGAACCCTGGTTGGGAAAGACTGCGCTACAGTGGTGAAGACATGAAGAATCTTTTACACTGATAATACCATAGATTACGTGCTTATAGAAAATGAGTTATACTTTACCTTCTAGCAAAGCAGATATACTAGAGGGAGTAGCATCTGCATGTCAGACCCCTTAGCAGCAAAATTTCCCTGATCATCACATTAAAGTTCTGCCAAATTCCATTATCATACAAAGAATATTTTTTAACTGAAGTCAGTACGCTGTACAAGTCTGTACCCCAATGGATACGGTTCTTCTAAAGCATCATGAACTAGTTTAAAAGTTAGGTTTTGGCCACAAACAAATTAGACACTCCAAGTTTTCTAATACTATATGTCATCAAATCTAAATCTCAAACTCTGTTCATACTTATGAAGATGTATATATATGTAGACGTCTGTGTTGCATATAACCTTCATAATTTCTCTTATTGCCTCATTTTTACAAGGCTGGTAGCTCTTTCTCACTTCCGTGTACTTTAAACAGAATTTACCTGGCCAAGACTTCACTCACTAAAAGGAAAACCACAGGAACACAATGACCTGTACTGTTAACACGCTCTATGAATGGTGCCATGGAATTGTGTTTTTCAAGCATACAAAAATGCATGTAGACCACTCTTATACAAACAAATGATGTGAACAATGGATCCATTACCTTCATTAATACCACACATGACAAAACAAACTGCTTATATCTATCATAAACTTTACAAACATCTGCTGGGGAAATTTACCTCTGGTTTCAGGAAAAAAAATGTTAAAAATTGTTTTCCCATTTGCTACTACATCAGAGGTCCACAGGATCACACAATAGCTCAGTTCTTATACATCCAAAGCACTTTCAATCATTCCTACTGCAATCACATCAGTCAGCCAATATAGACAGTTAATCCAGGCTAAGACATATATTTCATAAATGGTTTAAATCACTATTTGATACAAGCCTGGGTGGTCAATTTCAGAATGATTAAAGCTCCTTTTTTTCACCTTTTGGTCTGGTGCTGCTTCCAAGATCCTACATGCCGTTCTACTACATATAAAATTAAGTTGGAAATACATGATATTAAAGTGCTTGCCACTAAAAATAAATTGTGTGTCTATGTGCCAACTAACCCAAAGTAAAAAACTAATATGTTTTTTAATTTTTTTTTTACCTATTCCTATAGTTCCCCTTGATCACACCTAGAACTTTTGGGGACAATAAAACCGGGGCGTGGTGGAGTTAAAACTATGCTTTCCTGATTCAACTTTATTTACAGAAAACGACATGCTTTTCTAATTTTGGTTTGTTTCACTATATACTTAATATATAAAATAACTTGCCATGTGAGTTAATTGGCCTAAAAGATACAACTAATATTTAAAAAATAAATCCATAGTAAATAGTAGGATCCACACTGCTGTTCTTGTAATAATTATATTCTTGCTATATATAGAAAGGTGCAGATTTTAGTTTTATTGAACAGCTAGTCCTAGATACATAGAAATAGGCCAGTGCAAATACCATGAATATAAAAGAGCTCTAACCATGCATGATGGTACAGATAGGCACAATGTTACTGACTGATCTGTTTATTGTGACTGTAGGGGGCTGTTGTAATTGGTCTCCGGGGCGGGGATGGAAGTAAAGTAAATGGCATGTATTGTAAATGAAGAATTCAGTGTATTGTTGTGTGATTACTATAGCCTCAATAATAAAGGCAGGAGAATACTTGGAAACCGGTTGTACCTTCCATAAAATATATTTTGTCAGTTATCCATGTGTACCAATTTAGTAAACTCCATTTTTGAATATACACACCAGTGCTGCATTATTCCTCAAATGCTTTACAAGCCTGCAGACTTATTTAAAGCTAAACAAACACATCATTTAATAAATAAAGATACAATAGAAACGATTGTTTAATAACATCATATGCAGATATACCTTCAATACAAAAATTCTATACCTTCAATAGGTGAATGGAAAGTTAAATTTGACACATCAACTTGGCACTGATAACCAGGCCGGTTTGGTTTTACTCAATATATGTGATGAAAATTCCATCACATCCTTGTCTGCCAATAAACTTAGTTGATAGCTTAAAGAGAACCTGTAAGCTCTATAGAGTAAACTTCCTGCTTTATATTGTATGCCACAATATGCCTGCCGTTTCCCAAAAGACTCCCCCATATGTGTCCCTTGAAATTGGTTTCACTTGGATATTAGAGACTTAATGCCCGTGTCTATGACTATAAACCGTAACAACCATCATCCCCCAATGGAGGTGTTTCAGTGGCCAATAAGGGGAATTTCACTGGACAGGGGGCTGACTGTCTTTAATATGCATGAAGCTATTTACATTCCCCCAATTGCTCCATTCTAAATAAAAGACAAAACACGTTAGCTTAGTTCAAACTGGAGATTACTTTCTTATATTGTCTTTCCTATGATAAACTGTGGTTATCATTTAGATTAATTATTGCCTATACCATGACGTGGCTTACAAACTGCACATTTCAGAAGATATTCATTCATTGAATTAATGAAAATCAGCTTTTCAATTGTCTATTGGGATATAACACCTATGTACAGAATGTTTTCAGTGTTCTAATCTCATATTTTCCATACTAAAAAATAAAAAGCAGAAGCAAATATAAAAGAAAAGCAAAGAACAGAATGTAACTAACAATACTAAACATAATACAGAGATACAGCTCATATACTGCTTGTTAATAAAACATCCAAAATTACCCACATGACAAGTATAGTGTGACAATGAAAGTGAAACCTCATGCAATTATTAAACAGACAATATCAAAGCAAAGCAATATGGTTTGGTTATTGTACTAGGGATTACATTTAAGTATAAACGGAAATCTGTTATGAAAAAATATGGAAAGGGCCACCGCTGAGGTCACCTAGGAATGCTAGCTCAATAAGTGGCATGCTGACACTCTTTCTTCAAAATGAATCTGTAAATATTAGGACAAGAGGTTCTAACTCATTTTTCAAACTCTACATATTTGTTTCAGATTAGTAGTCCAATTAATAAACCAAGATTAGACACTCATAGCAGGATATCAGCAGCAGCCTCCATACTCATCAATGCTTTATACCCAAGTACATTCAAAGGCTCCTGTACATCTAGAAAAGGTCCAAATCCAATGGGGCACATACGCCTCAAAATGTAAAGTATTTACCCTCCCTCACTAAGCCAAATCCTTCTTATGTTTCACGTGTTCCTCCTCCCAGACACTGCAGATCACAGTGAGAGTGTTTTAGGGAAGGGAAAGGGCAAGGCTAGATGTGGCAAAGTCATGTTTGACTAGCTACAGGCAATTACAATGTAAGTGTCAATGCCATGTCCCTCTAGTAAAATCAAACTCAGTGTCAACACTCCTGTGATTTCAGGAGCAGTGCAGCATTGTTTCCACCCCATTATAGGAAGCTGCATTAGGTGGACAAAAGTACAGAAGTAGATGAACAACAGGTATTTTGGGAGATGCACTGTTTCTTACTTACTTAAGTCGTATATTGCAGTGGTCCCAAACCCCGGGCCCGCAGACTGGTGCTGATCTGTGGCTGGTGGGTGATTAGTGGCGAAAGTGGCCCTGGCAGCCCTCCTTGAACTACTCTGGAGCTGGGGCAATGTGGCAGTGGCAATGTGGGATGCAGGCGGCTGTCCTCGCTTGGCTTGCACAGGAGCTGCTGGGAGTGGCAGAGCAGTGTATGTGGGGCTTGCATTTCTCTGCTGTTCCGGGCAGCTCTGCCACTTGACAGCTGCTGGAGGTGGCAGAGTAGTGTAGGCTGTGCATATACTGGGCAATGGCAAAATTTTGTGCTGTGTTGCCCAGCCCCACTGTCGGAAAGGTTGGGGACCACTGGTATATTGTGTCTGTCCCACAAACTCAAAAGCTTAAAATAATTTTACCCTTCTCTTTCTCACTATGTGATCCCTATTTTCTGTGGATTTTATTTTCCCAGTGTCACACAAAGCCATAGTAAGTGGTTCAGCTGTTAAACACACCCTTGGCCTTCTAGCCTTCAGCGAGTGTCATCATAATGGTGACTGCAATCTGTGCAAACATTACTGGTGGTAGAGTACATGACAATGTAACCTGCCCAGTAAATCTATTCTATTCGTAATGTAAAAATGGACATAGTCCAAGGTCAGAGATGCAGAGTGTAATGTGTTTTACTTCTCACACCAGCTAGTGCTGATCAGGAGGCATGGAAACCCATGGTCATGGGACTATCACTACTCAAGAATTAGAAATAAACAAAAAAAAATATTACTAAAGCAATTGCATAGATTTTTGGAGAGGTTGAGAAACAGATAAATATATATACCTTATCTAAAGCTTCTGATGTCATATAGAGCTTTTAATAAACTTTTTGATTCCTGTGACCCCCATGCTTTAAGGTCATTAAAAATGCATTGGGTGGCACACAGCCTGTGGTCACCTGCACTACAGATAGGACATATATAAGTAGTATACATTTTAAAGGAAATCCCCATTTGCTAATGAAATGCACAGGTTAGTGTAACATGCAAGCTGCAATATTCCATAAAAACCATATGTCATTCATTTTAGAGCAGTAACAAAAATAATATAGAAGATAATAAAGATAATAAAAAGATATATGCCATTTACTTACTAGGAAATTTTATTTTATGTCTACATATGCCAAGTGTAAGGCTTTGGAAACCTATTCTAACCAAATATTTATTCTTCTTTGTCATTAATCAAATGATCCAACATACGGCATTCCTAGTAAACAAAATTTGCACATACTGCATGAACAAAACTAACATGCTACTGTAAATCTGGATTTTATTTTATCACAATGAACACACCAAACAATTGGCACAAAAAAATCCAACCAATCCAGCAAGGCCTCTACCTCTAAAATACCAAAAAATAAATCCTAGTATATCTTAGGGCCCTTTCAGACAGGCGCTATCAAACCATGGAGCCAACTGCTCCCAGGTGCACAGAAAACTGCTGCTGTACGGCAAGGAGAGCCAAACTTCAATAAAGGCAACAAGATTTGCAAGCGGTTGCAGGCTGAGGAGCAGATTCTCAGGCCACAACCATACAGCTAACGAGAATGTAAGCTAGAAAATTGCTCCTATTCACTTCAATAGGAGAGGCTGGGACTAAATTGAGGTACTACCATCACCAAAAAATGAAAATTACTGGGTACAGAAAAACAAATTTTTTAGCACTGCTATTCCAGCATACCTTCCAAGTTCTTCTCCAATCTCATAGTAGTCCTCCAGGTTTTCCTGCCTGAACACTGTCATGGTGTCTGGATGCTATGTGCAAGCCTGCTGCTTTATACAGCGAGAAGTCATCACCACAATATCAGATAGCTGAGATCCAAGGGCATCCTATATTTCCTGAAAAAGAAAAAAAAAAGATGGTGTTAAAGTATTTGGCACAGGAAACTTTTTCCCAATGTCTAAAATGTGATAGAAATAAAGCATCAAACACTAATTTCCAAGTACCAATGTGACTATTAAAAAGTTAAAAAAAGTCCTTATACTAACTTTCTATAAAATGTATAAAGGCACAAACTGCTTCAAAAAAATATGAATAATAGGAAAAGTGCAATAAGTAAAAAAGAATAAAAAAGCTGATGCTTTCTAAAGCAAATGAGTATTGCGATTACCTAGAAGTAGACAACTCATTGTGTGGAAAGGTTGCCAATGCATCCCGTCTAATGAGGTTTATCTAATATACTGCTAATACACATGACCCATCATTACACCATACATTAGCATAGCTTACATATTCAAAGATTTAGCCAGACATGTTGACACAACAATGCAAAGTATTCATGTTTTACATAAGTTGTAAAGAAGATTCATATGGCAGAAAAGTTTCACTTCCTCCACTAAACCTACAACACCCTCAAAACATTCATCTTCCCCTTTGTGCACAGTGGTGTATGCACAAAATAAATTACAACAACTGCTATGAAATATGGAGTTACAGTTCTGTCTAAACAATGTGTGCAATATAACATAAGAAACATAGAAAATCATTTCTTTTTATCCTGCAGTTTCCATATTTCTTTATCCCATGACATGGACACTGCCTATTGGCTCCTGAAGTTATCCATCACCAGAGTCCAGGTAGGGGGCCCCTTGGGATTTCTGAGAACTATGCCCCTCCCCAGAAAAGAAAAAAA
Organism: Pyxicephalus adspersus; assembly: GCF_032062135.1. Classification (NCBI taxonomy): domain Eukaryota; kingdom Metazoa; phylum Chordata; class Amphibia; order Anura; family Pyxicephalidae; genus Pyxicephalus; species Pyxicephalus adspersus. Next base: position 27,959,551 of record NC_092860.1, read on the forward strand.
GGCAGCAAAAGACCAGTAACCAGTACTGCCTGTGGTTCCCCTATGGCTGATCTCCCCCATTACTGATTGCCCATGCCTTGTTCTGCACTGTGTTTCTACGTACAAGCTGACATTGTGTTAGAGACAAGGCTTTGCTTCCTCATGTCAGAGCCTCCAGCAAGGATAACAGCGAGCAGCACCGTAGTGTCATCACCAAACCCAAATCCGGGGAGTAGCTGTTAGAGGTAGCAGTGGCTGAGATTACCCCTGCAGATATACAGCTACAATACACAAGTGACTAGGCACCCACACGTGCTCTGCCTTCTGGTAGAATTTCAGACAAAAGGTAAATTTTTAGGTATTGATTGGGCACAATCACATTTATAAACTTTCCCTATAATAAACATTCATTTTTAGAACCAGCATGGTGACATGAGCAGAAATCAGAAGCGGGACACATTATATATTTGGTTAATTAGGTTCTTAGAACTCCATTTAAAATGTAGATTACCAACTGGACAATATTGTATTTTGGTGGATAAGCAGAAATGTATGTACAGCCTATTATATAAAAATCTCCAAACATGCTCGTAGGGTTACTGGTGGTAAATTCTTGTAAGAACTTCCCCAGCACAAGTCCCAAATACACAATAATAACGCTATATGACATAAATAAAGCTTGCACAGCAAAGTTCAGAAATATTTTTATTATGTACAACACATACTTCATTCTCTAAAGGTATGCGGCCAATACCTCTGTATTACAGAGCAGAGATTGTTCAGATGGTGATCATTCCCTCCTATTTACCAGATTGTTTTTATGGGGATCCACTAAGACAAACACCAATTCTATGAGAAAAGAATATGTATGGATGTACAACTAGATCGCTATGTATAAAGATTATATGGAGGGTTATCTACAATACCCCACAACCTGATCACTGCCGCCGGGATCATCTACAATACCCCACAACCTGATCACTGCCGCCGGGATCATCTACAATACTCCACAACCTGATCACCGCCGCCGGGATCATCTACAATACAACCTGATCACTGCCGCCGGGATCATCTACAATACTCCACCGCCTG
>NC_092860.1:27961308-28052198 GCF_032062135.1 Pyxicephalus adspersus
CAGATCATCTACAATACAACCTGATCACCGCTGGGATCATCTACAATACAACCTGATCACTGCCCAGATCATCTACAATACAACCTGATCACCGCCGGGATCAGTGTTACACAACGACTATCTCCTTTAAGTACCCCGCTATAAAATCCGATCACACAGAGCGATGGTGTGCAAAGGCCAGCCGTGTATTTCACTTACCCGGGCCAGGTAACTGATGAATTGATATTGCCCCAGGTGAGTGTACTTTGCTCATTCCTTTCTGGCTTCATGACTTCATGACTGAATCATGATAACCATGCAGTAATGAGAACTATGGCCTCCAAAGATTTGTTTAAAAAAAAAAAAAATACTGAGTACCAAACTATTTCTCAGCCCCTATAAAATTCACACAGCTTTTTTCAGGGGATACAAATCATTTCCTAATTACTGCAATCAGAAAAAGGTGTGAAGCCCAAGATGGAAACCCAAGATGCCTAATTCTTAGGAAGCTGAAATATTGGATGTCTTATAATAAATATAAATATATATATTAATTATTTCCAGGATCAGTCTTTGCTGTAGCTTGTTATGTTTGATCACTGTGTGCTATTAACCTGTATTGCCCCTTCTGTGATTAATAATAATAAACAGGATTTAAATACTGCCATCATATTACGCTACTGTACATTAATAGCGGTTGCAAATGACAGACGAATACAGACAGTGACACAGGAGGAGAGGACCCTGCCCGAAGAGCTTACAATCTAGGAGCTGTCTTGTCCTGACCCCCGCTATAGGCTGACTGATGTTACCTACAAACCAGGACAGGGGGAGCCCAGTGCTAAATATATATATAAATTTATATATATATCTCTATCTATATCACAGCTCCCATGCCTGACAACCCCACTAGGCAATGTGTATCAGTGGCAGAGCGTGGTCACCCTGGCACAGGAAGTAGTGGGCTCTATGGAAGATAGGGGAAGTTTCATAGAATCCTGCAAAATACTGATTTTTAGGGTTTCTATAAAACAAAAGCATTATCAGTATTGTGTAGCAGCATTGGATTAAATAAAGAAATGCCAATATTTGTGAGGAGGGGATGGTGCAGGGATTGTATGGGGGAGCGGTGCAGTGATAATGGAGGGGCAGATCTGGGTGATGATGATGATATGACATGAAGGGGGGGATGGTGAGCAGCCCGCACTGTGACATCATTACACCCCCAGCTGCCCCCCAATATCGGGCACATCATGGAGGACACAGCGATACCGGGAAGCCTCTCCGTGCCAGGGATACGTCCCTTCTCCCCCCAAACACCCGCGGCCAGAAGAAAAGACGAGCTGCGGCTTACCAGACAACACCCGGACGCCATACGGCTGGACAGGAGGGCTCAATGCCGGCACAATGCCGGCACTACATGCGAACACTCGGCTACCCGCCGGGACACCGCGAGCTGACAGCACTGACAATGACTGGGGAGGAGGAGGAGGGGAGAGGCGGGGGAAGGGCTGGCAAACAAATAACAGGGAGGGGAGGCTGAGGGCGGCAGGTACAGCTGTGTGACGGGGAAACTTATATCACCTCCCATAGTAGGGGTATAAGGGGGGCAATAGGGGCAGGTACAGCTGTGTGACGGGAAACTTATATCACCTCCCATGGTAGGGGTATAAGGGGGGCAATAGGGGCAGGAGAGGCCTGTGTGCATTCCCTTACATTGTATTCTGCATGGGGTTGTGGAGGCTGCCAGGAATTATTACTCTGGTAGTCCTGGTTTACATATGACATAGGGACTGTAGGTTTGTTCTTAAACAGGAACTAAACTCAAAAATACCTAAAACAAAAAAATACATTTACCTTCTATCCTGCTGCGCAGCTGATCGGTCCAGAGGTGTCTTCCATCGCGTCCCGCGTCGTCCTGGCATTTGTCTCCGGGCACCGCCATCTCCTCTTCTTCCTATGTCACCTGACCCAGGCGTGACATCGGGTGACACAGGATGGAAATAAACTTGATAAAAACATTTTCCTCTTCTCAGGAAAAGGCATGCCAGAAATGTTTAGGCATGAGCAGAAGGAGCACCCAAGAGGCTCCCGGGATGCTCTGCGCTCCCCTTCATTCTCGATCGCCTAGGCCAGGGGTAAGCAAACTTTTTTGGCTACAAAGCCATTTTAGGAGGTCAGGAATGCACACTAGGCTGGAGTCTGAATCTCGAGTCCCGCGCTGATGGCCCCACCACCCACCAGGAACGCCCTGAAGGGAAATCCCTCTCCTCCATATGCATTGTCTCCTTACCCCGGCAGCGGAAGTGATAACGGTGGACACAGTAAATAGGAAAGGGAGGCATACCATACACATGCGGCACCGGAGCCGCTGGTTGCCAACCCCTGCCAGCCAGGATTTGGCCAATTGACCAGGGGAGCATTAGGCTGAAACCGACTACTAGCTAGGCTATAAAAAAAAAAGGGTGTTGCACTTAAAAAGCAAACTAACAGAATTTTTACCTTACATAAAAGGGTTGTCTACCCATTTATGTAAAGTGAAATTTCTGAGTTTAGGTACGCTTTAAGTTGAAATTGTATGTAAGTCGGAACAGGTACATTATTTTATTGAATGCAATTAGGACAGATGTTTGTCTCAATATATTATTAGGCAGCATAAAATCCTCACGGTGAGTTATTCCCAAACAAAGCAAAAATAAATTCTTTACGTAGCCTAGACATTCATTAAATTCTGGAGCAAGCTGTGCTTTGATATGCAAAAAGAAACAACTGCAGAGTTTGTCTTGGTCATTAAAGAGTTACAAGAGGCTGCAGAAGAGCAAAAGATTTCTTCTGCAAGTCATGCAACTGCCCTCTCCCTCCAACAAGCCTTTGTCCTGCACAGGAATGAGCAGGGAAGCTATTATCTAGGACTCGTCTGTATGTTGAGTGTCCTTAACTCGGGGACTATCTGTACCCATGAGACCTCAGGCTCAGACCTGCAATGGGAGAGTGGGCAGGTTCTACTATCAACGTCACTCTGGGGGAAGTGTCTTTTCCTTGACGTAGTGGGACAGGCATGCCCCCTCTTCTTTTTTTGCAACTACACCCCTGGATGGCAGTGCCATTACGGACAGAGATAACATATTACATTACAGGTTTGATGCAAATCTTTCATTGGATTTTTGAAGAAATGATGGCAGTGCAATAGCTACACACCTATGGGCCCCAAAGAAGAATTTGTACCAGTTACCCACTCCTGCGGCTGCACTGCTGCTGATGGTCTTCTAGTTACAGATCTGTTGACCCAGTGAAAATTTGTAACAAAACCCCTAACATTGAGGACATGCTCCTCCTTCACATTAGGAACAGCCCTTTATTTTTTAGGTCTTGACTTCAAGAACCCCCTTCAAGTTCTGAGCACCTTCCCTTTACATCAGAGTCCCCCTTCACATCTGGACCCCTTTGCTTTACATTAAACTAGTCTTTTACATCAGAGAACCTCTTCATGTCTTTTTTCAGCTTCACATCTCAGCCCCCTCTCCTTTAACATCCATGTGCCCTCCCTCCTAACATCAGAGTTACCCCACTTTATCTCAGAACCTCAGAACCGGGTCTGCAACCAGTGGCAAGCCTGCTGGAGGGTAGGTATCACTTGTCCTGAGTTTTTATGGTTGGGTTTGTGAATTAGGATAGAGACAGCTGGGCCTGATCCGCGTAGGATGTTTATTTTCCCCTTTCGTTCGTGATCCTTCATGTTACAGGGTCATATTGGGTCAGACCCCTACCTCTCCCCATGCTTATGCTTCTGCTCAGCTGTCTGCTCATGCTTCTATTTTTTGGAAGCTACAAGAATTGTGGAAACTGCACAAATAAATTGTCTGCAGTATACCCTAAACTCTTTGCAATGAGTGCATTTTAGAATTAACAGCAACAGACATTTGTTTTCTAATGAAGGATTTCATGGATACCATGAAAACTGAAATGATATGCCTTTATGCCATACTTCATTTCTCCTTCAGGAATGCCCTCTATAGTAGTATTCTTACATAATATTTACTGAAACATTCACTAGTGGAAAATCAATTACTGCCTTTGAAATCCAGGAACCTTGAATATTCTCTATTAGGGAATGTTTCCGTGAATGTCAGATTCACAACTTTACAAACCTCTTGATCTTCCCAGGATACCTTCAACAGACATTATAGTGTGGGTATTCTGTCACAACAAGACCTGGCTTTCATCAGAAGTTTTACAAGTATCGGTCCTCATTACTTTTTCTGTCATCCTGGAAGCTGATTGGAGGAAATTTCAGTAAGACTGACTGGTGACAAGCCTACTTCCCATCATGTTGGAGATTTTTTGTATGTATTTTTCTGTCTTGCACTGGTGGAGGTAGTCTTCTTTATCTCAACTGGGGGATGAGGGGTGGAAGGGAGTTTTAACCCTGTTCAGATTGTGCTTGCTGTAAAAAATCGTTCCTCAGGTTTGTCATCATGGAAGATTCTCTGCAATACTGTAAGGCAGGGGTGCCCACACATTTTTGGCTTGTGAGCTACTTTTAAAATGACCAAGTCAAAATGATCTACTAATAATAAAATTCTAAACATTTATTTATATATTTATATATACATTTTTATATATACTGTGTATACTTTATGTTTAAAATATACCGTATATACTGGTGTATAAGCCGTGGTATCTATTTTTACCATATGAAAACAGGAAAAAAATGATTGACTCGAGTATAAGCCGAGGGTGGGAAATGCTGCAGCTACTGGCAGGTTTCAATATTCAAAATAAATACCAATAAATCTGCATAATACAGCCATTACAATGATAAACAAATACCATAGTGAGAATTTAGTGGTTAGATAGGTAGATAGGTCTATTACTTGCCGTACCCAACCACTAAATTCTCCCTGGCGGTATGATTCTGTCCGGAAAAAGTGTCTGAAAGAGGTATAAGGCGGTACTGCATTCAGCCACTGTAGCCCCCCTAGTGTTCAAATTCTGTATTTCCACGCAAAAGGGTTACATTTTTTTTTGCATGGAAAATTATTTTACATTGTAGGCCTATAATTGTTAGGCATAACTCACCGAAATATGTCCAATATTTAATACATTTAATAGTAAACTTTAAATAAAAAACACCAAAAAAATCTGTTAAAAAACAAAACAAATAGTGTATAATATAATATAACTCTACAGTAGCTTTTATAATATATACATTTCTTTGTATTGGACTCAGTACAGTTTTTTTGTATTGAATCCAATGCTTTGGGGAAACTGTGGGGTTTTTCAGTAGTAATCTGATGTCATACAATGTTGTATGACAATCAGATTGCACTGTAACAGTATTTACTACCGTTCGTTCCTTTAATTTTGGCTCCGGAGTTACGCCGGCATGTAGCCGCTGTAATGCTGGCATGATTCCAGCATACCCCTGCTTTTGCGCCCAGCGTATTTCTGCCGCAGCCTGATGGCATTCTCATCAGGGGGTGGAAACCGCTGGATGTGGCTGCCAGATCAGGTGCTTCCATGAACCTGACTGGCGTATAAGCCGAGAGTGACTTTTTTCAGCACATTTTGGGTGCTGAAAAAGTTGGCTTGTATGGGGGTATATACAGTATATTGTTTACCTTGCATAACATCATGAACATGTATAGCACAATACAATTCTGTACATTTTTTGGCCATTATCTTACTCCGATGATGTCTTAAACTTAATGGAATCAGCCAAAGCTGGATAGCCCGGACAGTATTTGCTGGTAGCAAGCCTCAAACAGACTTCCAAATGATCATCAGTCATGGTGGAACGGTATTTGGACTTAATAACTCCTGTGCGCGGTAGAGTTTACTTTAAAAAGGCAGGGCTCTGTGATATACTCGCGTTGCCTTTGCAATCTACCAGTAGATGGCGATCCACATGTTAGAGGTTATGTTCACACTAGCCAGGAGGTTCTGGTGCATCTACTGCTTCCTCCGGCCAGAAAACTGCTGCCTTGGGGATGACACTACATGTAGCTTCTCCCCTTGGCAGCCCAATGGAGAATAAATGGGTGTAGCGGTGCGTGGTATAGTACTGCTCCTACAGCCAAGCATGGTGCCAGCCACTGGGAGCTGTGCAGGAATCCCAAGACAGGTGTAAACCTGCTATTACTAGACTCTTCCTCTGTACCAAGAGTTCTCATTGCTAAGTAATAAAACCATTGGATATTCATGTCATGGTTTTAAAAAAAGTTATCATTGTCAGCCGAATATTACTTGTATTACAGGTTTATATTAGAAATATATATTAATATTAGTCATATGGTAAAAGCCTATACTTGTGTAAAACATTAAAAAAGTATACATATCTCAAGAAGATAAAAAAACAAAAATATATATACATTTAGGTGCATGATAGCCTATTCCTGCAGATAAATAATGTTCAGTATTTATCTGGTAAATATTTCATAGCTGTAAATGAGCCTGCAAATAACCATCTGCTAAATTGATAACCGTAGTATTCAGTATTGCATTTTCTTCTTTGCATGAAGAGGATCACCTATGTTTTATCAAAGCAATCTGCGGCTAACCTTAGTTACTTTCTAGAAATGTTTCTTTACTAGGGAAAATATTTTTCCACAAAGTGAATATGAAAAATGAATGAGCAATCTGAAGGGGAAAAGATGGGAGCAGGGTAACAATTACGTGGATGACTAGATTTTTACTTTAAGGAAATGCAATGGTGATTCTATATATGGGGATATATGACAGTAGCCTGTCTGAGCTTTGCAAGAAGAAAAGATTCATTAATAGTAAATAAGAACAAGAAACAAAGTTACCTGTATTCCAAAGATTCTTTGAAAAAATGGATTGGATTACAGCAGTGTTCTAAAGACTGTAGTAGCGTGTTCTTTCTAAAAGTGGCTGTTTTTTCTAATTTGGGTGGAATCATGAGCTGTGTCCAGGACGTAGGCTGTTGTCCAGTTATCTTTTCCTCAAAAGTCAGAAAGCTCTTCCCTCTGGAAGATTCCCCTCTCCCAACAGCAGCAAAATTTGTAGGCCCATCAATTTCTGTCATGGAAATAATAGTCACATAGAGAGAACACATCTATTCAGCAGGGACTCAATCTTTTGGCCATACATAGACTATAGGACTTATGGTCTGTTATTGATATATCCTTGTAATGACATAATATTACTTTAGGATTGCGCATGATGTCAATCGGTACTTAGCAAGTGTTTGAGCTGATTCTTAAAGCCAAACTTTTAGTTTTGAAGAGCTCTGTGATCTGAGGAGAGCCATCCATTTGACTTTGACTGGTCACATGACCAGTATTTCTTCTCATCTTTTTTTTTTAAACTTTACATTTGTTTTTAGTTTTACTGTACTGGCAGCTTCAGGGGCCATGCACAGATTTGATAGTGAATATATTTTACCTGACTACAGAAAAGCCAGGTACAAGGAAAGTTATTGGCAACATTGGAAAAGTAAGGCCATGTACACACGTGCAATGGTTCTTGTCTGATAATCGTCTCAGGGACAAGAATCTTGTGTGTGTACCATGCTCGTTGTCCATCTAATGTGCTGGTGGATCCACGGACGATGGATGTTGTATGATCCTAATGGAAGTGAAGGAGGAGAAAGTGCAGCGGGGTGTCGCTCAGTCGTTCTCCCCCCTCCCCTCCCCATAGAGCAGATTGGAGCTGTATGTACAGCACTCATTCATGCATCGTGCAGTCGTTTGTCGTTGGAAAGGATTGTGAAAGATCCTTTCCAATGACAACTATTGCACGTGTGTTCAGCCTTACAATCTTCTGGATGATAGGCTACCGCTCCTTTAAGAAGCACACAACACTGTGGATGTTTGGAGCGTTTATAACCATGGACATTTGTAAAGAATGGGCATGCCATGTTTTTGTGCTGTCTTTTTTAATCTGGTGTGTAACACCACTGATTGTTTACCCATGTTGATACTTTCAGAAAGCTAATGCTCATATTATTTACAATCCTTAAATTTTTTAATGTTATGCCCTTTCTAAAAGCACTTTTTTACCTCTTTGAATCTGTTTCTTTGGAAAAACACCTCTCTCCACAAGGGAGTTCCTCATAGAGCCTCACAGTGCTAGCCACTTCATGTCTCTCAGCAACTCCTCCATAGTGTGAGATCAAGTGGAACAATAACAGCTCACTTTCAGAATGCCAGGAAGTTATATAAATGCTTGAAGAGTGCTGAAATGCATGATTAAAGAACTAGTAAAACTAAAATACACAATTTTTACAGGGGAGATTTGAGCTTTGTCACAAAACACATTTACTGTCATACCTGTATATAATGCATGCAGCACATTATAATGTGTACAGCAAACATTATCAAGGTTATCTGGTTGCTCGGTTTAAACTTCCTGATCTGGTGGCCACCTTACAGTGGTTGCTAGAATTTCACCTTTATGGACAACTAAAAACATTACAGTGCAGCTGGCTCTACCAATTGGCGTTGGGCACAGGACTAGCCAGGCATCCTCAAATAGAAAGGCAATTAGCCAAAGTTTGAAAACCCCTGGAGGAACCCTAGTTGAGAATGGCAGGGCTATATATGCTGAATGTCCTTTAGCTGGGAAATGACGCAGAATGATTTGCTCCAGATGGCAATGTACACTGGCAGAATTTACAGTCTGTATTAAAATCAAGAACTTTTAGTGCAAGACAGTAGTCTGTGCAACTGCAGATTTAAGGCTGACGTTTCAGCTTTAACTACTTGCCAAGGTTTTATCCCATACTCATTATGCCAAAATACCGCTAACCTTCCTAAGCTCCAAAACGTTTGCACAATACAGAGAGAATGGCTTGCAGAGGATTTCAATCTTGCAAGGCTATCCAAAGAAATGCAATAACTAGTGCTTCCAAGTAACAAGTGTAACCATAGACAAACAATGACTAGTGTTATTGTTGGTCAAAGCTGAGGATAGACAAACAATACCTAATGGTTATGTTGGTTAGAACATTCAATATTACTTCATGGTCCAGTTCTGTCCAGCTGGTGCTTGAGATGCTCAGATTGTGAGAATTTCTTGCAAGGGTCAAGAGGTGTAGGTTTCTGTCCTGTTACATCAATCTAACAATGGTATTGTTGGAAGTGTTTACAAAGTGCAATTGTACAACATCCAAGAGCAACAAATAATCAAGTAGCATTCAATCTAGTACACAGTTGACAGTGTATAAACATTAAAGCTTTGAGTTGTATTTATTGGTAACTGGGCCCCTTGTGCAGTAAACCAGCAAGATCTTAACACATCCTTAGTTAGCAAACAATTGTTTGAAACTCTCTTGTCCTTCTTTTGGTTTGTCCCAAGCTATGCAAAAAAATGTTTGTGAATAGAATATTCAGGTTTGTAGTATTGCCTTTTATACAGAAAAGGAGTTGGATTATCAATTCTTTTTAAGAGGCAAGGGCTATGCACTGTAGTATAAGTTATTCCTTATGTTTGTCAGGGAACCTCTAACTTTTCCTGCAAACCCAGGATAGTGGAAATGGGTTTGCAGGATACTGTAAGAGCAACCCCATAAAAAGCTAAGCAATTGTGTCTTTGTTTGGCATGTAATGGAGTCTGGTGAAACCCTGTATATTTTTTGGTAAAGTTCAGGTAAATAATGGGGTATGTGGGTATTTTTTTTCATGATAAGTCTGTTAATATTACATAAACAATTTCTCCTTATTGCAATGGAGCTTCTTTCTTAGGGTAGATGGGAAAGCATAATTCACATAACATCACCTCTTATGTTGTTTACATTAAGTAAGCTGTAATACTTTCTGTTCCCATGATTCAGCATTGGTACTCTCCTCTGTCATGTGGCCACTAGTGCTTCCAGATTTTGCCCAGAGAGATAATGCTTTTTAGCGAATTAGGAGGCAATGCTCCTAAATAGAATGGGCACCAAATGCATGTTAATGCATAACTTTCTTGCAACTTTGTGCTTGTTTGAACTAGGTGTTTCTGTGATCCTGTATTCCTGCCTTGCTGCATTGTTGTCCCTTCAGTTTACTGACTTTGTTATGTTCTTGGCTTCACTTGGACTTTATTGTCTTTTGGGCTCTCCCTAAATCTGATATGGCTTGTCATGTCCATAGATCATTGCACTGCTATCTGCACTAGTATGTCCGAGGGCCAGCACCTTGTACTTTCATTAGCAAAGTCCATTATTTCTTGTGTGGCACAATAATGAACATTTGGTTAGTGCCTAGAACATGCTGATTCACTGCTTTATAAATATACCCCCTAACTGTAGTGACACGAGTATCATTGATGTAGTTTATATTAAAAAAAAATTATTTAAAATAAGGATTTTATATACACACAAAATGAAAAAAATATATATATTTCAAAAATATAAAACATAATTTAAAATATGCATAAATCTTCCAAAATTAAAAAAGAAAAAAACACCCAAAACCAATAGTTCTTTAAGATTTGCAACTGTAAAAATACAGATAGTTGTACTATATGAACGTCACCTGTTACACCCAGGCTCCACTATGGCATATGTACAAAGGACTGTGGAAGGGTTTGGTGTCCATTAAAATTATATTTTACATATCTTGCTACTGTAGCAATGGTACCTTTTGGCATAAAGAGAGTATAGTGAGGTTAAGAATTCACAAAATGGGAGATAAAAAGAACATTACTAGAATATCCATTATCAATATAATAGAAATAAGACTTATTAAATGATCAGAGAATAAATCTGTTAAACAGTTTTTGTGTGTTTGCAACCACCTAAATTTGACACCATGGTTAGCTAACAGTTTTCAATTGCAATCATAGACACAATTAGGAAGTTTTTTGGATCAGTTTTATATTTATGCAGTATAACTCTTGATCAGCAAATTGACCAATTACTTTACATCATGCTTAAACTAGCCATTGAATGAATTTATTTTGAATAATTTGAAAAAAAAAAACAAATGTCTGCATCTAATCATCAATGCATTAATATTATTTTTTTTTTACTTATTATTTCTTTCCCAAAATTTGCTTAGGTAGGAGTGGCGTGTTGTGAAAAACTGGATTTTCCATTATCCCAGGATTTTGTCAAAAGGCTTATTGATGTCATCCGTATGTTGCTTCCCCACCTCCTAGATTGTAAGCTCTTCGGGGCAGGGTCCTCTCCTTCTCCTGTGTCGCTGCCTGTGTCTGTCTGTTATTTGCAACCCCTATTTAATGTACAGCACTGCGTAATATGTTAGCGCTATATACTATATACTGTATAAAAATAATAATAATAGGCATTAAAGCTAAAAGCTCAGATCAATCGCATGCTATATGGTTAAAAGGTGGTGGACATCTAACCATCACACATATATGAACTTGTTAGACATCCCTTTCCAATACATTAGGCTTTAATATTGATATAACACCAATGACATCACCTTTGCACCTCTATCAGCCTCTACTCTTTTGGGCAGGCATTCTATAAGACTTTGGATCGAGTCTATTTATATTTATGCCCATTCAGTCCAAAGAGCATTTGTGAGGTCAAAGAACTTTTGTTGGATTAGAAGATTTGGCTTACAGTCAGCATTCCAGTTCTTCTCAAATGTGTTATGTAGGGTTGGGGCCATGGCTATGTGCAGTCCACTTAAATTATTTTTCCACACCAATTTCCATTTTAAACCTAGTATTGTATACCAAAAACAAAAACTGGTGTATTGTACACCAAAACTATTTTGGAGTTGTGACCACATACTTATGACTATATAGTATATATTTATTCTTATTTTGAGAGTAGTAATTTAGAATGTGTGTGATGTGCTATAATATTGGACATAGTTGCTTAGTTGCTTTTTTCCCAGGATTCATAGAACTTTGTAACAGAATTCTCATGCTTTCCCTTTTTTATCACACCGAACAAACACAGAGAGTCCTTCTTCATTGTTGTCTTTGAAACAAGTAAAGAGGTCGCCTCATGGAGAACAAGACAGTAGTATTGTAGACCCTCCATACAGAAGCCCCAAACAATGTCAGTTTGCCTAGTAACAGAAAACAATAAAGCCCTGGTGGTCTTGTGTTTCGTTTGCAAAAGTGCCACAACAAATCTTGCATTACAGTCGATGTAATAAGTTAACTCTTACCATGGTTTTGTTACACATTATTAGCAGACAGTAATAAGTGAATAGAGAGTACAGGCTTACATATTGTAAGAAAGATTAATACCAGTGTTTTCATACAATATGTAATATGTTTATGAACATTGAAAGCCAAAGGTGTTGTGGTTGTTTATTTATTGGAGTTCCTCGCTAGGCATCCTGTATGTAGGATGGTGTGATTGACAAGAGATTAACTGAGGAAACAGACATAGGAGATTATAACAATTAAAAGATTACCACTCTTGTACATCACAATTTTAAATATGTGACATTTCTACAATATACACTAACTTTTGATTTGAGATTAGTCTGCTGAAGAATTTATTGGTCATTAATGTCATATGTAAAATATGGTTGAGGAAGGCTACATATTTCTGTGCATGCTTATTCATACTTTTTTGAAAATTAGAATCATCATTGAACAATAGAATCTTAGTTTTTCTGACAAAACCCCAAGCCAGACCCAAAAGAGACTTAAAAGATAAAAACAAATATGTTAACCTGTTTGCATAAAATACCAAGTGCTAATGTTTGCAATTATCAAAGCAGCTTTTTACGAGGTAGACCATAACACTTTTGGGATATAGCGCATTTGTTGACACAGATCTAAATGTTAGGACTATAAGGTTGGAAAGGTAAACTATAAATATAAGTTTTAGTGGCCTGAAAATCTAGTCTTTAAATTGCTGCATTTGCCAATTAACATATCCTTTATATTTTTGTATAATGTCTTCTCATATTTAAAAAGCAACTCTAGTTATTTGTAATATGTGCTTCATTTCTTCTGATCGATGTATAAAAGACATATAAATGTCCTAGTGATCCTGTTGTATCTCTATTGTTTCTTACATGGTGTTCTGCAGAGATAGATATCCACAAGCCACAGCGGCAGGCAGGAGATTAGTTTCTGGTGGATGTTGTCCTTCTACAACCAGTGGGATGAAATAGTTGGTCAAAATGGACATCTGCATGTCTCTGGGTACACCCCTTATAAGTATCAATTAAAAGAAATGGGGAGCAAAGCTGCTACTTTGCCTAGAATCCTTCCTGCCTTAATTTATATTTGATGTCCAGGAACAGAACACATTTTCCAACTAGCTTGTTTAACGTTGTATACAAATTAGGATGATCCTACATACACACACAGTCAGGAATAGTCAGAGTAGTTTGTATTGGGAGATCTTCAGTGCAAGTAGAGATGCCTAGCATAGATGCATAGCAGTTAGGTAAAATAACATGTAAACTACAACTCCGTCCAAAACTGTTTTTGGCTTTGGACATAATGGAGAAGAAATATATTCTGGTTTTAGTTTGTATTGCTGTTTCTGGTAGTTAGAATTTTCCTCTTTTTATATGTCATCACAGAGAAAAGAAATTAGCAACATACCTTAAATAGGAGCACACACAAGGTAGATTGGTTAAGAGTGAGAACCCTTGTGAGATTTTAAAGTTAGTTTTTAGTTCCTATTGTAGAGATCCATTTATTTCCTATTTGGTCTTTACAGCTGAGATCTTAAAATCATGAAAAATCATGGTGAATCACTGGTCAGGTAGTCAGGGATATATTTTTATAACCCGATTATTTTTCTGTATATAAATAAATAGATTTGTTTACTAAGACAGTCTATTTGTAACTCCAGCATTTAATAATAATAGTTTTTCATTACATAACAAAAAATAATTAGATGTAATATATACCCTGGCATGAACATGTCATTCAGCATGAAGATATTAATGATAATAAAGGCTTTGGGTAAATCTTTAATTACAAACTAATAAAGTGACACTAAATGGCCAATTACAGCTTGATTAGGTTTCAAGATTTTCTGTTTGTGCTAGAGTATGAACATTTCTTTCATGACTCACAAGTGTGGCAGGAACAAATAAATTATCATGGAAATGTTTTTAATATTTTAGGAGGAACATAATAGTACTGACTTTTGATTAATGTACATCTACAACTTGAATAACAAAGTTACAGATAATAAGCTCTAAAAGTGTTTGGTGTACAATAGTTTTATAGGGCCACTATGTCTATGTAAAGTTTGGCCCCTCTTTTTATTAGCCACCACTGTTGTTCCATGAGCATTCCTTTTAATCACAATGGCACCTTTTTTTGTATGTTTCATAATACAACCCCCTTTTCACTCCACCATTGTGGTTAGATGCAACAATTCCACTTCCAGTAGACAAGAGTTTTAATCATTTTTTTTACAGTATAAAAAAAAGATCAGAAAAAAAACAACATGTAAAAAAACAAGGGGACCTGACCCAAAAGCAGTAATGATAGTCTATAGTTCTATGTCCTGCAAGTTGTCAAAGTAAACATTGGCTTGTTAAGCTACACCTCAGCCTGCTTTGCCATCAGTTAGTGTCCTCATCTAACAGCCACTGGCTAATAGCATGGCAAGCCCAAGGTGTAACTTAAAAACTTGATGTTGCCTACCTGTGGTGGCATCACTTGATGCAGGTGAATACTTTTTTTAATGTGATGTTTGCCACTATTTTTATTTTTGTTAAGTTTTTAAAAAAGAGGAACACAATTTACTGCTCAGAGGAGCCAGTGCCAACATCACACCCTTCCTTCCTTACAAAAATGCCTCCTGAGGCAGAGGCTTCTCTTGGCCTAAGACATGTTGCTAATGGCAGAAGGATTGTGGCTCAGAAGTGGGAGAATACATGCCAAGAGGGGTTAATTCAGGAGATCTCATGGGGAGTTTGTGATGTTGAAGTCCTAGAAATATATAAAAAATCAATGTGTAATTTAACTCATCGTTGTTTTTGCCATTCCCATTATTATTAGTAACATTAGGTCACTTGTGGACTTCAACAGATAATAAAGCTGAGTAGATCTGGTCAGATTATCTATTTTTTGCTATGGACACTTGCCCTTTCTATTGTAGATCCAAGGGTTCCCAAAATATTTTTCTGCATATGGCCACTGGTCCAAAAAGAGACATGGGAGACATCTATTTACCATGCCCAAATCATGTTGTCCCTCTCAAGGGATCAGCAGCTTTTCTCCAAGATGCTTTGGGTCCTTCCACATTCAAGACTCTTCAAATAATAAAGAAAACAGTCTGGACTAACCCTAATGATGTCTTTATGCAAAAATACATAACTAAATAAAAAAAATTTATTGTTATTTCCTTTTAAAACCACATTTGCATTATTATTTAAACATGAAAGTTGTTATTTTTTTAGCCTAGCTTGTACCATGTGAAAACAGAAATAAATCTGTCTCAACTATTCTTTCTTGTGCAAGGTTAACTGGCGTTATGATAGGCGGAATAAACGAATTGTATGAGTTCTTTTTTTTACAACCTCCTATTGATCATGGTGTGAAATGAATGTAAATAACTAATAAAGCCTTGGTAAATCTAATCATTTACTGGCCTAATAATTAGACAGTAAAGGTTACTTTTATTCACTATTATTATTTACCTTTTACATTAACTTGTTTACTGCTGTCCATGACTTTGATGAAGGGATTTACACTCACTGTCACAATGACAATGTTTGGCCAGACATGATTTCAGAGTAACTCTCTAACAGCAACATAGACACGAATAAAAATGATGTAGTATGTGATTCAATGCCAAATAAAGTGTAGGTAAAGTGTACATGAAGTTTATAAGTAGCCCAAACCTATATTTACCTTGCCAACAACTGTCCACCCTTTGGCACATATAAATTATTGCCAAATGTGTTGGACAACCAGTTGTTAGGTTTGTGCTAGATCTTTTGCAAGTTATTATTTCTCTTGGTGTACATTCTTTTTTTATAAAATCTTTGTTTTTTCTGAGTGTTTGGGATTGGGGCCCCTTTTTAGAATTCAATCACTAACAAATGTTTAATGTATTTATTGCAAGAAAGTGTAAAAACATCAAAATATGACTGGTAAGCTATCATTACGATGCTTTACAGTAGGGACAGAGCCATGTGCCACTGGTACTTCCCCACTTCTTAGATTGTAAGCTACTCGGAGCAGGGTCCTCTCCTCCTCATTTGTCACTGTCTGTATCTGTCTGTCATTTCAACCCCTATTTATTGTACAGCACTCCATAATATGTTGGCGCTATATAAATACTGTTGGTAACAATACTGTTGGTACTTAATCCAAAACTGGTTAAAAAGTTAAAACTGGTTATCAAAGTGGCTTTATATACACTTTAACTATACAACACATTATTCGGGGTTGATGGATAACATTGAGACAATTGTTTGATAAGAAGAGAAGACAACTGTTTGACCTGATGTGTAGTTAAAATTATGCTGACTGTATGAAATAGTATTCTGCATACAGGTATATGAGCACATATGGCCTTTGTGTTACTTAGGGTGGCCATACATAACTTGATTATCCTATTTAATCAATCATTTCAAAAAACAGACCATGAAAGATTGCTAATTTTTTAATTCGGTTGTCCAAAACTGATCAATATTGAGCGTAGAATCAAAATAACTTAATTTGATCAGGTAAGAAATTTTCTGTCAATCGCACAAGTGCCTGAGTTTCGAGAACACACACTACAAATAACTGATACTAAATAATTAACTGTGCATTGATTGTAGTGTGTGGTAATACAAATAATGATTATCAATCGAATACATGATTGGTTTTAGACCAATGCCTACCATTGTGTTTAGTGCCAGCATATAGAATGCATACCTTATTATATTGATTTATGATATGCATTAAGAAGACAAAAGAGTTCTTTGTTACAAAGCTCATCAAGTGCTTATTTACAACATGATGAATATTTACAGAAAGTTTTATGGGTTACCTGCTATCTAACACCTGTGAATTTCTCATCTGCAGGAGTGTTCTTGCTTTCTGAGCTGTGTATCATTTCCTGTTGTCACCTGGATGAGCATGTTTGAGCAGAGTTCAGTCATGTGGAACATTGTGGACACAGTCATGACAAACAGTACATTTAACTACACCTTAACTTCAGCAACTGCCTATTTTTAGACTGGCCTGTGACAGCTAAAGACTGTTACCAGAAACAGATGTTTCTTTATGAAAAGGAGAATATGTTATAAAAGGAGGTATTGTTTAAATCAGATGCTTTTAGGGAGGTACCATGGGGGTTTCTATTGTATGAGAATCAAGAAGCCAGTTACGTTTTCCCTTTAGTAATGCTATTGTTTTTTTTAAAGAAAAACACTTTTTTTAATCTCTTGCACAGAGAGAGGAGCACGAGTAAGGTTTTATTTAATGCCTTCTAACCAGGGGGCATCGGCTGCTCTGTCTTCCACCTTATGACAGTAATCTAAATATACCAAAGAAAAGGAAACACATTTCTAGTTTCCAAACCCTGAGAAAAGGTTTGAGCTTGCCTTTGGTTTGGGTTTTTATTGTGGTATATGTCTTATATGACCGTACCCGTCACCAATGTTCTTTTTTGTAAAACTAATGATTTTATCTTGCCAATTTAGTTCAAGTTACTATCCTATTTAGGTAAAACCTTATGTCACGCTTGGGAAGACAGGGCCACAAGGGGGCACTATATCTCGCACAAAAGTGGTGTGAGCCCTGAGAAGAGCCAAGGCGCAGAGTCTAAGCACCAACCTGGTTTTCTCCTGAACCTCTAGTGGTGAGGATGTTGTGCTGCTGGTTACTGCCAGGTTGTGGTCCTTGGGCACACCAGGATGGGCAGGATGATACGTGGTACCAAATTACAAGGCAGAAGAAATGTCAAGGTAGGCGGGGGTCGAGGCAGGCAGCAAGCAAGAGAGATCAGGTCACAAGCCAGGAGTCAAATACCAGGGATCCAGGAAACAAAAACCAGTCACACAAGGGCCACTGCAGACACAGGGAACACAGGAGACAATGGAAGCAACAGGAGGCACATGTGACAAGGGAATAACCACAGACAGAGAGGAACACTGGAACAGCACAAGGGAATTGGCTGGAAACAACAGACTGAGCAACAAGGGGCTAACGCAGGAGCTGGATAAGGGAAACACTGAATTAACCAACAGGTGTACAGGAACTTGCTAGCAGAACTGGGGGATTGGCATTAGTGGAGACATGTTGCACAATTGCTGAGTGCTGTGTCTGAGCTAGCTAAATAGGCAGGGACTATTAAAAGGCTATTTCCAGATTGTCTGGCGGGTTGGGCGAAACTGATAAAGTTTTGGAGCGTAGACATGCCCAGAGTCAGAACTGCCAGCATGGGGAGGAGAGAGACACCTGTGCTTTAGTGAGGAACAGGTAAGTGTGACACCTTACCTTTTTGTGTCTAAGAACAGAAATGGATCCTGAGGTGTTCATTACCTCTGGAAGACTAGAACCAGACCTCAGTCACCACTCAAGTTTTCTGAAAGTTACAGTTGTGGGTGCAAATAATAACATCTTCTAGGGTTGTATCTTCTTCTAAGATTTCCAGGACGGTACCAAACTTCCCCTTTACCTACAGACTGCTTTTCTCTAGGTACGTTTATTTTTTTCAAGAAACAATTCTGGAACCAAATAAAACAGGCTTTGATAAATGGAAAGCTCTTTGCCCCACAAAATACACAAAATTAAGAAATATTGTAGTAGTCCTGGCTTGAGCATTATCTCTCAGGAACTTGTAATGTGGAACAATATAAACTAGATAAACAGTGAAACATAAATGGCATTTTACCAACCATTCCAAGAAAGAGACTTTACACTTAAACTCTTTCTCCCTTCATTCCTTACTTTTCCCCCCACTCTTTTTTTTTCTTTCTCTATTTTCTACCACTTGTACCTGTCTTTTCCTATGCTGTCCCCATTCTTTTTTATTTTTCCAGCTGACAAAAAAAAACTTGAGGAGAAGACATCAGGCCTCACTAATGCTATATTTAAAGAATAATAATAATAATAAAATATTTATAAAGTAAATATTGTTTATTAAATTGTTATAAAATCCACAGGGACAAATAAAGGAAAACTAAAGTAAAACAAGATAGATCCACAACCCCAAACTTGTCAGTCATTTATTCATTCAAACAAACAATGCAAAATCATGTTCCAAGCAGGCAATTTTTTTTAGGATGCATTCAGAGTGCTACAATGTGTTATGTCATATACATTGCATGCCATGCGATGAGGCAGCCTTATCATTTTTAAATGGCTTTTATTTATTGCCAATGTAGGTTTTAAGCAACTTACACATTTTTTTACAATTACACCTTACCGCAATTCACATTTCTTTACTTTTCTGCAACACACAGTTCTGAATAGAAAATCTAAAGTAGACGCAGATTTGCTGTAATTGAGAAACCGCAATTTACCTATAACTATATAGAAAAAATGAAACAGACCATTTTATGTGAAGTGTACCTATTTCTACTAACTTTACAGTCACATGGTAAAATATAACATTAAAGGGACATTTGTAAACATGAGCCATTCTTGTTCCAATCTTCTTTTTTATTAATAATAGGCTTTCAGATATTACCGATGTACTTATGTCTTTATAAGTCACTTTCCTAATGGAGCCATTTTTAGATCAGGCACAGTCTGTATAAACTGCTGATGTCAAAATCAATGTTAAAATGCTCAGAAACAGTCTGTAATGATCTTGTCTAAATATGTCTCTATCTATAGCAACAATTATGAATTCAAACTTAGATTTCCTGGCAGGATAACATAAAAGCATATTGTATATTACCGAAATGCACAGTTGTATGTTTGTAAATTTTTAGGTACAAGTTGAGATTTTTTTTTTATTTATTAGTAAACTAAACAAAATATATGGAATATCCATATTTAAGTTAAGTGTACACTGCAGGTCAGTGTTTCTCAAACTTATATTGGCACCTATATGGGGATAACCCAATGGGCCCTGGACAATATGGCAAACCAGTCTACCAGGACGTGATCGGTGGGCTAAAATGAAAGGAGCAAGGTGGGCAGGAGATTTGTATGCACAGATGGGAACAGATGTACAGATCAGAAGGAGGAGAGAGAGGAGTGACGGAAAAAGGCTGGAGGCCAGGCACTCAGTGCTGCCTGGTACGGAACCCCCCACCTCTACATGGCCACCAAGGTGAGAGCAAGCAATTGGAGAATAGCACCATAAAGGTCTCTTTGGAAGAAAGAGTAGTGAATACTGCCAGATAAAAGACGTAAGCGTCACTGTAACTACAGTATGCCTTTCACTAGGGTACCTGTTAATGACCAATCTGTCTGTCCCTGGGATGCCTGCCTGGCATTGGAGTACCACCTCCCCGTCACTGGGTACAGACACCCAGAGGGTGCCTGTGCCTTATTTTAAACTTTATTACTGTCTGAATGGTAAAACAGTGCACTTCCCGTGTGGCTGATATTTTATCTCACAGTTCGTTAACAAAGAACAATGTGTCACTAAGAGCTTGATCTAACGGCTAATCTAAAAAAATCCATATTGAATAAAAAACTTGTAAAAATTAAGTTAAGTCAACAACAGTTTTGTTTAATGAAAATCTTTAAGGATAGGTGTCCCAAAAGAAACAACATGCATGAGTGGGCCTTATTTTTCAATGCTGGAAATCTGGGTGTCCTTTCAGTGAAAGCAAACCTTGATGAAGGTGAAGAATGCTGAAAGTTTTGCTTATGCTCACCTCTGCTCTATTACCCTAAAGGAGCCACTTTCCAAAATTTCCAGGGATATGGGGGACATAATATTCTCTTATGTCGGTTGTCCAAGTGGTTAAGCCCTAAACCCAAGCCCCCCCACCATTTAGGGCTGGGGAAGGATGCTTGGCCTTCAGACTTACTTTAGGCTTGGACAATGCTTTTTAAATTTACTTTGACGATATCTACTACAGGATGAGTATACAATAAATATCTAAAGAATGGGAATAAAAGTAATAAAGCAAATGTTCCCCTCTATCGTTTCTGTTCTCCTGCAGTCTATATTGCTAGAAATCTATATGCGAGAATCGTGATCATGACATGACAATCATGGCATGAAATATAATGTATTAATAAATACTTTTATTTAAAACCAGTATACAACATCTTATAGTGAAAGTGAACAGGAAAAATATCTGTCCTGTAAAATATTTCATGGCATGTCTTGTGTCTGTCACGCAAAGTATCCATGGTGGGAAAAAAAACAAGTTTGGTTTCTTTCACATTTCAGTGTCAATATGACACATAACATGGGAAAGGATAAATATCTGTACTGACATGAGTCAGATTATTTTCCCTCGTGCTGAGGTACTGTTAAAAGATTTTGTTAAAAATGGATTATTTGAAAGGAAAATATTTGTTTTGTTTCTGGAGAATGAATGGTCTTGGTTCATCATACTAGTTGAACATGATCAATTTGTTTTACACTAGAACAAAAATGTATGATGTAGGGTTTTTTTTCTTATAGATCCTTTTTTAAAAAATAATAAACATAAGTTTTGTTTCTAGTTCATTGCACCTGGGTTATGAGCCTGTGACCACCACTAAGGTGAACTTGCTTTACTTTGAAATCCAAGCAAATATTTTCCAAGCAGTGTTTCTTAACCATTGATTGTCTGGGGGTTCCTAAAGACCTAAAAGTTGATCCTCCAGGTTTCTCCGTGTTTTAAGGGTTGAGAAGCAATGGTATAAATACTAAAGCCATTTTTTATCTTTAATTTTGGTTTAGGGTGCTTTGTATGTTCAGATCTGTGCAGTAATCCAGTGTAAATATTTGTCACTGTGCAGGAGCTCCCTGTAATAAAGATCATTTACTGATGAACAGAATGATTTCTGAATGTCAATGGAAAGTGCAAAATGTAATGGAAACCTTGAAGGAATATGTGTTTTTTGCCAAGGTGGAAATATTCTTTTTTATACAGTTGACAATCGAAAATCTGGCCATCGATAATCCGGTTCTTCAGTCTTCCGGCATTGTTTTTGGATCGCATTTTCAATACAGGGACTGCAGTACACTGTTTGGCCACTAATGTTTTTCTGGCACTGTTCTGCAGAAACAGCTGTTAGGTTTGCTTGCTAAACTAAATACACATTGAGACGTTCCTGCTGCCTGCTCCCTGGAACTGTGCCAGATGTCTGCAGTGCTGCGAGAGGAAGGTTGGCCTGTGTGTGGAGGTAAGTATGACTTTAAAAAATCTGGAATTTTGAAAATCTGTCACACCTCAGGTCCCGTTGTCAACTGTATTATGATACTTTTTTATTGTTTATTGCTTTCAGGGGAAGGTATATCAGCCAGTCACTTGTTAGGCTGTACACACGTGCAATAGTTGTCGTTAGAAAGGATCTTTAACGATCCTTTCAAATGATAAACGACTGCACGACGCATGAACGAGTGCTGTACATACAGTGGCATTCTGCTTTATAGAGAGGGGAGGGGGAGAACCCCGCTGTGCTCTCTTCCCCTTCGCTTCCACTACAATCGTTCGTTGTCCATCATCCATGGATCCGCCAGGACGGTTGTTCGGACGATGGACGACAAGCGCTGTACACAAGTAAGATTCTCGGCTGATATCGGCCCTGAGCAGATTATCGGACGAAAACAATTGCATGTGTGTACCTAGCCTAAGTTTCATAAGACTTTTGTTTTCAAAACAAAAATATTACTGGAACATAAATATTACAGTTATTTAAAAAAGATCAAAGTGAACAAAAAGCACCCCAAAACCTAGCAGAATATAATAATGCAAAATTGAAAAACAGAAAATGAGATACAGTCATAAATAAGTCTCTGACAATCAAATCTGGTATAACATCTTGATATAAAACTGCAGAGTACAGACAAAGCACACAATAATATTCTTCTGTCTGCTCCACAATTCTCAGAAATCCTCTTCTCTACAGCACCTACAGAAAGAGAAAAAAAGGAAAAACACCCTTACAGTATCCTTTATAGGAGGAGTGTGGCTAAGGAATGGTTGGTTGTCTGCGTATATATTACCAACCTTTGCAATGACACTAAGTAACACTTAGCTGGTTGATGGAACTGATAGAAATTGGAAGTAGTGGTGTGGTGGATTTATTTTCACAGAAAAAAATCTGCATGAAGGAAATAAATTCCCCTAGAATATCATCTTTAATGCAGAAACATTGTAAATGTGACTCCATGGAGATGAGTTGAATATTCATACTGCAGATAATTCTCCTTTTGCAGATTGACTGTTTTTGTATCTGTCTGCTCCCCCGTCATTTTCTGCAGAAGGCCTGTAGATTGTGAACTGGCTGGGTCTCTCCAACAGTTACTCTGTTTCTTTTACAAGGTAATAACTATGTATTCAATGCATGAATACATGAATCCCGCAAAAATTTCCTCGAACTTCCAATGGTCCTGCGAAATTCTGGCGAATTGATTTCACAAAACCATTGGGAGAGGAGATTAAAACAGAAGGATTCTCAGAGCTGCATTCAGCCCTGGGAATCCCCCTGTTTGTGATCCCTAAGCACTAGTTGGTTAACTAACCTCTAGTGCCCTGGGGATCGCACAATCTTCTCAATGAATGCAGCCACAGCTGCAATCTTTGAGAAGATGCCCAGCACAGGAGTACCTCCTGACATTGTAATATAAGTATCTCTTACAAATGATACATTTATATCTGTAACAATGTATCATTTGTAGGAGATACTTATATTACAATGTCAGGAGGATCCTCTGTGCAGGGCATCTTCTCAATGATTGCAGCTGTCCAAAAAAAATCATGCATACACAGATTTTTTTACCATGAATTTGTAGTAATGATAGAAGAGTCAGGCTGATACATAAAGTCTTCTCCATCGCATCCCAAAGATTTTCAATAATGTTGAGGTCTGGACCAGGTGGAGATGTCTCACTATTTTGCAGTCTGAGCCTGATGCATCCTGGTGTTGTCATCTTGCACTATGCCCAAGAAAATATCCAATGATGGAAAAAAAAAACCTCATTATTCAGTATATCCATGTAGTCAGCTGTCCCAGTTTCCGGTACATATTATTGCTAATCCTAGACCTGACCAACTGGAGTAACCCTGCAGGTTCGAGGACTTTTTTTTGCCAGGCAGTGTATTTTAATGAATGTTTTTAAGGTTAAAGATCAGCTATAATAGGCGCAGCAGCGTGTACTTACCTTCTTTTCTCTCTTCTGACACTCTGTATGTCTTGGGAAGCTAAGTGACATAGCATATACCTAACTCCCATTCCTCCCAGATACCAGTGCTGGTGCTTGGCATGGCAAATATGCAGCCCTATGTGACTTGTTAACTTGCACGGCTAACTCTCTTTGGATTTGGACATTGAATGTCCTCCTTTTGTCCTTCTCCTTCCCTCACAAGAGTTTGGCTTTTGTTCTCTGGTTTTGGTACTAGTATTAGGTTTTGGTACTGACATATGTTGCTTTAGGTGTACATAGGATAGGATATATATATGTTATGCCGTGTACAAGATGCCTTACAGTATTGGCTCAGGGATTTGAATACTCTATATGCCCCATAGTAATATGGCCTCCCTCTCCTTGCCCCAGAGTTTGAACATTAAGTCCTGGTTTACACAGATATATATAAATATGGGTGGCAAAAAATGCTACGATATTGAAATTGGATACTATGAATACTTGAATTCTATATTACTTGTTTTAAGTACCTTATTGCAATTTTAAAAATTGCCCTGGTCTATAGAGGACACATCGGTACAAGAGCAGAAGTGGTAAAGCATTAAGACAAACTGTCAAACAGAACCAAAAGTGGTATAAATGTGTTCTATCTTTATTGGGCATTTGATTTAGTGATGCTTCACCCTAATAGTGACTGCTATCATACACAGCCATGTGAAGTCCCAAAAACAGGCATAGAAATCCTGGAGAAAGACTCTATGTATTTGTACTTAAAGATAGATAGGTACTAATGTACTAATACTAATGTATATATATATATATATATATATATATATATATATATATGCACCAAAGTAGCAAAACAAAGAAATCTGTAAGCTTTCAAACTATAAAATATTTGTTCTACAACTATGGTATGTCAAGCTATTCTTTTATGGTTTGTAATACTCCATACTATAGCCTAAGGCTATGTATACATGTTTTGTGATTGTTTCCAGTGACAGATGAACACAAGTACTGTACATACAGCACCATTCTGTTCTATAGAGAGGGAAGATGAGCAAGTGGCACCCCACTGTGCTCTCCTTCCCTTCAAATGCGTGAACTCTTTCCAGGTCAGTTGTCCATCAATCTGCATGGAGAAAGTCCCTCTTTTTTTTTTTACTTTTTGTTGTGATCAGAAATTGGTAGAAATCTCCCTAATGTGGACACAAAGTAGCAAAAATCCAACAGATGTTTTAACCCTTTCGTACATAAGACCACATACCGACTGTCTGACTTAAAGGCAGAATCCAAGTGTAGACTTTAACTTAAAAAAGAAAAAAAATGAAATTTAAGTTATCTCAGGCTGACATCGGTGTAGATCTACCTTATGTGTAAATAGCAAAACTGCAAAGACTGTTCTGCTTGGGACTCTGCAAGGAGTCTCCAGCAGTTATTCCTGCGTGGCACTGCATTTTCCCAGCCCTGAAAGCCAACAACAACATGGATGTGACCAGCCCTAATTTGATGTGGTCTGGATGCAATACTAAATAATTTAGAATGTAGGGCAGCTCCCAATAAAATAACAGGATGTAAATGTGGTTATAATGTGCTTATTTTGGTGCAAGCTGGTCTCATTCTAACTATACACAATTTTATTAACCGTACAATACATTTTTTTAATGGTTAGTTCATTGATAAGAAAAGTTTTCTTACAAAAGAGCATAAAATACAGAAAGACACACACAAAGAAAAGTACAATGTTGGTTCAAATACCTTTAAACACCTTTAAATACCTTTAAAGTCTTAACCTGGAAGAATACCAGGTCAAAATGGCGGCACCAGTGCCAGAGGATAGGTGAGTGTACAAGTTAACAAGCACGTATGTTTATTTTATTGCAGAGACATCACTTGTTTATTCTGCAAAAACAACTTGCCTGCTTGCAATTTTTTATTTTTTATTATTTTTTAGAGTTTAGTTCCAACTATAACTGTTTTCAGTTAAAATGGGAGACTGTTGGAGTTTGCCTGAAAATGCCATCTTAAAGCAATGTTTGTGTTTTTTTTTTTGTAGTCTTCCTACAAGTTTAATATACTTGTACTTATTCATTGTGGATGTTTGGGTTGGGAATTAAAACATAAACCCAGTCTCTTTAATCCAATTACTAAAGATTATTTACACTTTTACAATCATAAAGTGCTCAGGTTAGGCACACTTTATATTGTGCTTTGGTTCATTAAACTGTACATGGCAGCGGTCGGCAACCTTTCCACCAAATTCACAGTTTTAAATCCTGCGGACCATTAATATGAATTTTTTAAAAACATAAATCCATTTGTAAAATAACGACCTTCCTAATGGTGCCTGACAAGGACTGTGGAGGCTCTGATTCATTAATCAGCTTACGGTTATGTGAAGTATTACTATTGTCACTATTATCATTAGTTGCTTTGGTATTACTAAAGAAATACAAAATATTTGTTTGCTTTTTCTCACTCATTATAGGTTTATTTGATTCGAACATAAGGCTACGTACACACGTGCAATTATTATCGTTGGAAACGAACGATTAACTGATTGATAATCGTTAACAAAAAAAGTGCACAACAACTGACCAACAACGCCGTTAAACGAGGGATGTCGATGGAAAAAAAGACCGCACCGGCGATCTGATTGGGCGACGATCGTTCGCTATCTATAGTGTGTACGGTCGTTCAGTGATCGTGAATTTTTCTCCGGTACATGTCACTTCCTGCATCGTTCAAACCATCGTATTTAGTGTGTGTAAACTGTTGGTGGATTATATCTGAATGATCGTATCGTAACAGCATGTACAGAATCCTGCACTATACGATTGTTCAAAATAATTGTGAATAATCGTTGATCGGTCGTTATTCGTTCGTTTTCTAATGATAATTATTGCAGTGTGTACGTAGCCTAAGACCAAACAAGAAATGACAGGTATTAAAGTCAAACTATTTGCTGCTTCTAAATATAACAGGTAAATAAAATACACAGTTAAGGTCATACTTACCTAAAATAGCATCTGAGAAATAAACAAATAAAATAAAACAATCGGATA
The DNA here is from genome assembly GCF_032062135.1 of Pyxicephalus adspersus. NCBI lineage: Eukaryota > Metazoa > Chordata > Amphibia > Anura > Pyxicephalidae > Pyxicephalus > Pyxicephalus adspersus. The sequence continues at coordinate 27,988,474 of NC_092860.1, forward strand.
AGAATCGGTATTGAGCGGGGTGACTGATGTAATGGTGGAAACAATACTGAAGCATACGGCTCGGCTACGGTTGCCTCATACAACCTAAGACTACACTGACGTCACACTGCGCCTCCCGTGTTTTTCCGTCTCTAGTACAGTTCATGTGTTCATTAAGAATATAGGAATTTATAAGAATATTATTTTTGCTTTTTTTTAATAAAACATAAAAATTGCAAATAATGTCTAAATTTTTCTGTGGACTACCAAAATTTTCTTTTTTCTCAGGAAGCACTGGTTGGCAACCGGTGCACTAAAGGACTCCTTAGTCTCCACTTGAACTCTGTTGACCTATGTGAAGGTTTAATTGATTGAAATCGAAATGTTTTATTTGAAAGAGTTTTTTTTGGGTTGCATGGAGTAAAGATACTTCTAACTGTTAAGAAAAACAATCAGACATAAACTATACAATTATATTAGGATGGTCGAGATGTCCAACTGTTCTGAAATGTTTTGTTCCCCACCTTCTACTCCTTGCAGGTGGTGTGGACAGGATCAAGGTCCTGGTAATAACTTATGTGCAGTTGCATACATTTGGCAATGGTTTGTTATGTAATTGATTATCTTACATAAATAGAACAGATATCTCTAATTATGGGTCTATTTCTTGTGAACATTCATATGTAAACATAATATGTTTATACTGAGACATAATTGTTAGTTTATATTGTATGCTGGTGTGGCAATTGCATAGAACTTCTGGTGTGGTATGTTTTCTATGTTAGTCTAAATAGGGAATTAACAAATCATCACATAATAAATACACACATACATTATATGAGTTGAACAGAGCTGGGTGACCACAGGGATCATCATAGTGGGTGTTACAATATAAGCACATCAGTGAAACCCAGGCCTGCACATAGTTATTATATTTTTATTTATCCTTATTCATTTGCTTCTAATGTGTAATATAAGACTCTACATGCATTCAATATAAAAGTAAAATCAACACAAAAGAATAGTTGTTTGTCCTCTAAAGGCTTAATAGATTTTTTTTTCAAATTATTTAGCCATTTATAAATACTTTCTGAGATTAGCATGTCATTTAGTTGCAGAGCTCTGTTACATAATTTACTAAATAAAAACACTGACATTAACTAATGTAATCCACATCAATCAGAATTAAAGCTTTTTTGCAGGGCTTTGCTTGTACCCAGTGGGTATTGTACCAAATGAAGCAAAGCAGGCAGCGCCCTCTAATGTTCACTTTGTAACTTGCATGAAATCATTCTGCACTTCATTACTTTCATTCCTTTTCGTTGTAATAAGAATTATTTTAAAATATAACAGAAAAAAAACACAACACCAATGATATAACTGTATTATACTAATTGACAGGTAAGATTTAAGCCAGGGAATATGAGTGTATAGTAAGTACTATATTATAATTTATGTGAGTATTATTATACAGTATTTGTATAGCACCAACATATTATGCAGTGCTGTCATATCACTAGCTGTTCCTCAAAGGAGCTCACAACCTAATGTCCCTACTATAGTCATATGTCATTACCACAGGCTAAGGTCAATTTTGGGTGGAAGCCATTTAACCTAACTGCATGTTTTTGGAATGCGGGAGGAAACCGGAGTACCTGGTGGAAAGCCACGCACACAAGCACAGGGAGAACCTGCAAACTCCATGCAGATAATGTCCTGTCCGGGATTCGAACCTGGGATGCTGCAAAAGCCAGAGTGCTAACCACTGAGCCACCGTGCTGCCCATAGTTAAATACTCAGGGATATAATATTGCATATCTACATTTGTTCAGGCTGGCAGCAATAAAACAGTCACAAGCTTGTCATCTGATCAAGGCATCTCTTCATACAATGAACCAGTTATTACTTTTGATTTTGTTTTCACACTAGATTTCATTTATGTGCAGAAAAGGCTACACTAGACTGTACATAGGGGAAATGACCCAGTTATCACTCACCATCCTTATGGGCTTATCTTTCTTACAATATTTCAGATGTGCATATCAGAATGCCTGGCTGTACTTTGATTTTAATCATTTTTTAACATAACCTTTAATTTTGAGGTTACTCTAATTATTTACTATTCTTTAAAAATGATACCTGCAGCAGGTCCCAACCAAAACCTTGTAGAGATGTAAGAGAAGCCATTATCAATGAACTTTTAACAAGTACTGATTGTTCTAGATCAGCAGTCACCAACCAGTCACCAATCCTCTATTGGGGGTGCCCCACTGAGCGGGGTCAGGAGAAGGACCCCACTGGCAGAGGGCACTGGCCAGAGCCGCGGCCCTTGTCCCCCGTACAAATCACAGGCTCAGGGAAATGAGCGGGCTTTGTCTCAGATCTGCAATGGGAGGGTGGGTGGGGTTATGTCATGATGATGTCACTATGTGGGAAGTTTCTCCCCTTTGATTGACACCCGGCTCCCCCCACATGCGCAGTCAGGAGCCGGTAATTTTAGTGGTCTGCGGGACTGAAAAGGTTGGCGACTACTGATCTAGATAATGTTATAACCTACAAAGCTCTTAAAACCACTGCACTGGCTGCAGATGCGTTTGTTAAAACATCAGTGCTATGTATCTAGAAGAGGAAATGATGTGCAGGGAATGATGAAAACAATGCTGGGCTAGATGGATATGATTTTATGTACTCTGTCACACTCTACTCCTTTGCATTCTGCAAAAAAGTTGAAATTAGGGTTGGCTTCTTGATAGAGAAAATGGGCCTGATTTAAAGCTCTCAGAAGATAAACTATTATTAGAGATCCAGCAAACCTGGAATGGATCGGGTCCTGGTTTGAAAATAGAAGGAAAACTATTGCTTTGAAATAGTACAAACTAAGGTAGAGTATTTACCAAACTTGAACAACCACTTCTTACACATTCTAAGAAACTAATCAAGCTTATTTTACCAGCTGTACGCATTTCACTTGTGAAAGCATAGAAGAAAGCTGAAATTTCCTTAGAACCCATTGTGGCAAACTGAACTGGATCATGGTTAACAACAGGCTAACCAGCACCCTTAATAACAAGTTGGACATGTTTGAGCAAATTTGGGACCCATGGGTGGAATATAATTCAAAGTGAATAATATCCTACCAAATAAAGGCAAAATCCCAATTAGTATTAGCGTGAAAATCTCTCCCCTCTCCCCCTATCCACTTATGTGTATCCCAGTTCAGATCTATTTTTACAAGGCTGGTAAAGACAGCTGATGCAAACCCCACAATAAACTAAGGCCATGGCGTTCAGAGATGATCATGCATAGGATGGGGGTTCTGGTTCCCCTATATGGGGGAAATGTGTATAATTTGATCTGCACTTGTTTTACCCTGTATTGTTATCATTGTTTGTTTCAATGTCCAGATCGGACGTTATAGTTATCTTAAGTCACGCAAAATTTACTTCTCAAAAACCTAATAAAAAGTTTGAAATATAAGAAATCTATTCAAGGTTTACTGGATCACCCAGGTTACAATCTATCTTTTCCAGTCTTGGAAAGCTTTAACAAATCAGGCTCAATGTTTAATATTACGAGAGCACTGTGATTCCAATCCTCAGAAGACTATAGTCTTCCTGCTTGCTTTAGCCACACAATACATACATGAGTACCCTTGTATGTGAAAGGCTGTTACTCCAATGTGAAAGTATAAAGCAAAACTGCTTTTCCTTGCACCAGACAGATCACTCCAATGACTTTCTCCCCAAGCATTCAGAATTCTCTTGGAGTGCTGTGAGTAAGAATTTAAAGATACATACATAAAGGTTAGCATGTTGTAGCATGAGATATAGAATTTCCACTGGGCCCAACATAAACTAAGTTCAATAACATATATTAAGGAAATCACCACCCACAACAATCTTAACAGCAATACAATGTCTCATTTACCTTTTGAAACTGTGCCACAGCTACAGCTGCAGAAATAAGGTGTGAGTATGGAAAGACAAAATGCAAAATTATTCAAAAACCCAAAGGGCTCATTTGTATGTCTTCTTTTTCATGTTTACAGGTAAAATATTTTTAGTTGGTTAGGATAAGTCACAATCGATTTAATTATATTTTATGCACAGGTGCTAGCCACCAGTAGATGGCACTGTGTTTTCATGTAAAGTGTGTAACAAACTCCTAATTTTAAACTGCAAGGAAAGTTCATTAACCATGAACACTGGTATGACCCAAGTATAAACCCAAATCCTTTTATAGTTTAAATTTTAGGTCAAAATATCTTGGTTTATACTTGATTATAAACAGTATACATACTGTAGATTACTGCACACTTCACAAAATGAAAAAGGCACAAAACTCACTACACTACAGAAATATCAATAACAATGTAAATATAGAATAAGACATTTATTTATAAACATCCATTATTACAATTGTAAAACAGTTATATTAGGGGTCAAAACCCCTAACCCCTAAAAAAGACAAAAAAAACACCCAATAAAACAACACCTGAACTATTTATATAATTATGTGGCGTATGGGCACCATGCAGGTGCTTAGGGCTGTTTTGAAGGACATAGATTACTCATAAAAATATATAAAAAGAAGAGTATGAAGAGTATGTGGTGTATAGTGCCCATACACCATATATTCAGACAAATAGTCTTAGGCTTAGTTTTATTGGGCATTTTTACCTTCTGTCTGTAAATGTAAATGTTTTTTTTTTTTTTGGAACATATTGGAACATATTGTTCTGAAACATTTTGTCAATAAATATAATAAGTCTTCTTAGGAATTGAAATTTTTTTGTAGTTAATTTCTATAAACTTATTCAGAGTCAGATAGATTTTCAAAACCAAATAACCGTGAAGCTTATTGGATATACATTAAATATTCTGGTCCCTTTCGGTTTAAATGAATAATTGGATGTCCATAATATTCTATAGTTCTCCTAATTTGGTTGAGTATTTATTATTTTATTATTGAGTTTGTGCCTGTACAAGATATGTCTTGTTTTTCTATTTAAAATGTTTACAAATATGGTTGTTTGACTTTATTGTTCAATTTCAACTGTTACTTGATAATAAATTCTTTTTGTGGCTGCTTCCTAAAACTTATGTTACATTCTTACAATCTCTTGATAATACCTGGATGTAACATTTTACAAGAGGGTGCTTCATTCTTCCAAATCCAATAGATTGCTGCTTGGTAAATCGATGCCATCTAGTGGTTACTTAAAGTATTACTTAAACTTTTAGGGGAATTCCTTTTTTCTATCCAGGAATGCCATATGCCACATCCCCAAGATATCAAGATATACATATATAAATTCGGGTGCAAACCTTGGGACTTTTAAGGCATCCAGTCAATATCGTATACATTATTTGTAGAAAAAACATAAAAACATGAATATATTTAAAACTTAATTCAAAATACATAAAATCATAGAATTCATCATTACATTCACATGCTTGATCTGTATCCTGTCAGTAAGCATTAAACTTTCGGCATGTTTCAGGGAACAGAGTCCTCTTCTTCAGGAACTAAACAGCATCTGTCTTGCATGTGGCCATATCACGTCTGGCAAGTTGGCAACCACTGCCCTAAAGGAACTTTACTAGTCAAGATGCAGGAATTAGGAATCAAAGTTACTTAGTTACTAGATGAATAAAGTAATACATTTGGCCTGAGGTGGTTGACTTACCTAAAAAGTAAAGTTCCTTTTTGGGTGGACACTCAAGGTAGGTCAAAATATTACTTTTGTGTCATGCCTATCAACAAGGGAGCCACCAGTCGTGCCCACTGCTCCTGGGCTGGCCTTTTCCCTTCAGCTGTCTGTTCAAAGGTTGTGAGAAAATGCTCTGGATCGTCTTTTGAATTAATTGAAGGCAAAACCTGGATCACCTGAAAAAAACATTCAAGTGGTGGCAGAACCTGCAGATACAATCTGAGATCACTGCACCAGTTCAGAGCATTAAATTGTTGCTGTTGCTGAGCCCACTATTCTATGTGCTCCAGTTTCTGCTCCCAGTCTTGTTTCAATTTCCTTTTCTCAAAGAGCTTTCAATAAATTAGGCCCACTATGACAAAGGCATGATAGGAAAGGGTATAGAAGATGGTGGTGTAAGGAAAGGGGAAATAATGAAAGTTTAGAAACGAATGTTGTAAATATGTTAAAAAAAAGAATGACATAAATGACATAAATAGGACTGACATGGACATGTTGTAGCAGATCTCAGTGGCAATTGTGAGTGAGTTGCATGCAGAGAAGTCAAGATCTTATTAGTGACAAAAACTTTTTGGACCGCTTACCAGTGTAGTAAACTGTAAGGACTGTCTCCCCCATCCTATGAAACTCTGGTCATAAAGTTTTAGGATCCAGTGACAACTGGTAAACTGGTACTGTATATTTTACACCTCCCAAATAGAACAAGACTTTAGCTCATGACATACCTTATTATTTTATATATATGTATACAGTGAGGGAAAGAAGTATTTGATCCCCTGCTGATTTTGTACGTTTGTCCTCTGACAAAGAAATGATCAGTCTATAATTGTAATGCTAGGTTTATTGTAGGAGTGAAAGACAGAATAACAACAAAAGAACCCTCAAAAAACCCAGTGCTCAAAAGTCAGAGCTTGGTGTGCATTGTAATGAGTGAAATAAGTATTTGATCTCCAAACAACCGGTCTGAAGACTGGGTGGGCCACTCCAGGACCTTCATGTGCTTCTTCTTGAGCCACTCCTTTGTTGCCTTGGCCGTGTGTTTTGGGTCATTGTCATGTTGGAATACCCATCCACAACCCATTTTCAATGCACTGGCTGAGGGAAGGAGGTGCTCACCCAGGATTTAATGGTATATGGCCCCGTCCATTGTCCCTTTGATGTGGTGAAGGTGTCCTTTCCCTTAGCAGAAAAACACCCCCAAAGCATAATGTGGGGTGTTGGGGCCATAGGCAGCATTCCTCCTCCTCCAAACACGGCGAGTTGAGGTGATGCCAAAGAGCTCAATTAGGTCTCATCTGACCACAACACTTTCACCCAGTTCTCTGGATCATTCAGATGTTCATTGGCAAACCGCAGACGGGCATGTACATGTGCTGTCTTGAGCAGAGGGACCTTGAGGGCTCTGCAAGATTTCAGGCCTTCACGGTGCAACGTGTTACCAATTGTTTTCTTGGTGACTATGGTCCCAGCTGCCCTGAGATCATTGAAAAGTTCCCCCTGTGTAGTTCCGGGCTGCTTCGTCACCGTTCTCATGATCATTGCAACTTCACGAGGGGAGACCTTGCATGGAGCCCCAGAACGAGGGAGATTGACAGTTGTTTTGTGTTTCTTCAATTTGCGAATTATTGCGCCAACTGTTGTCACCTTCTCACCAAGCTGCTTGGCGATATTCTTGTAGCCCAGTCCAGCCTTGTGTAGGTCTACAATCTTGTCCCCGACATCCTTGGAAGCTCGTTGGTCTTGGCCATGATGGCTAGTTTGGAATCTGATTAATTGCTTCTGTGGACAGGCGTCTTTTATACAGGTACTGTAACAAGCTTGGATTAAGAGCACTCCCTTACAGAGGGTGCTCCTAATCTCAGCTTGTCTCAGGGAGGACACCTGGGAGCCTGAAATCTTGATGGTTGACAGGAGATCAAATACTTATTTCACTCATTACAATGCACATCAAGCTCTGACTTTTGAGCACTGGGTTTTTGAGTGTCTTTCTTGTTTTTCTGTCTCTCACAGCTACAATAAACCTACCATTACAATTATAGACTGGTCATTTCTTTGTCAGAGGGCAAACGTACAAAATCAGCAAGGGATCAAATGCTTCTTTCACTCACTGTATATATATATATATATATATATATATATATACATATATATATAAATATATAAATATATATATATATATATTGATGGCCTCTTCCACCAACATTTTATTAGCACAGACATTCAGGCATACTCAGTCTGAAACATCAGGAATGTTGTTGCTCTCTTGCTTTCAACACCTATCAAAAAGTAACCTTATAGCATCACATATGGGCTATATGCTCTGGCAATTTAAAATGTTTGGTAATATACTTATGCAATAACAGAGCAATAAATCTTGAGCTGGGATAGGCTATGAAAAACTAAAACAATGCAACACAAATAGCAGCAGAGAAGGTATTTCCAAAATTCTTTTTGCAAATGTTCTCACTGCAAAGGAGTGCCAGCAGATGGCAGTATTATACCTTCTGCAGAATTCCCTGGCAGGTAGTACTAGTTTAAAGTTTTTGTTAAAAAAAGTCTGCAAGTTTTGAAAGTTGTGTCTCCTGTCTATAATAGCCCCCTTTATCTCCAAAGAATAGGGTAAATCTGAAATAGTCACTGAAAACTGATCTAAATAGAACATTTAGCCACAAATAATATTTTTAGAAAAATGTGAATACATTTAACGTATTATCTGTGAAAATGTTTTCCAAAGGGGGTAAAAATTAAAGAGACAACAATAAAGTTTAATGGTACACACATCTACCTCCTGGTGTGGAGAATGCTATTATAATTCCTAATATTAATAATTATATACACACTATAACCATAGATTAAAACTTAATCATAAAAATAAACCCAAAATTGAGGAAAACCCAATAAGTGGATGATTTGCAGCATCAATATATTTTTATACTAAATTATCAATAATTATTATTATGGATCACTAAAGTGCTGGTTTTGTTTGTACAACAGACAATTATTGTTTGCAATATTTGTATCCTCTGTGTAAAAGCACAAATAGACTTGTAGATAGATAGACTGTGTTCAGACTTTAAACTATCATATGCTCTCCAGTATTATACAGAGAAAAAAGTACAGCTATTAGCATAACTCTCTTTCCCTATTAAACTGAAAAAAGGGGTAAATAGAAAACATTTTATCCAGAGTGAGACTGCTGTTGGTTTGACAGCTCTGTGGGTATGGGCATCCAAATGGTGAAGTTTGACTCGAGCATTCAATTTCAAGATAATAAATCGTATCAATAAAATTTTAATAAAAATAAATGAACGCTGCTAATAAAAATTTAACTTTGGAAAAAAATTAGGCTTTTCTTGCCTCTTTACATTGACGTGTTTTACAAAGTGCAGCTCACAAAGGAGCTAACAATCCACCGTTCCTACTGATGTCATATGTCTTTAACACAATCTAAACCAGTGTTTCTCAAGGTTCCTTCAGTAATGAGCAATTTGTAAATCTCAGGTCAGTTTAAGTGACACCACTGATTAGTGATGAGCGAGAATGCCTCTGACATTCTTGCGAAAATTTCCTCGAACTTCCGATGGGTCCGCAAATTTTCGAACCAATTTCGCGGACCCATCTGAAGATTGAGGAAATCATTACAGGAGGAGTACCGTGGCTGCAAAGCAACCGTGGGAACCCTCCTGTGCCTAATCCCCGGGCACTAGAAGTTAAATGAGGACAAGCCCTCATTTAACTTCTAGTGCCCGGGGATCGCGCACAGGAGGATTTCCATGGCTGCATTCATCAATGCAGCCACGGTACTCCTCCTGTCAGTGTGAGTCCTCATGAATGAATGCAGCCATGGGAATCCTTACAGGATAATTCCCACGGCTGCATTTATTCATGATGGTCACAGCCGTGGGACTTCTGTGTTCTTGGATAGTGAATCTCTATCCAAGAACACATACTACAGGCCTGCAAGAGCAATCAGGGGAGCGGAGCTGACTTCCTGATTACTCTTGCTGGTCCCAAAAAATTTGATCTTGATGACCGAATTTACACAGGCCGTTCTAACTTGTTTTGTAGGCGAGAATGGCCCGATTCGCCGTGAGATCGAACTTTAAAATTTCGCTTGCTCATCCCTACCACTGATCTTCCTAGCTATCTGTAAGGATGACATTATTCCCACTGGCCACCACCCTAATGTACTGTGAGCTGTGGATATAGTAATTATAGAAAGGATTCCCTGAAGACCTGAAAGTTGTTTTAAGGGGGCCGCATGTTAAAAAGGTTGAAAAACTTAGATCTAAAGTCAGTGGGGTGCCAATTAACCTGTATTTTGGTATGTGGGAAGAAACCCAGGCAAACATGGGGAGAACATACAAACTCTGCGCATATAGCGTCCTGGCCAAGATTTAAGCTTGGGACTTCAGCACTACAAAGGTCAGAATGCTAGCCTATGAGCCACTGTGCTTCTGAAATACATTGCACCCGTGGGATAAATCTAAGGCCAAGCAGGAGCATATATTTTGGATGTGTAAATAATTTTTAATTGTTAAAATTTAGCTTGGCCTAAATACCACAGCCACACCCCAAGAAGAATAATTCCTTAGCTTTGGCTGGGACACCCACCTTCCAGTCTTTGGTGTTGTTCATCACAAATACCCTGCCTTACAGGAAGTCATTTAGGATGTCAGATCAGCTAGCTCAGCGTCTCTTCACCTCTATAACATGGGGGAACTGTTGAAATAACTCGAAGTGCTTCAGGGAATCCCTTGAAATAACTTTCAGGTCTTTGGGGAACATTCAAAGCAATGGAAGGAACTTTTGAGAAGTTGTGTTTCAATAAAATGAGTCAGGCCAGGACCACAGATGTCTACTGTAGATGATACTGAGAACAGCAATACATTTGTTTATATATAATGTTTAATTTAAAACACTTCATACCTGTGCACACAGGCAGGGCACATAACATGAACCCCCACAGTGCACTTTAAAGAAATCAAGTGCACTTTGTTAAAGTAGCTGTAAACCCAGTTACTAAAATTATACATACATTTTTACATGATAACATCTCTTTAAAGTCTATTCTTACTTTAATTGCTATCTTTTATGGAAATAACAGCTGGTGATAAATGTCCTTGTTTAGGCACTTTGTTATGTGAAATGACAACATTCTGCCCTTGCTATCCACTGTTTCTTTCCAGCTGTCACATGCTTATGCCAAAAAAAACTAAGCTGCCACCTTTACCATTGTACAAACATATGCAGCTGTACAAAGACCCCTGTGTTCTCTGCGGCCCATTGTGTTCCTGTTGCCATGTTTGACCCCGTTGATATGTTCCATTCCCTATCTGTGTCCAAATAATCAGGGCATGTGCAACTATGGCCATCACAACATGGCACTGTGTGAAGTGTACAACAATGATAACACTCAGGTGCTACAAGTTATTTCTTCTGAAGCTGTTGCTTTTTTTAAGGGAGGCCCTGAGGATAGTTGCGGTCATTGTAAAAAGAGAATTTAGATGGAAAAAAGATGCAGCTCATTTACTGTAGTAGGGCACAGGCAGGAGGGGAAACATTATTATTATTATTATTATTATTATTATTATTAATAATAATATTATTATAAACGATAATAATAATAATAATAATAATAAAAGACAGGATTTATATAGCGCCAACATATTACACAGCGCTGTACATTAAATAGGGGTTGCAAATGACAAGACTCAGACAGTGAGACAGGAGAAGAGGACCCTGCCCCGAAGAGCTTACAATCTAGGAGGTGGAGGAAGTAACACACAGTAGAAGAGGAGATGTCAGCCAGGGTGTAGAAGGCAGTAGCGGGTTTGTGTTAGAAGAGCATTGGGTGCCGATGCTATTTGTTTTGTGTATATCTGTGTGGTGCTATTTACATGTAATGTGCTGCTGTATGTATGTAATGTACTTTGTATTAGAACTTAGATGCATTCATTTCATGTAAGTGTATGACTTAAAATATATTACTACTAATCACAGTACTCCCTCCTGCCTGCAGATTATTCATGATAATCAATAGTGTTGGTGTTCGAATTCGGGTTGTCCTTATATTCGACCCGAATATGGCTGTTTGATTTTGGATAGACCCGGCCCAAAATAAAAACGAGATTCAACTGCAAAAATTCGGATAAAAAAAATAATTTTAAATTTATTCAATGTTTGTGTTAATTTAATTAATTTTTTTTACAGGTTACCCTACAATGACATGATATCTCTTACTCTGTAACACACTTTCCAGCATAGTAATATTCTGATATATTTGTTACATTTTACTTTTATCCACTGCGAGAACAATGTAACAAATATATCATGTTACTGTGCTGGAAAGTGTGTTACAGAGTAAGAGATACCTCTAGTGCGGGGCATCTTCCCCGGGCACTACAGGTCATTAAACTGTAGTGCCCCAGGGATCGTAGTGGAACTGCAGAGTTCATCTGCAGTTCAGTTCCCACGGTCACATGACAATGGGAACTTTGCGGTCACAGCTGTGACTGCAGACGATCTCCGGGCACTAGAGTTTCAATGGGGACAAGTTTCCCCATTCATCACATCTAGTGCCCTGTGTTCTTGGATGGAGAAACTCTATCCAAGAACACATTCTATTAGAAAAGGGCTGCAAAAGCAATCCGATTGCTCTTGCAGCCCTTAATAGTCCCTAAAAATAACCCAAATTCTCCCACCATTTACTTCAATGGTGTTCGGACAATTGTGCTGTTGGTAAATATTGTATGTCAGGAATGTATTCATGCACAGCACTGCCTAATATGTAGGCGCTATATAAATACTGTTTAATTATAATATTGCAAACTTAAAGTTACTGAAAGGTTAATTTTATTAAATATTTATTTGATTACTTTAAAGGTAATTTGTTATGATTATTTGTCATTTCAATGTATTTGGATGGTCACTTATGAATCATGAGTATGAGATTTAGTGTTTCTCTTAAGCCTACAAGTAAATTATTGAACTAGTATTTAGGGTATGTATTAAATTACTAAAGATAATATTAAGTGTGCAGAACTGATTTACAATACTTTACCTTACAAAGGCCAAAGCAAACAAATGGAAGTTAAATATAACTGTGTGACCCAAGACTGTGAGCAGAGACTATTTACAGAAAGCAGATGTCACACTCAGGGGTATCTACACAAAAGTACACAGTTAGAGATGTATTATATAAGCTTATAAAAAATATTTACATAGAAAATATGGATTTTATGGATTACAAAAGTAACTGTCCCACATTTATTTATGTATGTGACGATGTTGAACTTTTGATAAGCCTAGGGTAGAAGTAATACATTTATTATGTAGCATTATCATGTAAATCACACAATTAATATTTTTTGGGGGGGTCTAGCACATTGTAGCCCTTTTGCCCTATACATTTAGGGTTGATTAAGTGTAGAATGGGAGAAAGAAATAGATATTAATATTTTATAAATGCAATCTTTCTTTTACAAATAAAGACCTACAGGGTATATCTATGCCATGGGGCATACAAAACACTTTGGTATCCAAAAAAGAAACCACAGCTGAACAAGTTTTCTTCCAAACACTCTTAGCTATCTGGGGGAAACAGGGAAGAAAAAGAATGGAGTTACTTGGTCCTATTAATTCACCTTTGTGTGTGTAACTTTCAGCTTCAACTTTTGCACTTTGTCAACATTAGATTTTTTTCAACAAAATAGATAAAAAGATAGCTGTCTGCATATGAAAATTCTAAATATTTCATTTAAAAAAAGAAAAACGTTTAACATTCATTTTTTCCATAACCATAATAAATAGATACACAACTAATACACATTTTATTTGAAAGCTAAACTGCTAAAGGTTAAGGAAGATACAAATTAATTATTTTTTGTGTTTATTTACATGTATATATTCATTTGAATGTTTCTTTTAAATTGCAAGCATTGTAAATACCAAAAATATGACATAAAACAGCACAATGCAATCCACTGTACAAAAGGGTTTAGACTGGGAGTGGGAGAAACAGCACAAGAAACCAATTAGTTGTGTGGAAATACTCATGTGCTAACAAAGAATATGTTGATTTGAAGGGAAAACAGAGTGACAGAGTCAAGGTCACCAGTCTGCTGTTTCTTCTTTCACTGTCTATTCACAAGTTGGTGGAGAGACAAGACCTATAAATGTTACCTATATGCAGCAGAAAACTCCAGCCCTTTAGAACAGGACTATGATGTGTACAGCATTCTGGAGGTAGGTATATACAGCATGGTGAACAAAGGTCTGTCTGAAAACCTAAACGTTGGTCTCATCTATCCAAAACTCATTGTTCTAGAAATCTTGGTTGGTTTGATCAGATGCAACTTTGGACACCTTAACTGCGCTGCTATGTTCTTTTTAGAGAGGATGCTTTCTCCAGACAACCCTTTGAAGCATTTTTTGTACTGTTATGAACTTTTTAACACCCCCAGGCGGTAATCCTGAGTGTGACTCGGGGTGGATTTTACATGCAAAAAGCAGTAATCCGAGTCACACTCGGGGTCACTTTTAACTAAAAAAAAACACACATACCTTGCTCTGTCGCTGTCCCCTGGTGTCCTGCTGGTCTCCGCAGGTCCTGGGGACACGTCCTGCTTCTCCGATCTCCAGCCGCGAAGTGCAAAGATGAGCTTTACGGGGTTTCCCGGTGACGTCGGTACATGCGTCGGTGCAGGCTGGAGGATCAGCGGGAAATTAAAATAATTTTGTATTGGATTCAATACAAAATAGCTGTATTGAGTCCAATACAAATAAATATTCAGGCACTATACAGTTACATTACATGTTTAAATATTTTTTTTGTTTTTGTTTTTTGTTAAATAAAGTTTATTATAAAATGTATTAAATATCAGTGAGTATTGTCTTAGAATTACAGCCTACAATGGAAATTTTTTGCAGGAAAATTTGGACGGAATTAGACTGCTAGGAAGGTTAATATTTATCATGGCAATTGAGGCCTGTAGAGTTGAAGCTCTTGGGTTTTTGCAAGGTCTCTGACCGTTTCAGACTGGATTATCCAGTCCTGGGAATATTGGCAATTGTCTTGAATGTTTTCCACAAGTTAATAATCATTCTCGCTGTAGAATGAAGAACTTCAAACTGTTTAGGGATGGCTTTATAACCCATTTAAGATTGATGGACAGCAACATTTAATTCTCTAATATCATTCACTTCCTTTTTGTGATCCTGATTGGCCAGGTGGGGATCGTGTAACTCCGGCACATGCAGAAGAAAGAAGGAATGATAGGAGTGCAGCTCAGCTTTGTCGCTAGAAACCTGGAATGATCAGGCAGGCAGGACAGATAATTGCAGAAAGGAAATTGCCTGTCCTCTTCTGTTAAAATGACCTACCTGCATGATCATGTATTCCCAGAAGTGGAACTTTAGATACACATTAAAAGCAGAGGATACCAACACAAACTAGGTATGTAAAATTGTGTAGAACCAGGTGGCAGTTTACAAAATCTCTGAAAGGTCTACTTTAATCATTAAATTATTTCAGTTTGTACATAGGGAGCAAATGCTAACTGTACAGAACTGAAAAAGCTTTAAATGCTTGCACTGCACTAAATATACTATCATATAAAATGCAGAATCATTAAAAATGACATGTGCAGACAAAGTACACTTAGTCATTGCACCACATCATAAACCATCTTAGCTTGGCAGAATATTTTCTGCATTACTTTATGAGAATAATAGTATGAAAAAAATATCTGACTGTCTGTTCCTTGTCCAGTACACAAGATTTCATTTCCTCCTGGTAGCCTTAAACTGGGCCAGTTATGGAACATAGATTTGTTTGTATTCGGCGTCTCATTTCTCAGTCTCTGTCTGCAAAACTAATATCCTTTGTCTGAGGTAGCATTTCTGATTTTATCCCCGCTGGGCTCCACTTCCTGTTTTCCTGCAAAATGAGGGATATTTTTCCTAAGCCAGTTCTTCTTTGTCCTCCACACATCTTGACAGGTCCAAGATTGCTTTTAATGTAAAATGCTTTTAATGTGTAAAGTGAAACATGAAATATCAGTTATACTTCATATTTTACTTTAATGAATGAATTTGATCTGCATAAAAGAACTGACTTGACTTGCGTGACTTAATTTATGATTGAATGCACTAATACAGAGAAGAAAATAATGATAATTTAAACCCCGAGGATAGACAATATTTGCCACTGGTTAGTGAACAGAGCTTTCTGTGACATCTGTAACACTATTGTCCTCAAGGAAATGGAAATACTTCTAAAAAGGAATGAGTGTTTAAGTATTGATACCAAATTGGAAAGATGTTAGCTTGCATTGCCTTTTGTTTGATCCGAAATGTCCCCAGTATACGATCCTTACCAATTTTGTCTGCTAGATAGAATTCATATCAATTATGACCAGTGCTATATGAACAGGACTGTATCTTATTACATGAGAGAAAGCAAGGAGATGCCCTTATTTGTGTGTGGGTACTTCTTTGTCCAGGTATTAGGTCTTTGGGTTTCTGGCCAAGCTGTATGCCCTAAAACATTTTGGACTACTAGGCCATTTTAGGAGGTCAAGAAGGCACAGTAGGCCAGAAGAAAAGGAAAGGTTTTTCTCAAACTGTGACTGCAAGTGAGCAGCCTCAGTCTTCCCCTCATCTGCGGTGTAGGCTCTGTACATGTGCGCGTGCTTGGCATCGAAATGTCCCTTGACATTCCAACCGCTTGAAGGTGCTGTTGGTGTCGTTGCACACTAAACACAGGGCTTTGTTGCCACGTTGGATGAAGAATAGTTTGTCAGTCGATTCAGGGTTGAAGACACAACGTTCGAGGGTAACCTTCTGAAGACCGGTAGCTTCGCGTTGCTCCTGCTCTTTAGGCATAGTAATTAGGGTTACTGTGTGGGAACTTGATGATATCGCAGGTACTTGCAATAACGTGACAATTCAATTAGGCCTGATCCAACAATAAATAACTAGGAGAACGTTAGGCCAGACTGGAATACTGGCTAGACCATATCGGGCCTAAAAGCCAGGGTTTGCCTAACTCTGACCTAAAGCTTCTTGCGCACGGACAGTGAGATCAGCTCTATTATTTTCCCCTTCACGGCGGCTACATTACCTAATCTCACACCTGCGCAGTGAGATGGAGGAGAAAAAAATAGATGGCGGCGCCCAGGGCTTCCTCTGTCCCGGGAATTCCAGGACAATGCAGGACCGGATTGTGTGAAGGACTAGTGCCATCGAGGGGTCTGCAGGATGAAAGGTATGTGTAATTTTTTTATTTTTAGTTTAGTTCAGCTTTAAATTGAAAGCCAGGTTGAGCCCTTACTTTACCTTTCTCCACCCCATACATATGCATATGCATACATACTTTTTTTTCTATGATCCTATTATCCAGTTGTATGTTGTCACGTGTCCTTTTCTTAGCCATTTCCTTGACATCTGTTAAATGTGGCAAAGAACTGTACAGCACTGCATATGCAATGGGTCCTTTATGCTCTTAGCTTATGGAAAGTGGCTTGAATGACATTGGGTCCTAAGCATCTTTAAGCTATTAACCAATGGGCACAAATATTTTAGATGAAACTAATTTAGGTAACTGAGCCTTTCCTCATAATTGAAAATGCATGTATTGAATGCAATTTAAAGAATTATGCAGTGGTGCTAACATTTACTTTCGAGCTAGGAGACATTCATCAATAACCATCCATATTCTGTGTTATTTCACAATGCAGGAAAAGAATAAAGCCTATACTACATTGTGCTACTAGTCAATACATCCCTGGTAAATTAATTACATTTTAGTTGTCCTTGACATTGGCATTTTGTTTCCATTTGGTTTATTATATGTATTTTTTGTCCAATATTGGATCTTATCCTTTATTGACTTGTTTAATTTTTTTGGGGGTCTTGTTTCAATTTCCTGGTGCAGGTTACAGTATGATGAAAGTAGACTACCTGTTGTTGGCCACAGAGCTGCTTTGGTTTATTAATATTGATTTGTATGGACATGCATTAAACATTCTTCATGGGAAACCTTAACAAAATAATCCCTACCCTGTAATGCAAAATTACACCTAAACGCCATATTCTAGTCCAAGTTCCGTTTTTCAAAATTTTAATGGCATTTTTATTAGCTTTAGTGTTTTAATTTAAAATGGTTTGTGTTTCCAGCCACAACCTGTTACTTTAGCATCTCACATTAAAAAAAAGGAAAAAAAAAGGACAAATCTAATGGTTTACTATGGATAGCAAAGACAGTATTAAGACCAATAAATGGTTCATAGTCTAGAAAATCTGGGTGAGATCTCATAGAACAAGTAGGATATATTGTACTTTTTTAAAAACTGACAGAATATACTGAAATACATTCAGTAGGGTGTAATTTTCTGGTTCAAAAGTTCATAATATGGTGCTCTTATAGATTGTAAGCTCTTCTGGGTAGGGTCCTCTCCTTGCGTAATATGTTGGCGCTAAATAAATACTGTGTATTATTATTATTATTATTATTATTATTAATAATAATAATAATAATAATAATAATAATAATATTAATATCAGCTAAGAGCCTAAGTCCTTCAGGTAACCAGTTTTGTTATGTTACCTACACATCCCAGGTTTGCTGGATCACCATGAGAGTCTATCTATCTTTTTCTTAATAATTTTTTATTCAGTTAACAGTCAAATAAACAACATTGAACACTGAGTCATACAATTAGCAAAAAAACATTTCAATTAAAGTAGACATTTTACTGACAGGTGATACGTGAAATGACTGATCACTGAGAGATTTTCCAATATTTTAAATCAAAACAAGGAAAAGGGAAGGATGGAAATGGAAGGAGGGAAGGTGGAAGGGGTGATGGGGATGGCATTACCGGCCTGACTGGATAAGGACCAAATACAGTATGATTAGAGTCATGGAACAACAGGTCCACCATTAGCTTCTATCAGAATATATCATCAACGCTATCAGCCTCGCACCGCACTGAAATATACGCCTGAGTGGTGGCATATTGCATCCAGTAAAACCATGTTTTGTGGAATTTGTCAAATCTCCTGTCATGGGAAGAAATAAGGTCTTCGATCGTCATAATCTCGTTAACCCTTTTAAACCAGTGGGACAGAGTAGGTGGAGAAGACTGCTTCCACAATGTAGGAATGCAGGCTTTAGCAGCATTCAAAAGATGTTTGAGAGTTGTGATACTTCTTCTTAGACCAGTCATTTAAATGTAGAAGTGCCAGTTCAGGTCTCTTGCGTATATTCACCTCTGTTAATTCCTCAATAACCGCTGCCCTCTGTGTCCAAAAGGGAGCCAACAAAGAGCATTCCCAGAATATGTGGAGCAGGCTGCCAGCTTAAACTCCACAACGCCAGCAGCGATCATCTACCCCTGGCTGGCAAAGGGAGAGAACGGAGAAAATGATGCAGTTGTAAACTACACACGTCCAATTCTGGGAGATCGTGTTCAGCTAAAAGATCAGAAACATTCCCCCACTCTGCACCCCTCAAGAAATAGGAGGCCCTAAAGATTCCCAGCTTCCTCCATGCGCAGAACCTGGGGTCAGATAGACCATGTTGAAACCCAGGGTTTCCCAAAAAAGGGGATAATGGTGAGGGTTAGGTATTAAGTCAAGGGGTCTGGAAATGCTTCCGTACAATATGCAAAGTTGTCCCCATCAAAGGGAGTTTGAGGATAGTGAGAAGTGTATCTTCTGGGGACCATAGGGCCCCTGCTAATGGGGTACAAGAAATTGCTCTCTCGAGAGCGACCCATGTCTTGGGTCGCCATTTCTGCACCAATCGATCGCCGCATGTGTACCGCTTGCTGGTACAACAGAGGATCGGGAAAGGCGATGGCACCACTCAATTTAGGTAACCTGAGGATCTGTCACCCAACGCGTGGGTTGTCCCCTCCCCAGAAAAAAACAGAGAATTTCCTGCCGAAATTTGTGCAGCACTTGTTGCCGGACATGAACTGGGAGAGTTTGGAATAAATATAACAGACGTGGAGAGTCTATTTATCTTTTGTTGGTGACTTAAATATGATTGCCATGAGTGAGTGAATAGGTGGTGCTAAATCCCTAAAAGTTTTCTCAGTAACATCCAGTATTGTAGAGGAGCTGTTAATAAATGGTTGATGGATATTGGGCTGGATGCTTCTGTAAATCAAAGGACTTTCACGATCATCCTAAATTGGGACCAGGATATGTTAGTCAACAACTGAAGTTCCACACTGTTAAATTCTATTGTGAATGCAAGTTTATTCTAATCTGCAATCAAATTAAAGAATATGAACATATTCAACATGTTTCAGGGGTTCCAGTTATTAAAGCCTGGAAGACAGGGAACAATAACTAGATTTGTTGGTACAGGTAGTCCCCAGGTTACATACGAGATAGGGACTGTAGGTTTGTTCTTAAGTTGAATTTGTATGTAAGTTGGAACAGGTACATTATTTTAATAATTGCAATTAAGACAGATGTTTGTCTCAACATATTATTAGGCAGCATGGTACAGTTACTGTATAATATGGAAATTCATTACGTTCTGGAGCAAGCTGTGCTTTAATATGTAAAAAGAGTTACAAGAGTTATAAGAGGCTGCAGAAAGAGCTCACCCCCCTAGGATCACCCACAACTTCAGCTGTGTTTAGCAAAAGATTTCTTCTGCAAACCGCCCCTCCAGCCTCCGTCTTGCACAGGAACGTGTCTGTATGTTGAATGTCCTTAACCCAGGGACTACCTGTAATTAAATTGTTTGTGTAATACTGGCTCATTACCATTGGCAATGGCAAAATTTCACTTTCAACTTCACAAGCTTACTGTGTTTGACCTAAAAAGATGGTTTTAGTAAATAGAGAATAGCTAACAGGTTCTTCAATTTAATGAGGGAAACCATGTCTGGAGATTTGGGAGATGGTATTTCTGTTGTATTCTGATGTTCTTTGAGACATCACAGCAGGTGGTGGAATGCAGGCTGTGGTCAGCACTACAAAGTAAACAAGACGTTATAGAACCAAATCATCATTTTTTACTTTCTCTGCTTGGTATTTTTTTTCATATCTTCCAGCATTTAAGAGAGAAAAGAACACGCTGTGGTTATAAAAAAAAGGCACATTTTTCAGCAATCAAAGTTGAGTACATTCTTTTCTACAGAGTTACATTTACAAATGATCATGGAAGACACAAAAGTACATTTAAATACATTAAAGAGGTTGAGAGGGATTGTGATATAGTTGACATCAAACTGTCAAGGATTAATACCAAACCAAAAGAACACAAAACTCAAAATTCTTTAGGCGCTGAAACTTTAACATTTAGGCTTTCATATCAAAAAAATGTGTAGAGTATTCTGAAAACAAAATGTCTCAAGTGAGGCAGCTCTTATGAACAGTCACAATAAACTAGGGGTCCATGGCAAATATTTAATAGAAGAATGTAGAGAGCATGGCCAAACCATTTAATAGGGGTCCACAATTTATTGTCTGGCAACAAAAACTAGCCAGTGTGTTTTGTTGGTCCAGCAACACCCCCCTTTATTAGGGCTTGTAAATATCTTGGTGGTTATACTAAATGGACTCCACAATCAATGCTGACAAAAGTGTTACATGACTTGCAGAGAGTAATCACAGTCATTGCCGCCATAAGAAATTTCTGTGCCTCATATTAGCTAAGCTTCCTGGCCCCCCTTCCTTATGACTAAAAGTTCCAGCATTGCAAAATTCAAGCTCTTTTTTTATCAGGGCCCAGTAGAGAAGCAACCCTTGTCCCCCCTACCCCATATGGCACAGGTATGGTACTTAGGCCACAGAACACCCAGAACTGTTCTATGTTCAAGACTTTTCCAGCATCTGTAGCACTTGCATACAGCAGCTTAGAGGCTCATCACCTGCCAGTTGTTGGAATCATCTTGCAGAGTTTCTTTAAAAATATATAAAATTGTCAACAATTTGCAAATAGATGATATATTTGTGCACAGAAGCGAAAGATATAATCACAAATAGTGCATATTTATAATTGAAAAGGCAGTTTCTTACAATGTCTTAGCATAATCAATTTATTTCTTTTGCATTTTGGGAGTGCTTATCCTAAATATAATTCTGTATTAATTAGGGGTTTGCTGATCAGTGAATGACAATGTATAAAACGAACAATGCCACATCCCAAATCATATGAGCAATATAAATCAAGTCTGCAGAAGAGTGGGACTTTTCAGGCATATGGTAAAATGAAGCTAGTATTATTATTATTGATTATTATTGATTATAAATCATTTTAAGAACAAGATAAAATGTAACCATTGCCTATAACAAAGGCAATTTTACAATGCACATCATAAAATGTTTTCAAAAGATCCTAAACATGGGTCTTTTATAATAATATATATTCTCTTGATGGTTCCATTTAACATTGACACGTTTCACGTTTTTTTACCCACTTCTTCAGGATGAATCACATATATAATGCACAATCAAATGAATGTACTGTAACAAAATTGATATCAATACGTAAAGTTCACATAGAATAATACTCACTACTGTAGATCACAATATTAACCATAAAGTAATAAAGTATCTCTTCCCAATCGCATAAGCTGATCCACAAGGGAGAAGAACACGTGGTGGCAACAGGCACAGAGGGGCAGAAACAGCTAAGTACAGGGAAACCCAATAAATATTTAAAAAGGTCATAAGACATAGTGGTAACTAATATAGAAATGAATAATCACTTACCAACTTGTTTGCTTAAAGATGGTAAAGCATTTTGCAAGAAAATATTTTATCAGCATTAGTGAAAGTACAGTCTCAATGAACTTCATATTTGTCATAAATTGTTCTATTTAATCACTTAATTTTTGCCATCTGCCATAGAATTTGTAACTTTGAAAAATATATTTTAGAGTCACATGATCATTGCATCTTTTGTCATAAGCATCGCCGATCCATTGGCTTAGAATTTTTTGACTTGTTGTGATGGCTATGTATTTCTTTATAGTCAGATAATTAGTGTGTTTCTAATGTTATATTATACAGCAATGGGTATTGTATTCCCCTTATGCTTTCCACTTCATGTTCTCACACAGAAATAAATATTAAGTAATTACAATAATTATCACTGCCTGAAAAAATACAGCTCACAGTTATTTATGAATGTATTCAAGACACTCATGTATTAAAATGTATTTAATGGCTCAGCTGCAGTTAAAATAAACTATACTGGGAGGGAAATGATACCATGTGGTTGTGCTTCATATAGATACTACCCAAGGGGATGTGTCATTTAGAGTTCACATTATTGTAAACTACAGCTGTATTTAAATAGAAGCTCCTTCTAATTTGAAAATCAAATAAACATTATTTAAAACCTCTCAGCACTAGTTTCACATTTCACCAGCTAATTTAAGCAAAGAAGGAACATGTAACTTTTTCTGCATGTTATCCTTTGTTAATTCATTACATCTTTTACAATAGGCCATTTTTTGTACAATTTGGGAGGTTAATTGTGTGCTAAAATGCTAACACATATGGAACTAGGTACAGGTAGATAGCGCTAATCTCTAGGCGAACCATTATAGTATAGTTTTGGGGAACCTAACTTTTTAACTTTAATCTTTTTATTGAAGAATGCAAAGAGAAGAGGTACAATCAATACAGTATTACAAAAACAGAAATTAGCACAGTAATGTAAATAATATACAAGGTCCTAAAAGAGATTGTATATAGTATCATCAGTCAGTTTACAGAAAAAGACTCTAACTTTTTAAATATTTTTGTAGCTGATGATTTAACATCTATTTTTGTGGATTAAGGTCTACTTTAATCATAAAATGGTTTCACTACATTTTTCTTTCCCCATGTTCTTTTTCTACTGACTTCTATTAATTACCATAGTCATACTATACCATACAATCTAATTAAATATAAATAAATATATATATATATATATATATATATATATATATCACTCAATGTTCCTTTATCGTTTCTTCTGGGTTCAAGATGTATGACTTCTGCTGAGTTATTTAAAAAATGTTTTTTAAACTTTTTTTCATAGTTATGTTGGAGCATAGTGATGCTATATATCACAGTAAACTAGAAAAGATAGTAGAAGTAAGTAACAGGAAACAATTATTTGGTTCTAAAGTACCGCCATGCATATTCTGTGCAACCTGTGCCAGAATACAGTGTGCAGAATACGTGCAAATCAGTAATATACCTATTCTTGTGCAGATTTCTGACACAAATCAGATGCAAGTTCACACTTTGGGCCTGATTTGTGAAAGCTCTCCAAGGCTGGAAAGGATACACTTTCATCAGTGAAGCTGGGTGATCCAGCAATCCTTGAATGGATTTCTTCAAAGTAATTTGCTATTTGCTAGCAAATGTGTTCAATCATGGACCAGATCCATTTTAGGTTTGATGTATCACCAAGCTTCACTGAAGAAAATGTATCGTCCCCAGTCTTGGAGAGCTGTAATAAATCAGGCCCTTATTCTTGGTTCTGACATGTCCAACATGTTTGAGGCACAGCTCTGGTTTTTATATCAACATTTTAGTAGGAAGGAGTGGAGCAGGAAGAGAGAGTTTCTGGGGGTTAAGAGAAAACACATTGTTATTAAGGGGTTGCACTCTACCCGTACCTAAAGGAAATATTAAGGCTTGGGTTACATTATAAGTCAGTTATTAATAAACATACTCACTGTGGAACAATTTTGAACACATTTTTTGTTGACTTGAATTTTTAAGCTTATTTACACTAAAATAGGTATGCTGATTCTGAAAATGCAGTTAGTTTTCTTCTATCACAGCAGGTTTTTTCTCTACTGCTTATATTATTGCGAGCAAAAACGAGCTAGCCGAAACACACAAGCAAATAATTACACAAAAATTGTCCAGAAACTCTTGGAGAGCTACAAAATGCTTGGTTGCAATATGTGAACATTCAAGTTATTATTTCATTACTTTTTCTTTGCATGTAAAATTTTACAAACATGCTTTTTGACAAAAGTGGTGGGGTACCCTGTATTGTAAAAACTGGATGTGATAGCAAAAAAACTGGGGTCATTTCTGGATTCACCACCCAAAAATTAGTAAAAAACAAGTGTAATATTTAACGCAACAAAAAAATGCATTCCCCAGTGATGACCCATGTTCTACATATCTAAGGTTATCCAGCTGGTATTATAAATCACAATTTTAGGAGTTCTGATCTTTCTTCCCAGCTGTTTCACTTCACTTTGGGTTTTATGGCAGCTAAAGAAAAATAGAAGATTCTTGTTACACTTTTTGTCTTTTTAAAGTAGGGTTAAAATATTCAGAGAATGTAAAACATAGATTATTTGCAGCACTGACACTATTCCAGTACTTCATTTGGAAACTAAGCCTTCTTCTAAACAAAGAGACCTTTTTCCTCTTGTAATATTACACCTTTACTCTGGGGGTCCTAATGCATTTTGAACTAGAAAGGAATTGTTTTTGAGATGATGAAGCCAGAAATGTGACAGCAGCAGATGGATAAAACTGAGCTAATAGGATTATTAATCCTTATTAAAAGCAAACAGTTGTCAGGAGAGTTATTTTCTAATATTTTGTAGGTAGGGTTCTTATCATAACTGTGGTCTGTACAAATTAAACTAGTTTAGGGAGTGGCTGTTTTAGACTTTTAAATATTTCTAAGAGTTATCTGATGGATTATGTAAATGGAAAAGGTACAGTAAATATATTACATATTTAAAAAACATCAAATCATCTCCCTGAACCAGGTGTTTTTATTTAACAAACCTTAGTTTAATGGGTGTGGGTCATTTTTTTTCCACATTTCATAAAGTTTAGAGGGTTTATTTATTAAGCAATGGAGAATGTTTCATGTCCATGTTTTCAGTGAAATGATGAACCAGATTGCTGAATCGCAGATTGATGGCATCATAGAGCTTTACTGTATTACTTTTACTATTTCTACATGAAATATTTTGTAAGTCTGTGTATATTGAAAGCTGAGGCCCGTTTGGCTGTGCTCTCAGTGCTCATCTCCCTGCAATACTGCTTTGTGACCCTATTCATTTTAGCTTACAAGACCTGTTTCTAAAATTGCAATGGAAGGCCTGTGCCTCTCCTATACATCCTTACAATCTATCTTGACGGATGAATGAAACACCAATCCTCGTTGAGTGCCAAAGCTTTTAGGAATCATTTATGTACATCAATATAGAAATATACCAAAATCCTCTTTAAGGCTTAAGGAGCACTAACTTAAACAAGGTTTTCAACCTTCACCTTGCCACATTTATCATCACGCATGTTTGTGTCATTTATGATCCCCCATTGACAGTAAAGTACGTACAAAAGATATCCCTGGGGAAGCCTAATGGTGGTGAAACGTGTCGGATTTTTGCACAAACTCTATATGGTCGAGACTTTTGCGGTTCTTCACAAATTTATTTGTATAGAGGTACTGTGTCTAGTATATAATACCTAGGTCCTGTGAAGTGTTAACAGGACCAAGGTAAAATACCTGATTGCGTTATGTAAAAGTTTTTCTTTGATACCATGTAACAAATACACGTATATATTATTTCATACAATCCCTGAGCCGTGAACCTCATTCTTTTACTACTTTTATACATTATATATGATTGATTAATGAGGTGGCTCAACATTTAAAGTTATTAGTGAAGATAGGGGAACACCCTTAATGAACTTCTATGTTGAAAGCTGAACTGTATGGGTAGTCCTCCCATCATGTAAATTCAGAGTTATTTTATCTTGAATGCTGTTGAATTGGTAAACTGGAACATTACAATCTCCAGTCAGCTCACAGGGCAAGTCAGCCCTGAAGACCTGCAGCATGATTGAGAAGGCCCTGGACAATGGATCATTTGGGGAATGAGCTTGGTTCCTAGTGACTGGAGGCTTAGTTGCAAGACGAGACAAGCCATTGGAGATGGGACCCATGGGAATAGGGTGACCCACTCTGGAGGGGAGAGTATTCTCCCACTACGTGTAAAGATGCAGGGCCTGATTTATTAAAGCTCTCCAAGGCTGGAGAGGATACACTTTGGTGCAAATAACAAATGAAGAAATCTATTCCAGGTTTGCAGGATCCCCCAGCTTCACTGATGAAAGTGTATGCACTCCAGCCTTGAAGAGCTTTAATAAATCAGGCCCTATGTGTTCATTGGGGGTGATCAATTAACAGGACAGGAACACTGGAACAGCACAGGGAAGTTGGCTGGGAACCAACAGATTGGACAACAAGGGATTAAC
Source organism: Pyxicephalus adspersus (assembly GCF_032062135.1). Taxonomy (NCBI): domain Eukaryota; kingdom Metazoa; phylum Chordata; class Amphibia; order Anura; family Pyxicephalidae; genus Pyxicephalus; species Pyxicephalus adspersus. Next base: position 28,015,438 of record NC_092860.1, read on the forward strand.
ACAGGAGCTGGACCCAGGAAACACTGGAATAAGCAACAGGTGTACAGGAACTAACACAGAATGGACAACAAGGGGTTAACACAGGAGCTGGACACAGGAAACACTGGATTAAGCAACAGGTGTACAGGAACTAGCACAGAACTAGGGGCTCGGGACAATGGAGACACGTTGCACGAACACAGAGTGCAGTCTGTGAGCTAGCTAAATAGCCTGGGCTGATCAGGAGGCTATTGACCTGCGGATTGAAGGGATTTGATAAAGTTTAGAATCAGAGGCACACCCAGCCTCAGAACTGCCTGCGAGAGACGCCTGCGCTTTAGTGAGGAAGAGGTAATTGTGACAGTGAAAAAAAGATATATATAGACAGAGTGATAAAGTGATAAATAAAAATAGATAAATAATGTTATAGAAATATTAGGCCATGGATGTATTGATTCACATATTTTTTATTGGCACTTCTATTGATCACTGTTTTTAATGTTAGCAGTGATGTCTGCACTTTGTGCCATAGGCTTATACTCAAGTCAAAGCTATTTCCCCTATATTCAGGTATGATCAAGTGCATTGGTTTATATTTGGATCAGTGTATATCCAAGTATATACGAAAATTGTTTCTTTTAAACTTCTATATTCTAACCTGTTAGCTAAATGATTGATTTTCTTACTGTTTGAACTTACTCGAAAGGAACATTGTACAGCTGTTATGTATCCCCTATAAAGCTGTTTGTGTCTGTTGACTGTTATTAATATTATTATTAATAAACAGGATTTATTTAGCGCCAACATATTACGCAGCACTGTACATTAATAGGGATTGCAAATGACAGACTAATACAGACAGTGATACAGGAGGAGAGGACCCTGTCCCGAAGAGCTTACAATCTAGTAGGTGGGGGAATTTAACACACAATAGGATGGGAGATATATAGTGGTGGGAAGTAGTTGTGGTTTCAATTGACAGAAGAAGACGGGTAGGCAAGTTTGAAAAAATGGGTTTTGAGCGCTCTTTTAAATTGAGCAGAAAGTAGGAGCAAGCCGAATAGGACGAGGAAGACCATTCCAGAGAGTTGGGGCAGCTCTAGAGAAGTCTTGTAACTGTGCATGTGATGAGGTTATGAGTGAGGAAGTCATTAGTAGGTCATCGGAGGAGCGGAGAGAGCGGCAGGGGGAGTATTTTTTAACCAAGTCAGAAATGTAAGTGGGACAATAACTGTGTATGGATTTGAAGGCAAAGTACGGGAGCTTGAATTTGATTCTAAGGTGAAATGGAAGCCAATGGAGAGAACTACAAAGAGATGCAGCGGAAGAGGAGCGGAGGGAAGGATGGATGAGTCTGGCTTCAGCATTCATGCTAGATTGTAGAGGAGAGAGTCGGGTTAGTGGAATACCAGAGAGGAGGATGTTACAGTAGTCCAGATGGGAGATGATAAGACCATGTACAAGGAGTTTGGTGGTCTCAGGGGACAGGTAGGGGTGGATTTTGCGTAGGTGAAAGTGACAGGACCTGGAAATGTTCTGAATATGGGGGGTAAATGAGAGGGCCGAGTCAAAGGTGACACCAAGACAACGTGCCTGAGGGGAGGGCCGAATAACAGTGTTGTTAACAGTTAGATATATGTCAGGGGGAGATTTGGAATTTGAGTGGGAATGAAGATGAGTTCTGTTTTATCCAGGTTGAGTTTCAGGAATCGGTCAGACATCCATGAGAAGATGGCTGACAGGCAGCATGAGACCTTATACAGGACTGAGGGAGACAGGTCAGGGGTGGACAGATAAATTTGAGTGTCATCAGCATACAGATGGTACTGTAAGCCAAAGGAGGATATGAGACTACCCAGAGAGGAGGTGTACAGAGAAAAGAGGACCAGTCCAAGGACTGACCCTTGGGGAACACCAACAGGGAGGAGAGTGGGTGAGGAGGAGTTACCATTGAAAGAAACTTGAAAGGAGCTGTCAGACAGATAGGAAGCAAACCAAGAGAGAGCAGTGTCACTGATAGCAATGGAGCGCATGATTTGTATTAGAAGGGGATGATCAACAGTGTCAAAAGCAGAGGAAAGATCAAGGAGAAGGAGCAGGGAAAAGTTGCCTTGAGACTTAGCTCTGATGAGGTCTGTTGCAGGAAGATACTATGAACAAGGGGTAATGAAAACAAAAAAAATATATTCCAAGTAAAATAATAAAGTTATCTGAATACATAATATTGTGTAGATGTGGATTGATCTAGTTTGGGTTTACCTGTTAAATATAATATAAATACTGATAAGGTTGGAATTTTGGAAATGTGCTTTTCTGTTTAGATTTACAGACATTGCTTAAAGTCTGGGGCAGTAAAAAACATATTGTATTTAGTGTTCATACCCATATCCCGGATTTGCCTTTAAGGTATGAATAGCCTGCATAAATAATAAGCATGACTAGTTTTATATACTAAACACAAAGAAATATTTTTTACAAATGAAAATATGGAGTTTTCTGTCATCCAAGCGAGTAATGAAAACAAGTGATTTTTTAGGAGCTAAGGGCAGAGTGATTTATATCCAGGTGGGTATGGTAAGAGGATGTATTTTTACTGAAAATGTTTGAGAATTACATTGTTATCATGACAAATACTGAATTAACTGAAAAAAAATGAAAATCACTCTAATATAAGAAAGTGGATGGTCAAGCCATCATTAAAAGAACTACAATGGTGCTGAATGACATTTCGTTCATATTTAAATTCCTCGATGATATCTATGAACTACCTTAGGAGAGCTATGTCACAAAGCATAACTGGAATTGGTTATTTATTTAAGGCTAGATTCCAGAATTAAAAAAACCTCACACACTGCAAGAGTTTAATGCTTATATAAGTTTACTTACCTTTTTACGTTGCTCCTGAACACTCCTCTGTTGTAGATTTTTTTGGATTCTTTCCTGTTTTTCATTTTTTTAGACTGCATCCACCTTCTATTATTATTATTACTACACAGTATTTATATAGCTCCAACATATAACACAGTGCTGTACAAAGTCTATGTTCTTGTCACTAACTGTCCCTCAAAGGGGCTCACAATCTAATGTTCCTACCTCATATGTCATATGTGTTTATTATAGTCTAAGGTCAATTTTTGGGGGGAAGCTGATTAACCTAACTGCATGTTTTTGGAATGTGGGAGAAACCTGGACTACCCGGAGGAAACCCACGCAAGCACGGGGAGAACATGCAAACTCTATTCAGATAGTCCTGGCCGAGATTCGCTGCAAAGGCAAAAGTTCTAACCTCTGAGCCACGTACCACTTCTAGTTCATTGCTGCTGTTTTTCTTTCTACAACTTCTGGGATTACCTGGATAAGGGCAATAACCTATGTTCCTACCATTTCCTTTGCCTTTTCCTTACACCAGAGAAAGCAGATTGGGTGCTCTTTGCCTTAAACGCAACAATCAAACATTACTGGCAACACCTGCCCATCAAGAGAGATACAGAGGGTAGAATATTTGGCCAGGCTGGGGTTGTAACTAGAAATCGGTTGTGGGCTAGATGTCAATGATCACAAAAGCAAGCTTGGAGAACCCAGCTGTTAAGTGCTAGTGGCCATGCGTCTGTTTAGGGTACAGCAGCTTTTTGATACATAAGTCTGGCTGTATATGTGCAGGAACCCATGCTTCAGCATCCCAACCTGGAAATACTTTAAAACATTCCTTTTTGGTTCGGACTCCATGACAGGCATCCTTGAGATGGACAACTTTGCCATGTAACCTACATAGTTTAAAAGGACATTAATTTTGTTTTGCAACCTACAATTCTACAATCCTACCTTCTAAGGCTCAGTATCAATTTTGAAGAACCAGACTAGCTGCACAAGCCATCCTTTGGAAGTACCTTCACTAACCTAAGTTTCCTATACCATAAAATCACACTGAAGCGCATCTATTGCAGCCATATTCTTGCCAAAAACATTTTTGTTCACTTTTGAAATTACTACCAGCCACTTCAGAAGAAGCCAGATTCTGGCGAAACATGTCGGGATATTTGTGACCTTTAAGGTCCCATCATATGACCACCATACATTAGGTAAGGTTTTACCTAATGTATGGTGGCAGAAAACCTTTGTATAGTATAGTCATTCCATTCCTGTGAATGTGAACGGGACCTGGGATACAATACAAGTAATTTTCTGTAACATTGTAATTTTGTATGTATTATGTATTATGTATTAATACATAATTAACTATTTGCAATGAACTCCTGAGCCTCAAACCTCGTTCTTTCGACTCTATAATTTATTGATTAACCCTATTTGAGGTGGCTCAAAACTATTTTGAAACAGACAGGTTAAGGCATACCCTTAATTACATACATTAGTCTTGTTATAAAGTTATTGAAGGATCACGTAATTATTTCCATTTTGATCAAACTTTTTTTGTTTCAATAATAATCTCAAAAGACAGTTATGAAATGCAGTACATGTGGCAGGGACAAAAGAATTAAACTTAGGAAGTAGACAATATTCAAGTTTGCTGTTTGGATGTACAAATAAGGAAAACAATTGAGATGGTATGTCTCTTACATTTAATGATGCTTTTATTAGGACCAATATTATAATATTCTTTATGCTCATTCATTTATAACTAAAATTAGAAGCCCAGAGGGAATTGTGTTCTGCTACAGGCCAAGAAAAGCCGATATAAGTAATTAGACTTTGATTATGTTTGTGATTAACAAACCTAATTACCCTCTTTGGTTCTAAGCCTTTTTCCCTGATAACGGTGGACCATTTCTGTGTTCTCAGCCATGTAAACCACTGAACAATTGATGAAATAAAAATACAGTTTAAGGTTTTACTTGTTTGGCTTATTCTCAAATCTATCTCCCTTGAGGAGTTACAATTATGTGACCAACTCTGAGTAGTCTGCAAATGGCAAGTAAACCAAGAAAATGTCAGATAAGCACAATTAGATACTCAAGAAAAGCCAGTTCCCTGTCTGGAATATCACAGTACTGTAATTAATATGATAGTGCTTGGCTAGAGAAAACATGCTAATGTTCATGGCTTGCATTTTGCCATGACATTCCATTATGGTTGACCTAAAATTGCTTTAATTTATCTAGAAAATGCAAAGAATTGTTTTCTTTACCAATTTCTTTAGCTAGTAACTATTTTGTTTTTATTTATAAAGTTACCTACAGAATATTGCAAATTGGTGCTATAGAATTATAGATATGTTAGTCAATATTGAATGACTTAAAGCAATCAATGTAGAAATTATCTTATGTGTCTTGCAAACATTTGGACATTTCCACATTATAAGCAGTAAAGGTTTCCTGAGAAAAAAGAGGTATGTGTTTAAAGATAACATAGTAGTAATGAGCTTGATCTAATAATGAATATGAAAAAAAAAAATTTTGGGGAATGTTTTTTTTTTAAAAAGTTAGAAAGCTTGTCAAAGCTTCAAAAACCGAGACAAGTTGGTAAGAATCTGGAAGGACATTGGAAGGAGCAAGACGCAGATAAGCTGCAACCATGTAAATCTTGGAAGTCTTTTAAAGTTTATGAAGCCACAATCATAGGTTGATTTGGATAATTATGGGAGTTGGCATTACAAATATGGAGAAATAATGATAGCAGAATAAGGCAAAGGTGCCTTATTCCACAATTCTTCCTTCTGCCTTAGGGCCACAGTAACATTGTGAGTATGTCTCTGTTATGCAAGCGGGTGTGGACCCACTGTGCCACTGACTGGGTATGCTCTAGAGGGGCGTAACTAAGCTGCTACCAGGTCTTCACTAGAGCCTCTGATGGTGAGGATAGGCTTGGGCTGCAGGGTAGCTGCCAGGTGCCACTCCAGAGCAATCCCCAGGCCAGTGGCAGCTGACCACAGGAGTCAGGATACCCGGTGCAAGCACCGAGGGGCTTGCGTGGCCAAGAAGTCCAGAAACAAGGATCCAAGGTCAGGGTCAGGCGGCAATCAGGCAAAGGTCCAAAAACGTAATCCGAAGTCAGGGTCAGGCAGCGGACAGGCAAAGTCCAAGGGTAAGAAACAAGGTCCGGTACACAGTAAAGCAAACAGAGGAAACACCTTTGCACTGGGAGTTACACAGGGTAAACCTAGAGATTGCTCAGGCAACTTCCTGTAGTAGGAGGTGCCTTTAAATACCTGCAGGAAACCAGCCATAGGCTGTAGAAAACAGAGGGCGTGTATGTGTTACCTCGTAGATTAAGAGAGACACATCCACGCCAGCTCAAACACCAGAGCAAGTCTCCAGCATGAAGGAAACTCAGGCATGGAACACAAGTAGTGGGGTTACCTGAAAGATAGGACCCGGCGCCCGTGCCTGCAATTAGGAGCAGCGGCGCCAGCACGACCTGCAGTGCTAACAGTCTCATTGCATGTAGAAAGGGGAGAGATGCAGGTAAAAGATCTCCTGAGGAAGTGGGCAGATTTTTGCGAAACACATAGTAAACATTTTAGCTGGAGTTCTCAATTTGTTTAGAGCTTTACACCTATCACAGTGATATTGTTTTATATTGTGATTTTATACATTAAAAAAATAACTGTTATGATCTTAAATATGGTTGTTGTAATAAAATCCCTAAGATATATATATGTTTTCATTGTCTTGTGATTACTGCCAATAAAGTTCCCTGTGTTTTCTTTCATGCCCATAAAATGTAGATATTAATAATATTGTCAGGGGTTTTCTAAGACCTGAAAGTGTTTTCAAAGCTTCCCCAATGTTTAAAAGGTTAGGAAAGGCTACTCTAGAGTTTCTCAGGAGGCATTCATTTATTCAAAAGCTTCATCTAGGAAGTTGATGCTTGGCACAAGAATGTGACCTACCATGCAGATTGAAATGGAGCATAATATTGTCTGTTGTCTGGAGTGTTTGTAGTTTGAGAAAGCAGTGCCTCTATTTAGAATAAAGATGGTTATGGATTGTAGATAGCGGTCTGCCAAAACTTTCTGTAAGTCTCATTCAGTGTTGACTGCAGACACATAAGGTATTTTCCTTCCTACTCTAATATATAAAAAGTGAATGGTCATTAGGTTCAGGATGTTTACCAGTAAGTTAGAAAATTTTCCTGTGATGTAATGATCACTGACATCACTTCTATCACAGTTATTGTCCCCTAGGAGATCAAAGACATTCCAAAAGTTTCAGAGAATGCACTTGCTCTTGAGTTGTTTAAAAGCCCATCTCTGTGAAAATAATATTGAAGCATATTCATATAAAATGATTGCACCATGAAAAGCACTAGGCATGACAAAAGAATGTCCTGGTATTCCACTCCATTTACCTAAAGGAAGAAGATGGACTTTTTGTATATATGAAGAAAGTACAGCTGATAACAAGTGCTCATAAAAGTTTATACAGTTCAACTCAAATCAGAGAGTGCAAGTCTATGTTATCTGAAGAAAACATCTTTAAACATGTTTTTGGATTTGGAGCAGATCCTGTAGAGTGAAAGGCACGCAAGGTTAGCACTGAAAATATAAATCTTTGAATGCTATATTCATACACCTATATTATGCAAATCCATACTTAAAACATTTATTTCTAAATTTCCAAAAAAGTTTGTATCTCTTAAAATAAAGTAAAAAAATATAGTTGCAATTGAAAAAGAATACGAATTAGATTTTTATAAAAACAGTTCAGCTTTAGTTGTCTTGAATACTTGTAATGTTGTTAGTTTCCTTGTCTTAATTCAAGCATAATATTTTTTCTCGTCTTCTTATTTTTCTGTGCTGTATAGTGCTGAATAAAATCTCATGCACTGAAACAGGATCTATCTTCAAGCTGCTGTCCCTAAAGAATTATGTTTCTGCAGCATTATCCTAAAATCTCTGATATTACAGGCTCCCATTAGCTGTCTCCCCACTGCCAGCATAGTCCACTGTGATTGATAAAGAATCAGGATACAGGAAGTCCATCTAAATGTTTTCTGGTTAAATCCTTTAAGTCCCCAACAGCCACATCTGGAATTCATTTTATGTGTGGGCACAAGTGACTGTAAAAGAGCACACTAGATCCAAAAACTTCTACTTCTTTGGGTTTCAGGAGGTCATTGTAATTTGTAAAAATGAAAGTTTTTATGTTTGCTTTAGTTTGTGCATATATTTTATATATATTAGAAAAATATTTACTTTATGAGAGTTAAATAAACTAGGTTAATGATGCACGGCAATGTGTGTTTACATATAATAATTTTTCAATATATAGGTAGAAGTAAAGTAGAATAATTAGTGGTCATGTGGGATTTTTTTTTTTATTACGTAAATCAAAATGCAATTATTTTGTATAAAATACACTTACCTAGCAACCAGTTAGATTTCATGTTATTGTAGCCAGATGAAAAAAGAACATGATATTTTTAGATGCTTATGGTTGTTCAGCCTTTATTTTCTTCTATTTTGTTAAAGGAGCTGACACCAGTGCTGCTGCTATGATTGACCTATGTTCCTATGTTATATCTCCGCCTAATTCATAAAACCAACAGTAGTGCCAATCAAAGCTGCAGTGTTGGGGCTAATAGGTGGACAGCTAGTACACCATTATACAAAGAGCCCCTTACATATTAAAAGAGTAACTATTACTTTACTACTTTTTATTTAATTGTGGATTTAAAAAAAAAACTTCCGTAAATTTATTATTAGCTATCCCACCTATCAAGTTGGAGGCTCAGCTAAAAACTTCAATATCTTATTCTTGAAGTGAATCACCTTGGAAGATCTCTCGGCCAGGGCAGCTCTACAGTTACCACTTGCTGGTATTGCTGATCTGGTCATATAAGACTCACTGTTAATACTTTTGGTGAATGCAACCCTTTGCAGTATTGGTTTAGAGAAGTTGGTATAAACTTCAACACTGAACCCTTGATAGCACCCCTTCCTATTGTGTGTTAGTCCCCCCCCTCCTAGACTGTAAGCTCTTCAGGGCAGGGTCCTCTCCTCCTGTGTCACTGTCTGTATTCGTCTGTCATTTGCAACCCCAATTCAATGTACAGTGCTGTAATATGCTGGCGCTATATAAATCCTGTTTATTAATATTAATAATAATATTAATAAAATGTAATAATAAATAATAGATGCCTGCATCCCATACTACCTACCTTTTATTCCCCCATAACCCCCTCCTTTGGAGTCACTATATCACTAACACATCTCTACAGACTAGTAAAGTTTGGATTCACTAGAGGGGATAATGGTATTATCCATGGATTTTCAAATGCAATAAAAAAAGAACAGTCTATAATAATAATGAACATAGTAATAATAAAAATAACATGCCTGCAGGGTATAAACTGGATGCAGGTATCCAGAGAATTATGTATAGCACTATAGATACAGAGGGTGACTGTGCCAACTTCTTCTCTGAAACAGCTGACAGCTGTAAGACACTAAGTTGTGAGAGGAGTTGAGAGATTGGTAATTACTTTGGCTTCAGACAGTGGCAGAGACATTGCTCTCTTACTAGAACAACATCACCCAAAGTAAGAAAAGAGATTAGATAATACTGATTCCATGAAATTATAAAAAAAAAGAACCAATGTTCACTACACAGGGAGAGGAGAGGGAAGTTTGAGAGCGATTTAGGGTACTTACTAAAGACAACCCTTCTATGAAAGGCAAAAATGTTGGTGTTTTCTTTTTAAGTGCACCGCCCTTTTTTTAAAAAAAAAGGGTACAGCAGCACCCCTTTGGCGCAGAGCCTCCCGGGATACTTACGTCATGCATCTCTGGAGACTGTGGCTGGTATTATCTTGTTGGTATCTGTGAAGACCTTTTTACTGTCCTCTTCTAACTGCACCCTGCAATATAACCCCTATTTATTCCTATGAATCTGGACTTCTCTGCATGATCTGTACTCCTTTGGATCAGTGGTCGTCAACCTTTTTGGACCCACGGACCACTAAATTCACCAGCTCTGGACCACGCATGTGCAGGGAGTCGTGTGTCACTCAAAGGGGAAGAATCTTCCCTCATGGTGATGTCATGATGCCAGAACCCACCCACTCAACCCTCCCAGGCTCAAACCAGCGATGGGAGAGTGGGTGGGTTGTATCCAGAGACACAACTCGCCCACTGCCCTGAGCCTGCTAGACTTGGTCCGCGGCTCTGCCCGGGGCACCCCCACAGCGGGTTCTTTTCCTGACCCTATTGGGGGGCGCACCAGCCAGAGCTGTAGACCACCAAAATTATATGGCGAGCCACCAGTAGTCCGCGGACCACTGGTTGGCAACTGCTGCTCTGGATGTCTGAAAGTCACTATGAAGTCATGGTTTGCACGCACAGTAAGGAAAGCACCTGCCCTGTACATTCTCACTGACCAGCGGGGAAGCAAGGAAAGCAGATAGGGCTGGACTACAGTGACCATGATCTGATGCAATAGAGACACTGAAAATTAAACATAAAAAATAAGGCCAAATAAACATACTACATGGTAAATAAACTATTGCATCTACTTTGATTAATGTAACTTTAACTAATTTTATAGTAATAGTTATTAGTCCTAGGACTATAAATTGTACATACATATATGTATATATATATATATATATATATATATATATATACTAAATCTATTTAGGCGCAGAAGATAGCCTAGACCACAGACTTGTGAATAAAGCGAAAAAAACACAACTGCAATAACAGAGTTTTAGCATATTTTGGATGGGACTAAACTGTCAATATCTTTCAAAATCTTCCCAGAATTACAGCTCTAAGTAAATTACATCCTCAGGAAATCCATGTAATCAGGACATAATTTAAGGACAACTGTTTCATTTTCCAGGAGATGAACTAAATGGGTTCATCATTTTTGCTATTAAGTAATTGTTAGGGCTTCCAGGCAGTGCCATTTACTCAGTAATATAAATTCCAGTCAGTTTGCTGATGGCAGAGGGTGGAGGGCTGATGGTTAACCTAGCGTTGCAAATTTAAATTTATTGTTGTCTACAAAAAATACATGATAACATAGGTCTACACTTACTAATAAAAAAATAACCAGAAATACATGTACCACCTCTAGGGAATACAAAAATCAACTCATATAGCTATGCAAAAAACAATACCTTTATTCCAAAATAAGAGATGCATCCAGTTAATCTTATGGGGCAACTTGACTTTTAAGAAGCCCATTTGGTAAAATATTTACCTTTTATATCTCTATGACCAGTTTATTATTATATAACACAATTTTGTTAAGTAGTTTAATGCATTGATTTCGTCCAGGTTTTTAGGCAGGGGTATTGACATATTAAAGCGTTGATTGTCAACTTCAAAATTATCGGGGTTCTCAAGTAACTTCCAACACTTCCAGAGAGCCCAGTGGAAGTTGAATGTTATCTTGTAGTAATGTGTAAAATTGAGTCTTGAGTCTATTGGTGTATGTGACCACCCAACCCTTTCCCCAGCTTTAGTATCAACAACAGCAATAATAACCCTCAGCATTGGTGTCAGTAACCACAAGCATAAACCCCAGCATTGGTGTCAGTAACCACAAGCATAAACCCCAGCATTGGTGTCAGTAAGTTCAATAAAAGCTCCCAGCATTATCACTTGTGACTGCAGTAATAACCTGCCCACCACTGGCGTATGTGACTAATATTAGTATTAGACCCAACCTTTCCTATATATTACTAGATTGTGTACTTACACTTGGTAAAGCAGAACTGTCTGAAAAAATATAAAAAAACACCACTTACCTATAAAAGAACAAAATGTTGGTCATAAGTCCGCTTTAAGGTCAAACATGTTCGGAGGGGTCAAATATTTATCAGGAATTTCATATAGTACAAACCTAGGCCATGATAAAAAGAGAAGATAGAAGTTTAACTATGATATGTACATTGTAATATTGTTATTTTGTTTTTTATAAAGAGGCAACATATTACACATTACTATACAATAAATAATTGGCTGCAAAGGTGGATGTGTTAAAGGATGATATAGATTTTCTTGATGCCCGGCCAGTGCACGAATCTTAGCCAACAGATACTCCATGACGCTAGATAAACAGATTTACATAATTCTCCTTCCAGAGAGAAATGGTGAACATGACATGAGTGGCAACAGCAAACAAACCTAAGATTTTCTCCTTAAACAAGAAACCCCTTCTCGTCCAGCAATACCTGGTCAAGATTACATAAAATAATGACTTCCAAGAAATCTGTAATGGAATATAGAATCTGACATTATTGACCTGCTTTTCCTAAAATGCCAGTTGCTTGGCTGTGATATGGATCACATATCAATTAGATGAAGTCTTTTGAGTTTTTGCTGACTTTCCTGATATGCATACTTGTTCTAGGTTGGCGCCTCAAAGTATCAAAGCCATTAAGCAACAGACAGACACCTATACCTTTTATAAAGAAATGTCTGTCTCCATGTTCCTTTCATGATAGGATAATTTTATGTCTCTCCTATGTATACAGTGGAGCTGTAATGACTGGAATACTATTAGATTACTAGTTTGACACTGCAAATGGAGAGGAAAATTATATATTAATGGGGAACACTTGCAACATACCAGACAGATGTCAGAATTTAATACTTCAGACTGGCCTGCATAATTTATTATAAAGTGTATGTTCAAACTCCTATGTGTAAAGAATCAAAGCACTTTTGGAAAAAAAGCAAAATATTACGAGACACACACAGTAGTGTATGATTTATATTTTTTCTAAAGAAAAAAATGTAAGAGGTTTTACCACACACAGCAGATCATCTGCTTTTTGTCAGGAGATTAAAATATTTACTTTATATCCAATCATAGACTGTGATCAGTACTTTCCTTATATTTATAACAGTGATCACGGCGTTAATCCTCTGGAATGTTAGGAAAGGTTTTCTTTATACAATATATTTATCTTATTGGATCCCCCAGCAGTATATATGGACCTTGGTAGATATCAAGTAAGTTATAAACTCCATAACTCTAACCGGGTATTTACATTGAACTGTCCCAGTCCCAGCTAGAAGGTGCTATTTAAATTGTTTAAAGACATTGGCAGCAGTCAATCTGAGTACCGGCTATTGCTTTTCTTAATGAAAATTTTCTCTTGATGGAGAGAGAGGGTGGTACCCTCAGGATAATGCAGAATCTTTGAGTGTAACAGGTAGCTGTGGCATATTGTTCTGATTTAGCTGAATTGAACAATAGGGGCCACATCTAAGCTCAGGTAGATAGCATGCATTGCCGAACCACCCCACTTAAAATTTTCTGTTCTTTTGTGTTGAAGACTCCTTTGACAACACTTCTGCTCATGCTGTCTGGGAATCAAAAAAGTTATCTATACAGTTTGTTAGAGATCTGTCTTATCTTTGTATTATCTAAATACCTTATTTCAATAAGATGGTCTATATTAGCAAATTTTAAACAAATTCTGATTGCTGACAATAGCACTTATAGGTAACTTGTGTACAATTTTGTCTGTATGGTATGCTTTGCTCTTTGGTAAATATTTCATAAGGCATATGTAAGAACATTATACTTGATTCAGACAATTCATTGGTTTTAAAAAATTAATGAGTAAATAAGCTGTAATTCCATATGATATGTTTACTTTAAAAGCTTAAAAAGGTTAGTAGCCAAAATAAATGCTTATACTTAAACAACAACCTCATTTCCTGCAGTAGAGGCTGGCTGTTTATCCTAGGGCTACTATCTGCCACTGTCTGCCCCTGACATTTGGTTAACCCTGTCTGGAGAAGGACATTCCAGATGTTACCCTTTAAATGGTAATCATTCACTAAGGTTCTAATAACACATACCTGTCAAGAATGTCAAGATATCATATTGTAATTTTCAATTCCATGTTGTTTCACCTGTGATTTGGTCATTTACTTGGAGATTAAAATCCTGCTTTTAATAATAAAAAAATAATAAAATGCCCTTGTGATGACATATCCAAATTTTAAAGCATCTTGTTTTAAACTTTATCCTATACTTTTTTTTATAGGTGATTCAGAGGATGCCAGACATACACTACAATGACCTTTAACCTGTATTTCTAATGATAGTAGATGTTTTTGTAACCTTTGTTACTTGGCTTCCTCGCGTCAGAACAAGAATCTGAGTTGGATTTGATTCTTTCATATTGCATGTATCGGGAAACTATCAGGGCCCTCCGACTGTGGACTGTGCTAGTTGCTGCAGGGGCCCTTGCTGGGTGAGGACTGTCTGGGGGCCCCTGTGCAGCTGCATATGTTGCACCATGATATGTCCGCCCCTGTCTACACATACGTTTTTGTTAAGTACAGTAGTTGATTCTTCAATCCTACTGAAAGAAGGACTCCATCCAACCTTTTTAAATAGTTCAAGTAGTCTCTAGAGACCCATAAGCCTTTGTAGTAATACATACAAAAATTGTCACAACAATGTACCTAATATATTAGTTTTAATAAACAATCATAATTAGGTACTCACGGATCACCCAAGGTATTGGTCACATTTTTCTAAAGGGCTGTTGGGCAAATCACAGAGTGGCAGCAAAGTGGTGACACCTCACAGACCAGGACAATAGGAAAAACAAAATCACATATTTGCTGAAACAAAAATAACCAGTTATAACAAATTATTACACAAACCTTCAAATGTAAATACCAATCCAGCTAACAAATATATATAAGTGATCCAATAATGAATACTATCCTGTAACCATCAATATTAACACCAAGATATTTGTATTATTATTGTGCAAAATATATAAAAAAAGGGATATTTCCTATTATCCAAACATCAAACTGAGTTTTTTTTAATTTTATTTTTATCATATAATTAACTTGTTCCCAGGAGGCAACTACCAATCCTTATTAATTATGCATCAATTAATCAATACTTGGTATTAGACATACAAAATATATGTTTTAACCTATTCTAATAATCCTATGGAACTCTAGTTAACTTATGGATAATTTTCCAATAAACAAAGAATCATTAAAAATATAATTAACACTAAACCAACTTCTAGAGGTACCCACATCTACTGCTGTCCCAATGCCCAATGATGTGTTCCTCGTGGAGTTGCGAGACACCACCTCCAAAACTAAATTGATGCGCGTGTCATAGGGGATTTATTATCCAGTGATGATGTGTTCTGTGGCCCACCCTTCTATACGTGAAACGACATTAGTGTTAGGAACTGACGATTGTGTAGTAGATACAGTGAGTGACTGTGTGACATAGGGACCCTGTGATTGATTTTTGTTTTTTTAAACTACCTGTGATGCTAAATCATGTTTTCATTTCTTTAATTCCTTGTCTTCCCCCTCCTTTCCTCTGATTGGAGGAGGATCATGAACTTACTGAAGCCTGAGATGAAATCTGATATTCTTTCATTTGCAGTTTCAAACTGTTTCTTGGTGTTTGTTTTTGAAAAGTAATTCTACCTTGCAACATTTTATCTTAACAAAACATATTATCCAATTCCTCAAATCAATGTCGCTGGTTCCATTTGTTTAGAATAAATGACATAACAACCATTTTTTCATGATTTTTCATTGGATAAAGCCAACTTATTATTAATATAATAATAAACATGATGGGCATGCACAGCTCGGCGTATGATGCTGGAATATGCCATGTATCCTGCTATCCCCAGGGCTGCCAGAACAAAATGTGCACTGGAAAGAGGCGCCTAAGAAGATGGAGAATAAGGTTGCAGAGCATTGTTTAGCAATAACTTCCTCCAGGGGTGTAGTGGGGCGGGCAAGGGTAGGAACGCCATGCCCTCACTTTTTTTGTGAATGGCACGCGTGCCCACTCAAAGAATTCTTTGGTAGTCCGCAGCTCTGGCCGTTCCACTCCCCCACGGGGTCAGGAGAAAGACCCGCTGGGAGGGGCCCCACGGACCATGTCTCCCATATGAAATTGCGGGCTCAGGGCGGTGGGCGGGTTGTCTTTGAGCCTGTAATGGGAGAGTGAGAGGGTTCTGGTATCATGACGACACTCTGGGGGAGGTTTCTTCCCCTTTAAGTGACACATAGACAGGGGTGTAGTGGGGCAGGCACTTTTACATAACAATGATGCGCATGCGCGCTCGCCATGGATAGTACCATGCCCCTCTTTTTTTTTACGACAACACTCCTGACTACCTCTAAAATAAAGCCGGGCAAAACATTACTGCTTACTGTTGTGGAAAACTAGGAAAACCGTACCGTAAGAATTTATTGCAGGTTTTCCAAAAACACACTCTAGGTAGTGTCCAATATGGTGGTTTCTCTGGCCCTTTGGGTGTTTCGCGGCACTGGCTGGTGCTGCCCCGAGCAGGGTCAGGAGAAGGACCCAGCTGGGGGGGGGGGGGGGCACCGGCCAGGCTGCCGAACACGTCCCAGCTCGTGGAGGGGGGGGGGGGGGGGGCTGTGTCCCTGCACACAACTCCCCTACTCCCCCTATCGTAGGCTCAGATCTACAATTGGAGACTGGGCAGGATTATGCCATCATGACGTCACGTTCAGTGGTGTCATGATAGCATAACCCTGGCCACTGTCCCATCAGCCTGGACCCTCTTTTAAATTTTATTATGTGGCCCCTGACTGAAAAAGTTTGCCCACCCCTGTTCTAGGGCCGTTCAGCCACAATCCAAAAAAGAATATTTTCTGAATGGGCTGTTTTACGCATCTTGGAGTTCAATATTGAAAACATGCAAACTATTTAATTTACAGCTTTGTGGAGGAGGTTCTGTAAATTTTTGGGTGATACAAAGTGGGTCAGCGACATATTAATAAATAAATAAATTCTAGTACCTTTTTGTAGCTGTAAAAACTGTGCATCTACAGTTATAAACAAGTTGTGTACTTTTTTTCATACTGGTGACTAGTTAAGCAATGGAGAATTGTCACCTTTGAAATACTGCTAACTTTTACTCCCATGAATTTCTTTCTGCATCAAAATCTAATTTTGTTTGGACCTTTTTAGCCAATTCTGTTGCCTTTGTGCTTCAGAGTCCTTTGAGAGCTGCTTTTCTTTTTATGGTCCCCTCATTTTCATTGGGATCATCTATTATTGTTCCCCTGCCTCATGGACTTTTTCTTCATAATTCACCCAAATGTACCCTGTTTTTGGGGTGTCCATATTATGACCTACCTTTTCCTCAGATACCATGTGACATCCATTATCTTTCAATAACTACTTGCCTAAATGGATTTTTGTGAACTGCATTATTCTGTAGTTGATGTGCCACTTCTTAGATCACTGAATAAATTACTTTTGTTTCAGTTCTGTACATAGATTTAATGGTGATGTAAAGTCAGGAGCCTTTCAGAACATATTAGTTACAGTATGTATAGAGACATCACTCACAACTATTCAGTATTTACGGCATGTTTTGAAATATAACCCTCCAAACATCATCATGGCCAATCAAAATGGCCAAAAACCCAATTATAAGCCCAAAAAAAGATTGGAAGAAAAAAAAAAAACACATTGGACTCTGACAGTGCAGCACTGCAGAACCAACAATAAAACAAAAAAGAGAAAAGGGTCAGCAATACAATGGTGAAAACAACCAATATCAAATAGTCAAAATCTAAAAGACTAATGCGAGCATGTAATAAATAAAGTAGGAAAGAAAAAGAGGTAGGAAAAGAGAGTTTTGCAAGCATTTATTTATATACAGCTCTCTTAGAGTCTCACCACAGCATTTCCATCAGGTTGAGGTCTGGACTTTGACTAGCTCATTGTGACTCCTTGCATGACCCAATTTCATCCAAGCTTTAGATGTTGCATTAAGTCTCACATTTGATTTTACAATGCTTTGTTATATAGAAAATTTTATAGTCAATTCAATGACTGCAAAAATGCGAATGTCCTTTCTCTGAAAACAATCCTAAATCATCACCACCTGCGCTATTATGCTTGACAATTGGTATTTGTGGTTATTTGCTGTGTTTGGTTTTCATCAAGTGTAGCACTGTGCTTTATCGCCAAATATGTCCCCTTGGTCTTGTCTTCCCAAATGGCATTGTTTCAGGAATTTTTTGGTTTCTTCAAACAAACCTAAGCTATGCTTCCACTTTCTTTTTAGAGAGAAGAATCAACATATTAAAACAATGATATTTATTAATTCTATATTTACAATTTGCATTAAAACTTTCACCATTTTGGTATGTGGTTCAAGACAAATGAGTACTCTAGCTGATGTAGTTCACTCTAATAACTCCGCTTCCTCAGGAGATTTATTCTCAATATGCCAAGAATAAACAAAATAGAATAGGCAGGTACCCAAGAAGATAAAAAAAGGATAAGCAGGTCTCCAAGTAGATTGACGAGGTTAAGCAAGTACCCATGAGGATCAAAGAGAATTAGAAGGCAAGTGCAGATTTTAAATAAAATTATGCTTGTGAATGTAAGATGTTTCCAATTTTTATTTTGTTAGTGTTATAAACAATATTGGCCAACTGTTATAGTCGCATATAGAGGTTTTAAAATATTTATGGATGATTATATCATTATACCTTATGACTCCATTTATGACTGTGACTCTAGTTTTTAAATTTGTTTTATGCTAAAAATTATTCAAGATTATGCCTTAAATCCAATGAAAATGGGTAAAAAGTGTGTGATAGGATAGGTGTGTGTGATTGAAGCATAAGTTTAGTTTATGGTTAGGACAATATACAGCAACAACAACATATTATTTCATTTACAACCTAAACACTCCAAAATTCATAATAGAAATACTACTATCAATAAAACTGCAGTTACTTTTAATCATAATTTAAATATTAGAATTTTAGAATTTTGTTTTCACTGAGGAGGTAATAGACTGAATTATTTTGGCAATGACAACTTTTTTGATTAAAGTGGAAATAGAATCAGGGACTCCATCAGGGGGAACAAGGGGTACTTCTGCTTACAATGCTGGAACTTTGAGACAAGGGGTGGTGAGGTAAGGAGGTAAGGGGGTCCAGGAAGTTTACCTAGTATGGAGCCAAGAAATTTCTGATGCCAGCCCTAAGTAGTAAGTAGGATGGGTTTGTGAAAACTGCAAACATTTAATGTTTCTTTCCCTCCCTCCTGATGTGAAACTGGGTCTCGTTATCATATGTGGTTATAAACAAAATCAGATACAGATACCATTTTCTAGTTATTAATTTTTAAAAAGTAATACTGGCTGTTTATTTATTTATTTGCAAATACAAAGCTTTATTTTTGTAATCTAGTATCCACACTCAGTAAATTAATGTGTTTTGGCCATCGTAATATCTGATAAGGAGACCAATTTGAAAAGTATACAAAATCCAAGAAACACTTCTGCTTTTCATTCCTCAATTTAGATATATGAAAAATAATTTTACATGTATTCTGATTCAGCATTTATGTTGTTACCTTCTACTTTATATTTAAATACATACAATTTCGTACAGTTATTATTATTTTTATTACTATTAATAAACAGTGATCTGTAATATGTTGGGGCTATATAAATCCTGTTTATTATTATTAATAATAATAATAATAATATTAATAATAATAATAATAATAATAACTCTTTCCAGTATTATTCCAATAATAGTACTTTCCAGCATCAGTTTGAAAAGGATGTACTTGCACTAAGGTAGAAGAACTAAGCACAGCACCAGATCACAGAGACATACAACCACATAAACTATCCTGAGACCACAGAATGCTACATATACAATAGGGATGATTTGTAAATACATTTAGCCTGTTATTATATGAGCTGTTAGCCTCACTAAGCAAAGGGAATTATCCAACTGAATTTTCACTTATTTTATCTTCTTTTCCCTCCATATGATTGGGTATTCTTTGCAAAGTGAAATTTTACCACCTCTTTATAATGACGGACAATTTATCGACTAAGAATACAAAAAGTAAAGCAAGTATTAGGATGATGATTGTATACAACAGCATGAAATAAATTTCTGGTCCTATGGAACCCCTGCTATAAATACTATATCCACAGGTCACAGGACATTAGTGTGGTGGTTAAAGTGGAAGAATGCCTATACAATGCTGGTCAGTGGGAAGAATATGACCCTTACAAAAAGATCACTGGTATCAGTTAAACTGACTTGAGAGGCACAAATTGCTCATTTCTCCAGGAATATCTAGCAACCTTTGGAGGAAACTGTAGAAACACTGGTCCATACTGTATATTGGCTTTGTTAAAAATAAAACTGAAAGGACCTAAAAGTTGACATTTTACAAGTCCATTCTATATTTTAGGTCCATTCCCATTTTAGATATAGACAGTACATAAACCAAAATCATTAGAAATATCTTTACTGTAAGTATGTTTTATATACGTAATGGGATATGTGACATATGTACCCCAAGAGGCTGTGGCTTTCCCCTTTATTCTTGCAATATAAATACATAATTAATAATGTATCATATGAAGATACCCCAATTTTCCCTTTCTTGTACTCCTGTAGCATGATATAATTGTGATAAGTTAAAATTCCTAAAATCTGAATACAGATCATAAGATCTTTATTACTTAAGGACTTTTTACATTTTTTGTTTTCTCTGCACAGTTCATGAAGTGATTTTATCTGGTACCACAAAATAGGTATTTTAGTGTTTGCCTTTGCAACAAAAAAAAAATGAGCCAAGTGTCCTAACCAAAACTGTGTTAGCACTGTCCAGGTCAAGTACAGTATTTCAAACTGTTGCCTATTATTATACAGTATTTATATAGTGCCATCATGCTACGCAGCGCTGTACAAAGTCCATAGTCATGTCACTAGCTGTCCCTCAAAGGAGCTCACAATCTAATGGCCCTACCTCAGTCTTATGTCTTTAATACAGTCTAAGGTCAATTGTGGGGGGGCAATTAACCTAACTGCATGTTTGGGATGTGGGTGGAAACCAGAGTACCCGGAGGAAGCGCACACAAACACAGGGAGAACATGCAAACTCCATGCAGATAACATCCTGGCCGAGATTCCAACCTGGGACCTAGCACTCTAAAGGCCAGAGCACTTACCTCTGAGCCACCATGCTGTCCAATGCACTGTAATTATAAATAGAATTGTTGAAGATGAATGGATCTACATTCAGCACTGTGAGTTTTTGTGAATTTTTATACTTCTGTTGTGAACTTATGTAACATGATATTTATTTTTCATTCATTTTATCTAAAAAAATCTACAAAAAGGTATTTTTTAAAAAGGAACAGGCTAGTTTATGAAGATCCAACAGATTGTTGGTCTGTGCATACAATAGTGCATTCATTTTGCTATATACTTATTATTATTATTATTATTATTATTAATAAACAGGATTTATATAGCGCCAACATATTACGCAGCGCTGTACATTAAATAGGGATTGCAAATGACAGACTAATACAGACAGTGATACAGGAGGAGAGGACCCTGCCCCGAAGAGCTTACAATCTAGTAGGTGGGGGAATTTCACACACAAAGGATGTGAGATATGTAGTGGTGGGAAGTAGTGATGGTTTCAAATGACAGAAGAAGCCGGGTAGGCAAGTTTGAAAAAATGGGTTTTGAGTGCTCTTTTAAATGAGCAGAAAGTAGGAGCAAGCCGAATAGGACGAGGAAGACCATTCCAGAGAGTTGGAGCAGCTCTAGAGAAGTCTTGTATTCGTGCGTGTGATGAGGTTATGAGTGAGGAAGTCAGTAGTAGGTCATTGGAGGAGCGGAGAGAGCGGCAAGGGGAGTATTTTTTAACCATGTCAGAGATGTAAGTGGGACAATAACTGTGTAGGGATTTGAAGGCAAAGCACAGGAGCTTAAATTTGATTCTAAGGTGAAAAGGAAGCCAATGGAGAGAACTACAAAGAGATGTAGCGGAAGAGGAGCGGAGGGAAGGATGGATGAGTCTGGCTGCAGCATTCATAATAGATTGTAGAGGGGAGAGTCGGGTTAGTGGAATACCAGCGAGAAGGATGTTACAGTAGTCCAGACGAGAAATGATAAGAGCATGTACAAGGAGTTTGGTGGTTTCAGGGGACAGGTAGGGGCGGATTTTGGAGATGTTGCGTAGGTGAAAGTGACAGGACCTGGAAATGTTCTGAATATGGGGGGTGAATGAGAGGGCCGAGTCAAAGGTGACACCAAGACAACGTGCCTGAGGGGAGGGCCGAATAACAGTGTTGTTAACAGTTAGATATATGTCAGGGGGGGATTTGGAATTTGAGGGGGGGATGATGATGAGTTCTGTTTTATCCAGGTTGAGTTTCAGGAATCGGTCAGACATCCATGATGAGATGGCCGACAGGCAGCATGAGACCTTATCCAGGACTGAGGGAGACAGGTCAGGGGTGGACAGATAAATTTGGGTGTCATCAGCATACAGATGGTACTGTATGCCAAAGGAGGATATGAGACTACCGAGAGAGGAGGTGTACAGAGAAAAGAGGACCGGTCCAAGGACTGACCCTTGGGGGACACCAACAGGGAGGAGAGTGGGTGAGGAGGAGTTACCATTGAAAGAAACTTGAAAGGAGTGGTCAGACAGATAGGAAGCAAACCAAGAGAGAGCAGTGTCACAGATACCAATGGAGCGCATGATTTGTATTAGAAGGGGATGATCAACAGTGTCAAAAGCAGAGGAAAGATCAAGGAGAAGGAGCAGGGAAAAGTTGCCTTGAGACTTAGCTCTGATGAGGTCATTGGCCACTTTAATAAGGACTGTTTCAGTGGAGTGGGCAGCTCTAAAACCAGACTGGAGGGGGTCAAGGAGAGAGTTGGTGTTCAGGTAATGGGTGAGTCTTTTGTAGACAAGGCGTTCAAGGAGTTTGGAGATATATGGGAGAAGGGAGATAGGGCGGTAGTTGGAGGGTAGGGAGGGGTCCAGTGAGGGTTTCTTTAGGATAGGGAGAATTATGGCATGTTTAAAAGCTGAGGGGTATTTGCCAGTAGAAAGGGAGAGATTAAATAGTTCGGTTAGGGCAGGGGCCAGGGTGGCTTACTTAGTAAAGCCAATGCTTTAGTGGATCTTTACAGTACCTGGCAAGTTTAAAGTACAATTAACGAGGTGAGCGATGACAGCTACTCTTAGTGAAGTGCTGAGCGAGATGCAGTGGGTGTTGTTTAAAATACATTCTTTAAACTGGCACTGTCCTGGAAACCATCAGAATAAGAATGTCAGCCAGAGTGACAATTGTGTACAGTTGTGTAGCAGTGTTTATTCCTAGGAAAATCAGTTTAGAAATTCTTCTATATATTGAAACTTTTTAATGTAAGATCTGCAATGTTTAGTCATTTAAACTGTCAAACAAAAATGATCCATCTGTTAATAAGCAAAATTGTCAGCATTTTATGGATTTGTGTTATGTATTTACTAGCAGGAAAAGGTAAGCACAAATTTTGGTATCACCATGTCACTTTCTTTTTTCTTTCCAAGCTATAGCAATTACACTTTGGAAAACAATTTTGAACAAATTTTTTGTTGACTTCAATTTGTAAATATTTTACACTAAAATAGGTATGCGGATTCTGAAAGTGCAGTTAGTTTTCTTCTGTCACATCAGGTTTTTTCTCTACCACTTATAATAATGCAAATAATGTAGTGTGGATTTGTATAGGCTATTCATTTACAAGAAAGACAGTGTGGTCAGAGGTTGTGCGCTGCTCTACGTAGTGAATAACTCAGATTCATTTTGTTTTATCTGTGGCAGTTTCACCATTCCCAGTCAAAGGGCGAACATCAGCACATTTGTAGAGCAAGCCTATTTGGCATATTTCAAAGTTAAACTTGGTGATCAAGATAAGTCTTGGGCCCCTCATAAGGTATGCAAACAGTGTGTCGAGGGTTTAGGGAGGTGGACAATAGGGAACACGTGATAAGATGCCATTTGGTATACCTATGGTTTGGTGAGAGCCAGGAGATCATTTTAGTGACTGGTACTTTTGTATAGTGAAAACTTCAGGATATAACAAGAAAAATAAATGTAACATTTATTATCCTAGTATAGTATCCTAGTCTACCATCGGCTATATGCCCAGTGGCTCATTCAGATGAAATCCCAGTGCCAGTTTTCGTTACACTAATGATTATGGTGATGAACTTGGTGACAACAATGCTGATTTGGCATGTGATTTAGGACTATCGAAGAAGGCTTCAGAAATCCTAGCATCAAGACTGCGTGAGAAAAACTTACTTGAAAAAGGAAAGACGGTATCGTACTTTCGAACCAGAAAAATTGCATTTCTGCAGTACTTTAGAACTGACAGTGGCTTTGTGGAGGAATTGGGAACTCCAATCTATAACTCAACTGAATGGCGACTTTTCATCAATAGCTCAAACTGGAGCTTATAGTGTGTCCTCCTTCACAATGGCAATATATTTGGGTCAGTCCCAATTGGCCATTCATTTTCTCCTTGCGAAGAATATGAAGACATATCAGTCATTGAGATGGGTCATCTGTGTTGACCTTAAAATATTATGCTTCCTTCTTGGTCAGCAACGCAGATACACCAAGTATCCCTGTTATCTGTGCATGTGGGACAGCAGAGCAGAGACCACACAACCCACACAACTAGTCTAAAGCCCTGAGCCTACGATTCATACAGGGGACATGGTCCCCGTCTCTGGCCGATGCGCCCCTCCAGCGGGGTCCTTCTTCTGACCCCGCTGGGGGGCGCACCAACCAGAGCTGCAGACAACCGCAATTTTCTCGTGGACCACCTCTTGGCGACTGCTGTTTTCATGGACCTGTGCCATTTTTTATCACCAAGTTATACTACAACACAAAGATGATTCACACCTGGGGCTGTATATTGTTGTGCACTGTTTAGGTACATTAGGGTGCCATTCACCACACTTTGGCCCTGATTCATCAATGAAATCCGCGCTCGCTGGAAGCGCGAAGGTACGCGCGACCAGCGAGCGCGGTTTCCCGCGGTCCGGAGTCGAGTGCGCTCGTACACTCGCCTCCTCACTGCCAGCCGGATTCCTGCCTTCAAAATAATGAGCAATAGGGGTCGCGAATCTGCTAATTAAGGCGATTAGATTTCAGCTGCGCGATTAGGGAGGATCTGTTAAGCTCAATGGTGAGATCATAGCAATTAATTAGCGCACACCTGCTCTCTGTTCTGTGCTTTTTAGGGGAACAGTGACTTTTAATGCAAGCTCGCCAGTGTAAAGCTGCCGGAGATGCGCGGCTCCGGCCGCGAGCTCATTCAGTTGCTGAATTTCGCAACGGCTTCCGATTTCGGATCGCGAATACGAATGCGCGAGCGTCTGATTTTGCTTGATGAATTAGGGCCTTTGTGTTGCAATTTGTTGTATCATGTGCAATGCACTGTAACTCACACTAGACAAGACTTATACTTTAACTTCCAGGATTTATTTTTAAGAAAGAAATAAACTTATCTAGTATTAAACTGAGAGCAGACAGGTAGTTTATTGCAGAAGGGACAGGTAATGTCTTATCAGTTCATAAAAAACTTACCTGCCTGATTACTATTTCTTAATTACACTCACATGTCTTCCTTTGATTCCTCTTCCAGGTTCTGGATCTTCAGCCATCCTTATTGGCTAGGCCAGAATAATGTAACCCCCTCATATCACACAGGAATTAATTCCTTCTGCGCAGCTTGGGGTATGATGGGATACCCTGCATTTTACACATGATATGGCCAAAATCGTGGTGTCTATTACTCTTTGTGTTACTTCGGAAAAAGTTACTTCTTCTTCCCATAGACGATCTTTAGTCATCTTGATTGGCTGTGGTGTATGGCCATGATTGCCAGGTTTTCCTGGCAATCTCAGCTGTGTTGCCTAAAGCAGATGCGATCAGATCAGATCTGCAATAGATCGAGCATTTGCAAAAGTGAAACTTTAGTTCCACTTTAAAAAAAAGGTAGAAGGTTGCATTGTCTCCTGGTCCTCTTCCTGGCTTGGTCTTCGGTCACCTTGACTGGAAATTTCACAATGATGTAACTCTAGCACATGGGCACAGAAGTTCATTCATTCTTAGCAGCTAGCTAAAACAGAATTGTACACTAAGCTGCACATTTGTAAGTTGGTGTCCATTAAAGAAAAGTTTTTAGATAGGTACGCATAACTGTGGCGAAACATAGCTACGCATACTTGCACTCCACACCACTATAACACCCTGTTATGGTTATCTGCTTCTCCTGCTGGTGGTGCTAAATATTGGGTTATAATGAACGTCCACAAGCCACCAGCAGATTGCCACATCCAGGGACAGCTTGGTATGCAAACAGCTGTGTTCTGGCTGATACCTTTTCTCCTTTATGATCACTTTGAATACCTCAGGGTACTTCTTGGCTGCTTCTACATCTGCTGATGCTGCTTCTCCATGCAGCAGTACACTCTTGAGCTGGAATCTTTTTTGAAATCTATAAAACAAGCCTTTGCTAGCATTAAATGCAATGGTCTCATCTGGTGCTGTTGATGATCCTAGTTGGGGGTCGTCCTGGTTGTCTATTTGGGCACATGCTTCTCTGGCAAATTGCTCATAAAGTTGCCTGGCCTTCTCCATGATGACATTGGTGTCCAGTGGAATTTTCTTCTTTCTGCAATCAGTAATAAAAAAAGTCAGTGCCGATTCCATCCTCACAATACACTCGTGCAGTCACTGTCCTTTTTGCATTTTGAATGTAACTGACTGCTATATTACTCCTGATGTTGACTTCATCCACTATGGTAGACTCGTTCAGGCCTTAATGGCGGGCAACAGCAGCAAAACGTTTACCATCTTGAGGCATGTCTAGCAACTTAACCTTCTCATGGATTGTCAAATACTTCCTCTGGCGCTTAGGTTCCTTGCCAGATGGCTTAGAAGGTGCAGAGCTTTTACCCGACATAATGAGGCACAAAAACACAGTACAGCAATGCGTGAAGAACGGGGATGCTGGGAAAATTCTGCTTCCCTTTCCCCAACTGCATGTGATTGGCTACTGGCCACTCACGCAGTTTGGCCAATCAGAATGCCCCATTCATTTAATAAGTTGGGTATTCCGATTGGCCGGACCGGTTCCTCCTCTCATCATGTGCTTTCCACTGTGGAGTATATATATATATAAATATACATACACCTTCTTTTTTTGTGCAGACCCCCCAACAACTTCCACCGAACACCATTGTCTAAAAACAGGAATGCCATACCGTAGATGGGTTTCTAATTCCATAGCCATTTTTTAACCAACCAGCACACTCCCCTGAAAGACCTCAACCGCCAACACCCCAATTCTAACCAAACAACCCCAACCCAAATAACCATAACTAATCACTCAAGAGGGAGGGAGGGAGGTTGGAAAAAACTTTCTCTGCATGCTGTCTCTTCAGAAAATTCCCCCCACTTCCTCTTTCCGACCTTTTCAACTCTTTGACCCCTCCTATACCTCCGCCTCCTTAAACTCCACCTTGTTCAATTCTGACTAAAATTTTTAACCCCATGCTGTCTGCTCCCTGTGTACCCGGTCATGTTGGCCTTCCCCTATGCTCTTTCCTTGCACGTTACAGGCCTAACTGTTTGTTTTATTATCCTCCCGTGTCATTGTTTGAATCTGTCTGTCATTTGCTACCCCCATTTAATGTACAGCACTGCATATATTGTTGGAGCTATATAAATGCTGTTATTATTAATAATAATAATAATAGTATCAATAATTGCAGATGAGATATTGCCAGTTCTGTCTGCAACAAAGAACCTGCCGTTCACAACTTTTTGTAACTGTTCAGTGGATAAAATGTATCAAAGGATATTTTTGATGACATAGTATGTGTCCGCTTGACGTTTTACTGACTACTTCAACATATCCTTTTTATGGAAGACTTTTATCTTCATAAACTGCTGTGAACTGTAAACACAGCCATTAAACACAATGATAGAAACACAACTATATATGGCACTAGGATTCTCTTGGTCTGTTTAGATATACAGTACATTTTAAAACAATTTAACTTAGCCCATTGATTATAGTTGACTTCTGCAGTGAAAGATTGGATTTGTGACTGCTTTGTATTTTAAACAACTGTTTCAGAGCCAACAGAGTACTGTGCAGTGTGCTTCAGTTGTGTTATGAAAAATGAATGTTTCTGTCTTGACTAATTGTACGAGCTGCAGTCGTGTGCCAAAATGTTACACTCTTTTTTTAGGGTACTCGAGGACAGGGGCTGTAATTCAGTATAGTGATAAAAGCAGATACAAAACTAAAAAAAAATCCATCTAATTGAAAATGATTACATGTAAGTTGCACACTATTTAACTTAATGTAAAATTTAATTTATTTAACAAATGTCCCAGTGTGTTAGGTGATCTCAGACATAAGTTATTTCAGTTGGCAGGTTTTAATACACAGACTTAGCAACAGACTCAAAAAAAAATATTGCAATATCCCTTTTCTTCTTTTCTGCCCTTGCGCTATGGAATAAATAAGGCGTGGTGCAGGGCGTACACTGAATCACGTACATTTGGGAAAAAGAAGGTCAGCCGGCCTGGGAGTAGAGAGCATGGGTAAGCTGCCCGGCAACACAAAGTTGCACAATCCAGATGAAATTTTCTGTGATGAAGCTGGCATTCAGTTTTGCTGATGAATTGCTTTGGCCTATATTGCTGTTAGAGTTGGATCACTTAGCTTTATTACATTTAACAGATTTTTTTCCAGTGCACTTGAAATGGGAAAAAAATGAGTCTGGAATTTTTTATTAACCAGTTCAACCCTCACTACTTTCCTACACCCGTTATGGAGCAGAGTAATTTCATTTGTCTATTTAACAAGAACATTGTCATTAGATTAGAATGACAGAACAATACACAAATCAGTCATGGCTTTCTTTTGGTAAAATGTGTATTTTTTGTATGGCTTAAATATAAGCCTACATTGTATTCTATATTTTTCCTTTTTACACTAAAGTTATAGAAAACAGTAGGGTAACTTAAGGATTAATAAGGGATTAAAAAAGGAAACAGATTTACTGTAAGAAAACCATTTCTTTTTTTACTTGTCAGGTTGCTTTAACAGACATCACCTGAAGATGGAAGCTCATCAATGAATGAATTAATAGGAAATGTAAAAGTAACAGCAATGGTACTTTATATCTCCCTACTGTTTTTTGAGCAGTGAGTTTTAAGCTGCAAACTGGGAAGAACACACAGTACATGGTATCATCTGGGTCTGGAGAATTATGTAACTCACTCCCAGTTCTCCTATATGACAGTACCAGTACCTAACTATTGGCTCACTGTTGTTACATGGGATGGGGATGGCTCTCCTTAGCTCTTTATCAACCTTGATTTTGATTCACTTTGAGCTGCAGGATTTCCTTTACTTCATCCCACTGGCTAAATGAAGTGGCAGGGGACTTAAAAGAAAGTATGTGTTGTTGATAAAATGCTATCAGAGAGAATCTGTCACTTTGACTTGTGTTGTGCCAAGTACAGGTAAGGTTATAAATGCCTAGATTCAGAAGTGATGGCTTGTACCACATGCAGTGATATAAGGAAAATGCAGTGCAGTAATGAGATTTTCTTTTCAAAACTGAAAATAAAATATATTCTAAATACATGTGCTATTAAAACAAAACAAATCTATTATCTATCGGAGTGCTGACTAATTATTGTTATCATTCCTATTCATTGCCAGTTGCATAGCAGTGAAGTTGCAGCATGGTTCTTAGAAGCGCCACATTACTTCTGGCCGTGTTATTGATGTTCTTCCTCTAAAAGAAGAACTTTAAATACAAGGGGAATGCATGCAAATACATTATTCTGTGGTGCAGTTTGCTATGGGATTGGTTTACCAAGTGGTCCACATGTGTTGTGGACATTCAAGAAAGGTTACTCTGCAAATTATATTTTCAATTTCCCTAGAAGCGCCACGTTACTTCTGGCCATGTTATTGATGTTCTTCCTCCAAAAGAAGAACTGTAATCACAAGGGGAATGCATGCAAATGCATTAATCTTTCTGGTGCAGTTTGCTGTGGGATTGGTTTACCAAGTGGTCCACATGTGTTGTGGACATTCAAAAAAAAGGTTACTCTGCAAATTATATTTTCAATGTTAAAAGTGAATATTCACTATTTGAGCTATACTTTATTCTAAGTGAATTTAAGTAACTGAGTCAAAGCTTTAGCCTTCCCATCATGAGGGATTACCAATCCCGTTTTTCCCTTTGGAGTACATGGTCAACTATTACTTGATTTTTTTTTGCTTAGTTATACCTCATTCATTAAGCTGAAAGTGAAATTTTACTCCACAAATTGAAAAGGCTCTATGCAGTTAGTAAATCAGCTTAATTGTCTGTTTCTTTAGTAAATGAGCCGCACTGAATTTCCATTTAATGTCTTTATATATATTGTTGTTTTAGTTTGTGTACTATGATATAGTACAGAAATGACGGATGCCTTCTTTCTAGTACCTCTTTTCCATGTGTCTAGTGTATACTGAAACATTGCAATACCAGTGTAATATAAATGATAAAAAAGTGAAATTCCCAGAGTGTATAGCTTGCTATTAAATGGTTATATTCATTATATATACATTTGTACCCAGAGTAGGTTGGTGGCTTAATCCTCTGGTGGCTACTATTATTTTAGCAGAATTCCATCTAAACCAAGTAGGATATTTGTGGTTTTGGTTTGGCTGAATGGTAAAGCAAATCTCAACTTTGCTCAGACTCGCACTTACACCGTCCCTTGATAGCATGGAGAAATATATGAAATGTTACATTTTAAATATTTTGAAATCATTATTTAGCAATACAGTTCCTATAGTATATATTAGAGCAGTAAATCATGTTTATCTAATGTTAGCATCATCTAGTAATACCAAATTTACAACGTACGGCTAAATATATAGTTTTGAATGTGTAAATACAATATAATAAAAATCTTATTGGAGAAAAAGAAATAATAAACCTTCCTTGGGTTGGAAGAAATGTCAGCTGAGGAAACGTTATTCTCTATATCATGCTGTGCCTGCATCAAATGTATGGCTTGTTTACAGTTATTCAAATTCTTTCCTGTTTTACGACAGTTTCTTGAATACATATATAATGTTCTCATTCCACTTCATTTTATTATTCTTTGTCAACCTCTAACACGTTCTCCAGTTCTTCTAAAGGAAGACCAGTTACCACCTTGATGTTGAGTTTGAAATGAAGAATCTATCATGTTATATATAGTCTGTCCACACAAAACTGATATTTACAAAGTATAAGTGGGTGTTGGTGGACATATGTATATATATATCTTTGACTTTCATAGCAAGATTTAAATTACTGTTGCCTTTGTATGTGCTCAAACCAGTCTGGCCATTCTCATTTGACCTCTGCTTCACCATCAAGGCATTTGTGCCAGGGTACCGCTGCTTACTAATATTTTCCTTTTTTTAGACCATTCTTCAGCCCACCCAGCTCCATCAACCATGCCATGTTTAAAGTCCCTTAAATTCCATTTATTCCTTATTAGTTCAACATTCAACAAGTTGTTCTGAAAATGTCTACATGCCTACAGAGTTGCTGCTATGTGATTGGCTGATTAGTAGATATCTACATTAACAAGCGGTAAAACAGGTATACCTAATAAAGTGGCTAGTACGTGTACATATACAAATGTTTTAATTAAAGAGGGAAGACCACTTCCCACAGTAATTATTATCACAATATCCATTTGTTAGCAGATCACATTGGCTGATCCTAAGCACTTCCTGTAAAAAATGTAAAGTGTAAGGCAGATCAGTAGACTGTCTTCTATAAACTTAGATTGATTAAACAGGAACATTGATTTCTTACTTTTCATGTAACAAGTAATTATGAACCATTGTTTTATTATGGAACTTTGGAACCTGAATCGGGAGTTGTACAGATACTTTATTAGATTGACTGTATGGGATGGGTTGATGGACTGGATAGGGATATATTGTAGTGCACCTCTGAACCTAATTGACTGTGGAGATGCTCATCTCAAATGTTTTGTATGATTCTATGTACATGTATTGCTTATATAGACAAAAAATGAGAAAAGTGATCTTTGCATTTTAGACCTCTCTCTCTCTACATATATATATATATATATATATATATATATATATATATATACTCTTTTTAACAAATATGTAAAGCATTATACAAGATCATGTAGCTTAAACCTTCTTTATACAGGATCCCCTGTATCTTTAACCCATGTTTTCTGGAAAGCACTTTGGCACGAAGGGATCACCTTGATGTATGGTGTAAAAACACTGAAATTATGTTTGCAAAGTATATTATTTGAATTCAGTTTTTGTTGAAAATGTGTCAGTCTTTATAATAAAAAAAAGACTTTTCAAAACAGCAACTATTTTTTTATATTTTTAAACAAAATACAGGAAAGAACATGCCATAAAGTTCAGTGCATAGATTTTATAAATGGACAACTTAGACTAAAGTGATAGAGTTGTATACACCAGTGCAGAAGATAAATGGTCTCCTATGTCACAATAACATTCATAAAATGCCAGTGCAAACCTGGCGGAATTTAACATTTTATTTTCTGAATCTTTTAACTAAAACACTACCACCAGTATAGGAGATCAAGGGATACCACTTTTATGGGGGCTAAATGTCAACAATGTTCAGCAACTGCCAAGTGTACTGGTATTTTTTTGGAAGGACAGTAGCTTGTGGAAAAATATTTTGAACCCTTTACTCTTGGTACATTTGTTGTGTGCTTTTTTTATTTATATACTATGTATAAATATATATATATATATATATATATATATATATGACTTACCTCCAGGATTCACACGTTCACACATGCCCTTGGCTACCAACATCTGCTTACTGCCATATCTGTGGTGCCTGTTCTCTACTCCTAAATACAGTATCCCTTTTTGAACTTCCGGGTTTTGTCTCTCCCTGCCAGGTTCTGTGTTTAGCCTCCTGTGTGTTTATTCACCTTCTCTTTCCACTTTCTTCTTCTGCACTGGCCAATGAGAGGGAAGGAGAGGCATAACATGGAGATGACTGCAGGTTTTCGATGGGTCTATGGCAGCTAGTGTTTAGTGGCTCCCACGTGGTGGCAGACATTGCCATGGCCTTCTGGAGCATTGTCCTGTTCCTGTGCTACTGGAGAATGTATGTACTTCAGCTTGGAAGACATCATGTGGGAAGGGAAAGGTTCTGTGGCAACAGGGCTGAAAAGAAGAAGGTGAGGACTGAACCTAAAGCTGAATTTTATGTAGATATAAAGTACAAAAGTTCAGTATTAAATTAATATTTTTATTAAATGTATTTTTTTACAATATATTTTTTTCTTGTGTTTAGTTACACTTTAAATACAAACACCAGAATTTGACCTGGTATCAGTCTTTTACAGCCCCCAGTACAGCTGAGCTTATATGGGAGAGGGAAAAACAGAACAAGGAGCTGGTGATCTGTACTGCAATGCTCATGGGTGTTAAGGTGGTCGCTACTTTCAATGGGCAAATAAGGAACATAGAGAAAAGAGCTGAGCTCATCAGTTCTATCACAAGCTAGGGAAGGATAAGACCTATATATACTATTTAACTGCAGCAGAGAAAACTCTGGTCTTCTGACCTGCCAGACAGGAATATGGCCAAGCCGTGTAAATCTCAGGAATGGATAGACAGTAAAAGAAAATCCCTGGCTGGTATAACTATAACTCTAGTGCCATTTTAACTTATTTATTTGTGGTACAATATTGTTTTACTTCTGGTATTGTTGTTCCAAAAACATCAAGTTAACTATGAACACTGAATACATAAGGACAATTTAATTTTATGATGTTTGATTTTCCTTCTTCCAGAGTCAGCATGAATGGACTATTCCAGACAAGACCACCCATCAACAGGCCCCAGATTCTCTCATTTCATTTTATAATCTACAAAATAAAATGACAGCTGGAATGTGACGGGTTGCTAAGGTGGACATTTACTTTCAAACATTTTTTAGACTCTTGAGTTTTGAGTCTTTTTTCCTTTTTGAATGTTTGTATATATGAAGTGCTGCCATAGTGATATTATTGGCCCACTACCATGAATATGTGTTCTTTTCTCCATTATTGTGTTTTGCTAAGCAGATTGACAATGGTTGCACGCCTTGTAAAGACACAAATGTGTGCTATTCATTCAGTTATAAAAAGCATCCAAGTAATTATCATTCCATAATAACCATTTTAAAGTTTAATATCACATGGATTAAAAACATTTATAGTGCCACAAATTCGACTTATTATGAACAAAGTGAATGTAACAGGAAATACAAGCTTTCTCTCTGTTCCTTTTGCCATTTGTATTGGCAATTAAAACCAGCTGGCTTAACAAAAAATCTTCAGGAAAAGCTTCACATATGAAAAACCATGCAAGCCAGCTGTATTATTTATGTCAGCAGCAAGTCACGATCCCTGGCAGCTGTGCAGTGCTGCACTTGTGAGCAATGGAAGAAAGCTAAGATCAAGCTAAAACAGGAAGAGACTAAAATTTATTGTGGGGACAAGCAGCTCAAATATTTCAGGAAATGTACTTAAAATCAGGAAAGAAGGATCATGTTTGCATTTTAATTCACTCAGTTGTTGATTCCAGTTGTAAGAGTGAGAGATTTAAAGGCATGGCACAGTCAGTGATTACTGTTTTAGATTTGAAATAGCAGTAGCGCACCATGTACTGCCCCAACATAAAATGACTTTGGTGCTCATAATATGGTAAGCAGAGTGAATATGTAAACTCTCTGATCTCAGTCCTACCAATTATATGCTGCATTTTACACATAAATGAAACCCTTACCTCTAATTTAAACCAATCAAGAAAAAAATGATTGGGTAGACTCAACTGGTAGCAAGAAACCTTGCTGTATTTGTATGAACCTTGAGAACACACACTATAAATTTTACTACAGTAAATTCTCAGTTATTTGGCACCCACGGGAAATGGCCAATTCCAGATAAGTGTAGTTTCCGGCTAACTGAGGTTAATTCCATTTTTCCTTTTCTCAGCCATTAGGCACTAGACTTGAATGGGTAGACTTGTCCCCATTCACATCTAGTGCTGAATGGCTAAGAAAAGGGAAACCCTGATGACATTTAAGCCGTCTTGGATGCAGACCACATGCCACAGCTCCGTTAGGACTGCAGGAGCAATCAAGAAAATGGAGCTGATTCAAATTTTTGCAATGAAGTCCCTGATTCAGGCCTGGTACCAGTGGTAATCCAATTTATGCTTGACCCAACAGGACACTTAAATGCCAGATCCAGCAAAACTTAAGCTTTAATAATGCAAGACAAGGCCTATGACAAGATATTATTTAAGGTGGTTCACAGAAAGAATTCCGAACACTGTGGCAACAGAATAATATGATCAATACATTTGGGGTGTAAAAATATCTGTTACTTACCTTTGATTTGCTCACCAGAAGTCTAAATCCTATCACACTTATTATCCAGGCAGAACAATCTGAGATATATTCAGACCGGTGTAAAGCAGCTAAAGGAGTCCAAATTGCCAATTGCTAAATACTGTCTAATCACTGGCCAATGGGGCTACAAGACCCAACATTGCTAGGGTTGAGGCTCTTAGAGTTGTCCCTAGAGCACTCTTAATTTTCATCCTTTGTAATTCAAAAGGTTGATGTGTGTCTATTTAGGACCCATGGATTGGTCTCCTATAGGTAAATTCCTCCTATAAGTAAAATACAAACAGGAGTGGACACAATGGGACACAATTTTATATAGGAAACATGGACCCTAACAATGCCCCTTCCAGGATCTGGAGTTCAGATGATAATCAGGCTTTGTAGAGTCAGTGCATTAAAAATAAAGGTCCTACTGCATATTGTGTTATAAGTACGACTGTTCTGTCTGCCCATAGAAGTCTTCTTTTGTTTTTTTTATTTGACAAAACAACCTATAAACTTATGCAAGATATTTATGAGAGCCAAGGCAAAGGAGATTTCTAGATTTAAAACTTTACTAACATGCAATGTCCCTGATTTATTAAAGCTCTCCAAGGCTGAAGTGGATACACTTTCATTGGTGAAGCTGGGTGATCCAGCAAACCTGGAATAGATTTGGTCCAGGATGCAAAACATTTGATAACAATTAGCAAGTGACTTTAAAGAAATCCATGGGTGATCTAGCAAACTTGGAATGGATCTGGTAGAAGATTGAAAACATTTGCTAACAAACAGCAAATGACGTTTAAGTTGGTACTTTTAAGTCCAGGTTTGCTAGTTCACCCAGCTTCACTGATAAAAATGTATCCTCTCCAGCTTTGGAGAGCTTTAATAAATCAGGCTCAAAGTGTCTACCAAGAATTCAGGAATACTAATCAAAACTTTGCTCAAGAAAAAATGGGTGACATTTGGTGCACTCCCCCTAAATCCCTGTGGTTCATATGGGTTTTTCAGATTCATCATTTTTTAACAGCATGCTCAAAAAAAGAAGCATTTAGCTCTCTCTGAGCATTTAGCTCTCTCTTAGCTCTCTCTCTCTCTCTCTTACACAACCTTCTCCTTTCTAAGTCTCTGAACTTTCTGGCTCTTACTGAAACTTGGCTTTCCTCCTCTGACTCTGCCTCTGCTGCTGCTCTCTCCTATGGAAGCCTGCACTTTACACATACCCCTAGACCTGGCAACAAAGTCGGGGGTGGTGTGGGTCTCCTTCTCTCACCTAACTGTACATACAGAGTCCTTCCTAGCCCACCCTCTCTCATTTTCACTTAATTTGAAGTCCACTCTGTCCGACTCTTTAGCCCCTTACCCCTCATTGTTGCTGTTGTCTACTGCCCCCCTGGCCCAGTATCACAATTTTTGGATAACTTTGCATCCTGGCTCCCACACATTCTTTCCCATGACCTGCCCACCCTCATC